>NC_073383.1:42237991-42596741 GCF_028641065.1 Leucoraja erinaceus
TCCAATTATGGATACAATTTGCTCATTTCCTGTTGGTCCCAGGCACTTTTACATGCTTGATTTTGCAATTGCTGCTTTTAAAGAGACCGTGTAATGAGTCGAGTCGCACACACGTCAAGATACATCACCGGTTCCTCGCTCCCCTCCATTGAGTCTGTCCAAAGCAAGCGTTGTCCGCGAAGGGCGGTCATCATCGCCAAGGACTGCTCTCACCACAACCATGGACTGTTTACCCTCCTACCATCCGGGAGGCACTACAGGTCTCTCTGTTGCTAGACCTGCAAGTCCAGGAACAGCTTCTTCCCTGCGGCTGTCACACTGCTCAACAATATACCTCGGTGACTGCCAATCACACCCCCCCCCCCCCATGGACACTCCTCCCACAGGAAAAACTCTATGACTGTATGCATGTAAATAGATTTATTTATCAAAATCATATAATATGTCGCTCTTCCAGGGAGATGCTAACTGCATTTCGTTGTCTCTGTACTGTACACTGACAATGACAATTAAAGTTAAATCTGAATCTGGGATACATTTTTTTTTTTTTAAATAATCACAGACTTCCCAAAAAAAAATCTTTGAATTTAGTGCAGGCGAAAACCACTGCAAGCAATTATTTTTCAATCTGGGCGTAACGTTGTTCAGTATCAGTTAGTGTGCGAGGCATATGAACAGGCTTGCAGTCGGCATCAGCAGTGGGCTGCAGGCAAGCAGTACCAAGTCCGTACTGGGACACATCACATGTGAGCATTACACGTAACTCCAAAGCGAAATAGGCGAGGGTAGGTGTGCTGGCCAGCTGCAACTTAAGGATATTAAAAGCTCTTTGGTGCTGAGGATACCAGGACCATGCAGTGTCTTTGTGTGTCAGTTCCCACAGGGGGGCAGATATATCACTGAGGTTGGGAATAAATTTCCCCAGGTACTTGACCATTCCAAGGAACCTTTGTAGAGTCACAATGTCAGTAGGAGCCAGCATTTCGTTGATAGCAGCAGTCTTCGATGGGTCTGGTCTGAGACCATCACTTGTGAAAACATGTCCGACGTAGGTAACTTCCTGGACCCGAAACTTGCACTTCAGGGGATTGAGTTTGAGCTGAATGTTTTTGGCACAGTCCAGCACTTTCTTCAGATTAGCGTCATGCTCAGCCAAATCGCCCCCGTAGACGAGAATGTCATCAACAATAATGGCGCATAGACACCCCGCAAACAGTTGTTCCATCGTGCGCTGGAAAACATCGCTGGCAGAGTTGATGCCAAAGAGTAGTCTGAGGAATTTGTAACGGCCGAAAGGGGTGCCGAACGTAGTAAGCTTGGACGAGTCTGGGTCCAGCGGAATCTGGCAAACCGAACCTTTGGCATCCAGAACAGAGGACACTGATGTGTTGCCTATTTGAGCAGCAACTTCCTCTACCGTTTGCATAGGGTAGTGCGGGCGTTTGATAGCTGTGCTGAGATTCCTGGGGTTTATGCAGATACAGATTTCTGCCTTGTTCTTCTTCATTGCAACCACCATGGTGGAAACCCAGTCATATAGGTTAGTAACTTCAGCAATGACACCCAGGGGGACCATCCGCTTGAGCTCATTGTGTACTCTGTCATGCATGGCATGCGGAACACGATGTGGTGCTCGAACCACAGGAGTGACTTTGGGATCAACGGCGATGTTGTACTTGAGGGGCAGCTTACCAAGCTCATCGTTAAATAGTTCTCTATATTGAGAGAGTATTTGGTGAGTGGAGCCCTCAGCGAGAAAGAGTTGATTGACAGCACAGCCAAAGTAGACTAGGCCCAGATCGTGGCATGCATTGATACCAAGCAGAGTTTCAGAATCCCCCTTGGTGATATAAAACTTTTGGGTATGAGACTGCAAGTCTATGATGCAGTTTAAATCAGTTTGTCCAAGCGGGTGTAGAACATCACCCCCATAGGCCCGAAGCATAGCCGAGGCCTTTTCAACATGTTCAGCATCAGGTGTTTTTTTAACACTCAGATAACAAGATGACATTGCATTTCGCGCCGTATTAATCTTTGCGATCACAGACTTGTTATTCACAAACATGGTGACCTCAGGATCAAGTTGCTCGTTGGAGGAAGGGAGGAGAGAGTGGATGGCTGAACTGTTATCTTCACTTTCAGAGAGCTGAGCGGAGGATTGCACCTCAAGCTCTCTGCTTTCGTTATCAGCAAACTCATGTTGTAACAGGTGCAAACTCGGCCTTGAGACGGATTGAGTCGTACGGGAATGGCAACATTTTGCAAAATGGTTGAATTTCTTGCAGTAATTGCAAATTTTACCATAAGCAATACAGAACTCCCGACCAGGAGCATGAGAATAGTTACAATTAGGACATCAAGCAGCAGACCTTCTCTGCTGCCAGGCTGGGGAAGGCTGCGGATGCCTGTTACGATAGAAGGTGTTTGTAAGGTTGACATTGTACTGGGAGCACTGGCTAGAGATCACAGACTTAGTGTGAGAAGCCGTTATCTCAGCAATCCGACAGCCGTGTTCGACTCGTTTAAGAGTCAGTTTTGTGTTACGAAGTAATTTATCTCTCACCTTGTCACTGAGCATACCCCCAACGAGTTTGGGCGGATCTGTTCATCGCATAAATCTCGAAAATGACAGAGCGCAGCCATATGTTTCAAGTCGCCAATAAAACACTGGCTCGCCGACGTTGCTTACGAGCAAAAAACTTGTTACGTTCGATAATAAAGTTCAAGGGGAGGTCACACAACTGTCTAAACTTTGCAAGTAGGACAGCAGGCTCATCAATCGTTTCTGCAGGCACTTGGATCTGACCGTTTGTGTCTAAAGTAGCAGGCTCAAAAGTAAAACAGTCCGCACGTTTCATTGCCTCAGGACCAGCCAGGTTTAGTAACACATAAGCACGTACATCTGGAGGATCATTGCTATGAATGATGCGAATGTAGTGAATGTAGTCGCACTCGAAAAGGCGCCAGCATTCAGCAATGTCAGAGTCAAAGATCAGAGGACTAGGACGGCGAGACAAGTTTGCCATGATAGAGATAACAGGCACATAAAACAAGCATAAAAAACAAAACCCGATAAACGTGAATGGAGTAGGTAAGACTCACTTCTTGACAGCATTTAATGAGTCGAGTCGTACACACGTCAAGATACAACACATATTTATTAAAGTCCACTTACAGCATTGGTCTGCAGGACATTACAGTAACTAGCAGCGACTCTGAATTACGTAAGCAAGATCTTGGTAATATAAATCACATATAAGGCGGAGCAACTACTAATAAGCACTATAATTGGTTAGTAGGAAATAACCAATCTACAGATCGTATGCAAAAATGACAGATCGTGAGTAAGATCTGAAGTAGTATGTGTTTTTTCTGGGCCTGTTACACACAGGAATGCCTTCTCAGATGAATACTGGATGGCAACTGAGATCTGTTAGGTTCTGAAACAAGAATCCGTGCTTTCAAGAGGAGCAAAAATTGTAGAAAATTGACCAAAAAAAATAAGTTTTGTGCAGTAACTTTCTTCGTTTGTAGGAAGCTACATTGGCAGACATGAAGATAACCAATGGAGAGACACTTATTATCATGGAAGGGCGACTTCCACCAAAGGTAAATCTCTTGCCTAAATTTGTGAAAAACACATCACAAATTTTTCTATTTCAGCTTTTATAATAAAAAACTGAGACAACACATATATTTTATTTTTGTTTGCATATAATAAGCAAAATAGCCTAAATATTTAAATGGTTTTAAATCAGTGCATTCCTACTAATTGCACAAATGCTTTTCACTTTCTATGTTATTGATTTGTATGTTTTGATTTACAATCTTTGCAGTGGAGTGGTAATACATCTCACTCAGCAGGAGGCTCCAACAATAGTAATCCACCTTCTGCATAAATGCAGAACTTTATGCACTCTGCTCATTTGTTGCTTTGCATCAGGTTACACAAAGCAAAAGGATTTAACCTGTCTCTGCTATAAATCTATGCTATTCTCCTGCACGCTCTCCATAGCGCCATCCTTTGAAAGTTTCTAATCAATTTGGTTTCACTACTTCTTCAGACAATCCATTTCATATCATACTTACTTACATTAAAAATGCCCCACCTCTTTGGTTCCTTTGCAAATTATCCTAAATCTTTAGTGTTGCTGAAACAATATTGTTGTGTACTCCAGCAAAAACAAAGTGCTGGAGGAATTCGGCAGGTTAGACCGTATCTGTGGAGGGAAATAGGCAGATGACTCTTTGGTGTAGGAAGCAACTGCAGGTGCTTGGTTAAACCAAAGATAGACACAAATGTTGGAGTAACTCAGTGGGACAGGCAGCATCTCTGGAGAGAAGGAATGGCTAGCTAGAAAAGACACACAAAATGCTGGAGTTACTCAGCGGGTTACTAGCTAGCTAGTCTGAAGAAGGGTTTGGACCCAAAATGTCTCACATTCTTTCTCTCCAGAGATGCTGCCTGTCCTGCTAAGTTACACAAGCATTTTGTGTCTATCTTGGATGACTCTTTGGGTCAGGACCCTTCTCCAGACTGAAGTTGCAGCTGTCTGACTTGTTGAGTTGCTCCAGCACATTGTTTATTGATCAAGATTCTAGCATTTGCAGTCTCTTTTATCTCCTTGTGTATGCTATCCAGATTTTTTATATATATTGTAAGTATTTAAATGAGAAATTGAAATAATAGGTTATAGTCTGAGTGCTAGAAACTAGGATCAAATACCTAATGGCTGTCATGGATGATAGGTCAAAGATCCTGTTTCCATGCCGTACATCTCTAACTGAATATTTATTAGATATCTATTTGGTCCTCTCTTCTTCAATCGCAGTCATATCTCAAATTCAAAATAGGGCAATACCATCAGTGAAACAAGTGATTTTATTTTTCATGGTGGCCTCTTTATGTTTAATGATATGGGTCTATTTTAACTAAATATATTACTAAATACAACTAAAAGTTCTTAACTGTGTTTTTCACTTTTTATTACTATATCTCTCAGGGATTCCTGACGTTACCCATCTGGTTCTACCAGCCTGCACTGAACTCGGTAAACACAGAGTACTTTCAAGCGAATAAAAGCATTGATGAAGGACTTTGTTCTTTAAGTATCTTGCCCACTACAAGAGGTAGGTCAATTAAGCTGAGGAGACTGAGTTTAGTGATGGATTCGAGTTAGAATGTCCTGTGGTTAGGTGCTACCTTGATATGACTAATTTCTGGACTCCTTCAGAATAATTCTTGGCATACCAATATAATAAGCACAATCGGAGTTAGATCGTTCCATTGAGTTGTTATAAAACAAAATTGCGTTTTCTCCCTATCCTGTAACTTCTGTATTGTAGGAAATACTCGGTTTGAAAATGAAAAACCAAATACTAGAAGCTATAGGTTTGTGGTGAGATGGGCAAAGTTTAAAGGCGATGTGCGTGGCAAGTTTTTATTTTTCCCCCACACAGAGGGTGAAGAGTGCCTGGAGCGCGTTGCCAGGGACAGTGGTGGCTAAGTTGTGTACAATAGTGCCATTTAAGAGACTTTCGGATAGCCAGGAGGATATGCAGGGAATGGAGGGATATGGATTTTTTGCAGGCAGATAAGAGTTGATCATGGCATAATGTTTGGACCAGATATTGTGGGCCTAAGAACCCATACTGTACCCTTCTAGGTTCTGCATTTCCAATATTTTAACATCCCTAAGTTAAGAGAAAAATACTGTACACTGTCTTCCAGATGTTTGTTCTCCAACACTCCATATAACTGGAGCATAACCTCATTTTTATGTTTAAGTGGAAAGACCTGCAGATGCTGCTGGAAAAATCAAAAGTAGACAAAAAAGCTGGAGAAACTCAGTGGATGACGCAGCATCTACGGAGCGAAGGAATAGGCAACGTTTCGGGTCGAGACCTTGCTTCACACCCTTCTTAATTTTTATAGTTGGTTCCCTTGGCAATAAACCATAACAGCCCATTAGCTTTCCTAATTTCTTGCTTTTTGATGATTCGTTATTATGATCAGTTGTATCACAAATTGCATCCATGGAAGATAGTTACATCACAATTCCAGTCTTCGCAGTTACCATGGGATCAGAAGACTGGCAAACAAATATTGCGATGGGTTAAAACAGATTTTACTGATCAAGTTACAATTTAGGCTCACTCAGCAAGTATATTTATTTTCCATTTGTATTCAACACCCTAGAAACAAATATGTTCAGTGTCAGCACTCTACATGTCGTTTTAAAGACAATAGAAGCTTGGTGGTGATGCTTTGTCAGCTAAATAATTTGCATTCATTCGGACTACCGAGTTGCAAGTGGCATTAACACTCATTCTTGCCCAAACAGCATGATTTATGTATTGTAAAATCAGTTTAAACTACTCTATGACGTGTGGACCTAAATTCAGCAGCTCTTTCCAATTATTTATAACTTGTAAAGGATTTGGTATGTTTTCTTTATCCTAATTAAATAAGAATTTATAGAGTTTTTAATTTTTTTAATAATGTCAGGCATTCAATATATATTTCTGTTGATCTGTGAATTACCCGCTGTGGCATTGGGAAGATGCTGGGATTGGCTGTGATGACACCAACAATCGCAGTAGGGTGAACTCACGTGATAGGAAAGTCCAGGACTACATGGGACATTGTACTTCATCGTGAGGGCACAGATGCCATGGCTCTGGCAATCTCTGGTGGTCTCTGGCTTATCCTGGCAGCTCAGTCTTTGCCTGTGTGTGTGGGTGTAGTCCCATCATTATTCGTGGGCAGGAAAAGGCACTGGCACCTCAGCATCTGTCTAGGGTTTTTTCCTGGTTTCCCAGTCTTGACCACAAGTGCTGGTGGTCTCAGGTTTGTCCCAGTCTTCCTCTAATCTACAACAGGAACCCAACTAGCAGGGAAAAGGCCCCACTTTCCTTCTCCTCCTCTGGCTGGAATGCCTGGGGTTTATAAGGAGTAGGCAGACGAGGTTCAGCTGGGCCAATCTGATGTCAGGTAATTGCACCCTTCAGTTACCAATGATTCTGAGGATTGGCTTCTCCTGGCCTGTCAGTCAGTGATAGGGATCAGAGCGGCATCGGAGGGAGGGGGTGTTGTCACACTGTGCTTTGAGTTTTATACAGACTACTTAAGCACCATAGAAAGAAGAATCATATTCTTATTTCTATGGTGCTTATATTTTTGATACTTTTCATTACAACAGAAGCTGGTACAGTGAACAATTTTTGTTGATAAATCATCTTCGTTTGCAGATTTTATGCCACAGCAGTATACGGACACTGAGTTGGATTTCTTGGGCAATATTGAGATATCTGGTGATGCGAATCTTGAGGATTTAAAAGTTCAGGTAAACTATTTCATCACAGTTGACTTACAGTAATGTAATACATTAAAATAACATCGGAAGTGCTGCATTTACTTTATTGTTTAAAATACTTTTCATTGTTTAAAATACTTTTGTGTTTGTGTGCCCCAATTGAATGACTTTCCTTTTGATATTTGTCTGTAGCATTCATAGATGAGGTTTGATTACATGTTACTTGTTGTACTATGTAATCATGCATGACAATCAGCACAGATGAGGACTGCACTGTGAGAACTGCTAGGCTGCAGGATGAATCTTCCCCCTCCAGCACTTTCACTCAACAAGATGGTCTTATCAGCAAACATGTTATAAGCCACGTTTCTCAGAAAGGAATATGCATCCAGATTCTTGGCATTAATTGTCCAATACCTTCAGCATCAACATATTTACCTCTTAACAATTTGCTGCAGAATTTCTACTTGGTTTACTGCTGACATTTCTTTCTTGTCAACGTTCTTGCTATTGTTGATTTCTGTCAAGAAGTTACTCGATGATGTGATTGCTATGATTGATTTCATGGCCTTCCTTACTAGCCAGTTCATAAACTTCAAACAGAATCTTACAAAATGATACTGGTGTTTACTTCAATAAATTCTCTAGATTACTTTTAAATTCCAAACCCAGTTCAATTAAATTAGAAGGTTCAATCATATCAAAACTCTGAGTGAAGTCTTGAGTTATTTTCAAATATAGATTTTCTCAGCAAGCACTAGCTTATTAATGTATTTTTTATTTTCCGGTGCATGTTTGACCAGCAGTATTTTCTATTCAGGTGGTCGAATTTAGAACCATTTAGCAGATGTTCTATTATGATAGCGCAGATGCTACTTTAAAAAAAAAAAAATCACTCTTGGATAATGACATTGTTGACAATGCCAGCATTCAATGCTTGCCCTAACTTGCCTATGCAATGGTGGTGTTATGAAACCTTTGTGAACTGCTTCTGTCCATGTGGTCAAGAAGTTTGCACAATGCCACTAGGGAGGAAGTTCCAGGAATTTCTCGACAACAAATAAGGAATACCAGAAAAAGACCAAAGATAGAATATTGCATGATTTTTGAGGGGACTGTGGTCCTCAACACCAAAGGCTGGAATACATTGTGCTCGTGCACCACTTCGCATATTGAAGAAAAGTAATGATAGTCACCATGTGTATCCTAAATTATGTTGTTTTGCATTGTTAATCAGCTCTGTCCTGTAAAGAAGCATATCACTAATTTGGCTGCCTATATTAAACTTTTACTCTGCCATAGTACCGTAGTGATTTAACTCCGTATATGATGCACAACAGCAACATGTCAAGGCCTCTATTATAACGTCTCCTAAACTATTAATCTCATACAACATAGAAAGACAAATTGTCCGAAATACATGATGAGGCAATCACCTGCAAACCTCTGTGTAAGTGATGGACTATATTAAGTTTGGAATAAATGCTTTCTCGGCTGTGAAGGTAGAAATCTGTGGCAAGATTGATGCCCTTATAGAGGAGGTGAATTCCGACCTGAAAGGGGAAATCCTCAGGCTTGAAACTGACATCAGCTGTAAGTTGGAACCTATTCTTGTTAGTTCACGAAAACAAAGCGAGGCTATTCGGGAATTGGAAATTGCTGCGGCTCTAAATGCCGAGACAACACGCAGGCTGACGGCTGAGGTGGAACTTATCTCCGGGTTACTAACTAAAGCAACAGAAAAATGTCTAGATTTGGAAGGGTGCTCTAAACGTCAGAACCTAAGGATTGTTGGAGTGAAAGAAGGCAAAGAACATGGTCAAAATCTTTGAGATTTTACGACTCAACTACTTCAAGATGTTTTTGGATGAAAAATCTGGACTTAATCAGGCTCACAGAGCTCTGAGAACCCGGTCAGATGGCACAACCCCATCAAGACATCTGATCGTGAGGGTGCACCGCTGCCATGTTCTAGAGGATATTCTGCAGAACGTTGGCAGCAACAGAAACTTAACTTTTCAAGGTGAAAACATACGGATGTTCAGAGACTTTCCTGCCGAAGTCGTGAAGAAAAGAGCACTCTTCTCCAAGTCGAGAGCTATCCCGAGGGAGATACCAGATCTCCGATTTGGCCTTCTATATCCTGCCAAATTGCGAATTACTTATAAAGGGGTTGAATCCTTCTTTACTGATCCTGATAAAGCATTCAAGTTCAGGAGGGGGAGGGGGAGTGGGGTTGGAGGGTCGGGGGGGGGGAGGGGGGTGGAGGGGGGGAGGAGGGGAGGGGAGGAGGGGATAGGGGTAGAGGGGGGGTTGGAGGAGGGGGGAAGGAGGGTGGAGGAGGGGAGGGGGGTGGGGGAGGAGAGAGAGAGAAAGGGAGGGAGGGGGAGATGGAGGGGGGGGGGAGTGGTGGGGAGGGAGGAAGGAGGAGGAGATGGAGGGGGAGAGGAGATGGGGAGAGGGGTGAGGAGAGAGGGGGGGAGAGAGGGTGAGAGAGGGTGAGAGGGTGTGAGGCAAGAGGGGGGAGGAGAAAGGGTGGAGATGGGGGAGATTGGGGAGGGGAGGAGAGGGGGGAGGGGAGGAGAGGGGGGGAGAGGGGGGGAGAGGGAGGAGCGGGGGAAGGGAGAGAGGGGGGAGAGGGGTAGGGGGGAAGGGGAAAGAGGGGGGGGGTGGGAGAAGTGGGGGAGGGGTGGAGAGAGAGGATGGGGAGGGAGTGGAGGGAGAGTGGTGAGGAGAGAGGGGTGATGAGACGCTTCCTTGACTATGGTTTAATAACTGCAAAAAAACTTAAACTTAAATTCTGGAAAAAGATAACAGTCCCAACAGTGAAGATGTGGATTACAGAAATGACCGAGACACTACATCTAGAATAAAATAAGGCTTGTCTTGACTGACAAACCAGATCAATTTTCAAAAATATGGTCTCCTTTTATTGAATTTCTTCAACAACATAATGGTTGAACACAAACTCAAAAGCGATGCTAGGGTCGGGTGAGCGGGCGTATGGAAGGGCAGTGGGATATATCTCCGCTTCTTTCACATCTTCGTTAGTTCTGGGGTTTTTCTTTTTTCTTTTTCGTGTTTTTCTTGAAATTTTTTCTTTTCTTTTTCCTTGTTTCTTTCCCTTTTTTCCTTTTTCTTTTTTTCCCGATCTAGTTATTAATTCATAAAATGTTAAAACTGAAGCAGTACGAAAATTGTATAACTGTTATGTCGATCATTTTCTTTTTGTACAATTGCTTCTAATTTAAAAAGTAATAATAAAATAAAATAAATTTAAAAAAAAATAAAAAATTCCAGAACTTTTAATGCAATAGTACTGTAGTTTGAGTCACAAGCTCACCATCGTCCTTCCAAAAAAATTTGGGTTGGGCAATAAATGTTGGTTTTCCCCCTATGCCGAGACTGAATATTATTTAAAAATCACAATCATAGTTGAAGAAGTGAACCAGAAACATTGTGTGCATTACTTGCTTTGCTATTGCTATCTTGATAATTATGGGGTTTTTTTTAAATGAATTGTGATGTTAGGGAATCCTGGTAAACTGGTGTAAATGGGAATTGGGGGGAGCGATATTCTCCACTGGCTGGAGCTATACCTTGACAAAGGAATATGGTTGTATGAAGATTAGTCATGCCAGCCCTAGGACACTGTGCATGAGTTCCTCAGGACAGGTTTGTAGGGCTTGCCATTTTCAACTGGTTGGTCAACTTAGAAAATTGAGATGTACAGATTATTTTTTTTGGCTGCGAGTCTTCGGCGAGGAAGCTGAGGGAAGACCCCACACCAAACGCTGGAGAGGGAGAGACGAAAGAAGGAAATGTCAAGCAAGTTGATTGCGTGTGATGCTTGCAGGATGTGGAAGGTCAAGGTGCCTCTGGCTGCTACAAATGTGAGAAGTGCATCTAGGTACAGCTCCTGAAGGACCGTGTTGGGGAACTGGAGAAGCAAGTGGATGACCTCGGGTTCGTCCGAGAAACTATGAGTCGTTCCTTGACAAGTCCTACAATAAGATTGTTACACCTAAGGTTCTGGAAGAGAGAAGGTGGGTGACAGTGAGAAAGGGAAAGAAACATGGAATGCAAAGGTCCCGGGTGTTGTACCTCTTGAGAACAGGTTCACCCACTTAGAAGCTGTCGGGACAGAAGACGTTACACACTGAGTGGCGGACTGGCTTGCGAAGCAAAAAGTGCTGTTGAGCCAAATCCAAAGAGGCCAACGTCAGACAACGCCATGGTAGTTGGAGACTCCATTGTGAGAGGTACAGACAGGGGTTTCTGCGGCAACAGAAGGTATTCGAGGATGGTGTGCTGCCTCCCTGGTGCCAGGATCCAGGATGTCACGGACAGAGTGCAGAAAATCCTCAAGGGCGAAGGTGAGCAGCCGGAAGTGGTAGTGCATGTTGGCACAAACGATGTCGGAAAGAAGGGGATGAATATTCTGCAGTGTGACTTTAGAGAGCTCGGAAAAATGCTGAAAAGCAGGACCTCCAAGTGGTTATCTTCGGTTTTCTTCCAGTTCCTCATGCTGGCGAGAGTAGGAACAGGGAGATGCAGGACCTGCATGTGTGGCTGAGGAACTGGTGCAGGGGACAGGGATTTAGATTCTTAGACCACTGGGATCTGTTTTGGAGTAAGGGGGAACTGTACAAAATGTACGGATTGCACCTTGACGGGGGACCAGCATTCTGGCATGCCACTGCCACACGGGGGGGGGGGGGGGATCAAATGGGATAGTCAAGGACGGAGTTAAAGGAAAAGAGTAAAGGGATAGTTAATGACCCCAGAATTAACGGGAAAGAAAGCTCGCAAAGGGATAGGAGAGTATGGCCAAGTGTAACAGCGATCGATGTGAAAGGTGAAAGGAGATGTCTAAGGAATTAAAAGTATTGTATATGAATGTGCGAAGTATAAGAAGTAAAGTAGACGTGGCTGCAGGAGGATCGGGCCTAGGAACTTAATATTCAAAGTTATACATCCTATAGAAAGGACAGGCAGGTGGGCAGAGGAGGGGGGGTAGCTCAGCTGGTGAGGGATGGAATTCAGTCCCTTGCGAAGGAAGACATAGGGACTGACGAGAGAGTCACTGTGGGTTGAGTTGAGGAATTGTAAAGGCAAGAAGACACTAATTGTTATCTACAAACCTCCAAATAGTAACATCGATGTAGGGTTAAGTTGCAGCAGGAGTTAAAACTGGCATGTAACAAAGGTAATGCCACTGTGGTGATGGGGGATTTCAATATGCATGTAGACTGGGAAAATCAGGTTTGTTGAGGACCCCAAGAAAGAGTTTTGCAGAGTGCCTCCGAGATGGATTCTTAGAGCAGCTTGTAATGGAGCCGATCAGAGAAAAGGCAATTCTGGATTTAGTGTTGTCTAATAAACCAGATTTGATAAGAGAATTCGAGGTAAAGGAACCGCTGGGAGGTAGTGATCATAATATGATTAGTTTTAATCTGCAATTTGAGAAGGAGAAGGTGAAATCGGAAATGTCAGTGATGCATTTGAACAAAGGGGACTATGAAGGCATGAGAGAGGAGCTGGCCAAGGTAGAATAGAAAGGGATCCTAGCAGGAATGATGGTGGAACAGCAATGGCAGGAATTTCTGGGCATAATCTGGAAGATGCAGGATCATTTCATTCCAAAAAGGAAGAAAGATTCTAAGGGGAGTAGGAGGCCACCATGGCTGACAAGAGAAGTTAGGGATAGAATAAAACTAAAAGAAAAGATGTGTAACACAGCAAAGAGTAGCCGGAAGCCAGAGGTTTGGGAAACTTTCATATGACCACAGAAGGAAACAAACGGGCACAACGGGCTGAAAAGATGACGTACAAGGGGAAGCTGGCCAGGAATATAAAGGACAGTAAAAGCTTCTTTAGATATGTAAAGGGAAAAACAGTAGCAAAATCAAATGTAGGTCCCCTGAAGCCAGACAGGGGTGAAATTATTATGGGTAACAAGGAAGTGGCAGAAGTGTTGAACAGGTACTTCGGATCTGTCTTCACTAAGGAAGACACAAACAATCTCCCAGATGTACTGGAGGACAGAGAATCTAAGGGGGATCTTCAGTAATAAAAAAGTTATGGCCATTTTCATAATGGACAATTAACATCTTGTTCCCTATTGCTTTTCCATTGACTTAACACAAAAGCTGTGATCGAGGCTAGTCAAACGCTCATAACTTTCTTAAAAATCAAGAGAACTGAATGAAATGTTCAGTTATTATAGATTGAAGATTTCTGAAACAAATATAAAACATCTTACTTGGATGACCTGAAATTAAAGCATATAATTAATTAATTACCTAATTGTAGTTAATTACAAAATTGACCATTGTGACGGAAATAGTATTAAACACCCAGACTGCCTTGAAAATTCAAAAATGTGATATTCTCAAGATCAGAACTTTAATATTATTGTATTATATGCTGTAAGTCCGTAACAGATAGGTAAATAAATTACACTTTCTAGCAATACACCTAGTCTTTATGGAGAAGATCAGTTGCTAGCTGGTATTTTGGCATATCATACTCCTCAGATTGTAACCAATAAGCAACTCTGTACGCCTTGCTTTTCCTGAACTTTTCAATGTTGGCATTGTATACTACAAGGTTTTGCTCTTCAAACCACACATGGCATGCTTTTCTGCCCACTACTTTCCGTTTAAGAATGTCCTGTAGATTCCATTTCTTAAGAAAAGGACATATTTTTTAAATAGCCTGTATCCAAATAACAAACTAATCCCATTCACACAAGAATTCACAATGTAACATGATTTTTAAATCTCACTGTCGTGAATTTATATGCCAGATGGAAGGAATTTAATGTTTAATTCCCATAAATTAATCTAGAAACATCCACAATATAATTAAAACTATTTTTTATTTTTGCACAATACATGGGACTAAAACTGATATTTAGTATAAAAATATTGACTATGGATAGACAATAGCACAAAATATAGATGAATTAGATGCTCTTTTGACATGATTGTGCAAAAAAAGGAGCATTTAAATCATCTTGTGTGGGTTTTTCTGGAACGTGGTCGATTGGAATGTTGCATTTGCGGTGAATTTGAACTCCATATCGGCAGGAAAAACACTGTCTGTTTGTATGGGGCCCAAATCACATTTTCGCAACATAAAATTAGATTAAAGCCATCCTAAGAAGCAAGATTACATGTAAAATAGACGACTTACCCTTTGTTTTGTCCCATTCATGCGACCGTCACGTTGTAGGCATTGAGGGCGTTATAAGTCGCCTTTTATTTTAATCTAATTATTAAATTGTCTCGAGATTTAAAAAAAAAAAAAAATCGGGAACAGAAGTCGGATCGATTATTCTTCAGCAGCAAGCAGCCCAAGGAAATCCGCCTCGGACAGGCGGTACAAAACTGGATTTTAATCCCGCCCCCCCCTCCCCTCAAAGGCGCCAAAGTCGCGCTCACGGCCAGTGGCAGAACTGCAGCGCCGCTGAAGGTAAGTTTTGTAACATCGCTAAAATATGTTTGAGTAGTACTCAATCAATACTTAACCAAAAAAGTAGGCAGCATGCAAACCTGCACATGTGAATGAATGAGTAAATAAATCTTTACAGCATATCATGTTTATAGATAAAGTTGTATGTACATAACATTATGTATCTTTCTAAGCACATTTTTTAACTATGCTGATTTCTTTTTGCAGGTTTTGACTTTGCCTTTGCTGCAAGGTTTCTCCGTTCCTTCAGTGCAGTTTCTCAGGGTTTGGCTGCTCGAGAACAAAAGTCCTGTTAAGATCCTGCGCAATCAGCAGCAGCAGCTTGGGTAATTCTACACTTGAATTGTTTAGGCATGCAGGGCTGTGGACTTAAGTGCCGGGTAATGGAGTTAACACAGAAGAGAGCCGATTGGGGATGATTCCACGATCCCTTAAACAAACACCAACCATGGAGCTTGCATTGACCATTGTTCAAAACATGCAAACTCTTGGGCTTGCATTTTGTGCTTCCTGCCGGCTCTACATTTACCCATCACTTGGATGTAAGGGGAGGCTGCTTAGTGGTAAACTGCATCCACGCAATAATATGTAGGCTGACTGCTGTTTAAAATGAAAGCAAAATACTGTACATGCTGTAAATCTTGAATAAAATTAAAAATACTAGAAATACTTTGGCAGCTCAGATGGAGGGAAAAAGTAACCTTTCATAAAAACTGGGAAAAATTCAGAGGGAAACAGCTTCAAGCTGCAGCAAAGGTTGGGAAGAGAAGAGAGAATTAGAGGAAAGAAGGCTTATGCCAGCTGGAAAGCAGGCAGGATGATATGACAAAGAGGTAGTATCAGAAGATGAGAGAACATGAAGTTTTGGCAAGTACTTGAACTTGGTGGAAATTTTCCAAATTAATGGAAAAGATACTTAGAGATAATATATATAAGCATCTAGATAAACAGGGTCTGATTAGGAACAGTCAACATGGATTTGTGCCTGGAAGGTCATGTTTGACTAATCTTGAATTTTTTGAAGAGGTTACTAGGGAAATTGATGAGGGTAAAGCAGTGGATGTTGTCTATATGGACTTTAGTAAGGCCTTTGACAAGGTTCCTCATGGAAGGTTGGTTAAGAAGGTTCAACTGTTGGGTATAAATGCAGGAATAGCAAGATGGATTCAACAGTGGCTGAATGGGAGAAGCCAGAGGGTAATGGTGGATGGCTGTTTATCGGGTTGGAGGCAGGTGACTAGTGGGGTGCCTCGGGGATCTGTGTTGGGTCCTTTGTTGTTTGTCATGTACATCAATGATCGGGATGAAGGTGTGGTAAATTGGATTAGTAAGTATGCAGATGATGCCAAGATAGTGGATAATGAAGAGGATTTCCAAAGTCTACAGAGTGATTTAGGCCATTTGGAAAAATGGGCTGAAAGATGGCAGATGGAGTTTAATGCTGATAAATGTGAGGTGCTACACCTTGGCAGAACAAATCAAAATAGGACGTACATGGTAAATGGTAGGGAATTGAAGAATACAGTTGAACAGAGGGATCTGGGTATAACCGTGCATAGTTCCTTGAAGGTGGAATCTCATATAGATAGGGTGGTAAAGAAAGCTTTTGGTATGCTAGCCTTTATAAATCAGAGCATTGAGTATAGAAGCTGGGATGTAATGTTAAAATTGTACAAGGCATTGGTGAGACCAAATCTGGAGTATGGTGTACAATTTTGGTCGCCCAATTATAGGAAGGATGTCAACAAAATAGAGAGAGTACAGAGGAGATTTACTAGAATGTTGCCTGGGTTTCAACAACTAAGTTACAGAGATAGGTTGAATAAGTTAGGTCTTTATTCTCTGGAGCGCAGAAGGTTAAGGGGGGACCTGATAGAAGTCTTTAAAATGATGAGAGGGATAGACAGAGTTGATGTGGACAAGCTTTTCCCTTTGAGAATAGGGAAGATTCAAACAAGAGGACATGACTTCAGAATTAAGGGACAGAAGTTTAGGGGTAATATGAGGGGGAACTTCTTTACTCAGAGAGTGGTAGCGGTGTGGAATGAGCTTCCAGTGGAAGTGGTGGAGGCAGGTTCATTGGTATAATTTAAAAATAAATTGGATAGGCATATGGATGAGAAGGGAATGGAGGGTTATGGTATGAGTGCAGGCAGGTGGGACTAAGGGGAAAAACATTTGTTCGGCACAGACTTGTAGGGCCGAGATGGCCTGTTTCCATGCTGCAATTGTTATATGGTTATATGGTTGGTGGTGAATCCAAAAAAAAGTTAGCTGACTGGCAGTCCAGAGGAAAGGTCTCGACTTGAAATGTTGTTAACCCCAGCTACAGTCTGACCTGCAGTTCCTCCAGCAGTTTTTTTTGTTTGCGGTTCCAGCATCTGCAAACTTGTGTCTTGACTTCAAGATCCGGCCTTATTTAGAAAAATGTAGTCTTATTACAGCTTATCAAACATAGTTTCTGTAGATTCAGTCCAAAATCTGTCTGGCCAAAAAACAGAATTGCCCTGGAGCTGAGGCTAGCTGGTAGTTCTTTGACTTTACTGTTTCATTTACAGTGGTGCAACGGTCAAATTGTACACTCCACATCAGTCTGCTATGAAGGTTCTAAATTACTTTGAATGGGAGTAAAAGTTATAGGAAATTAAGAGGATGTACAGGAAGGAACTGCAGATGCTGGTTTACACTGAAGATAAATACAAAATGCTGGAGTAACAGCGGGTCAGGCAGCATCTTCGGAAAAATTGAATAGATGACATTTCAGGTTGAAACCCTTCTTCATGTCTGAAGAATAGTCTCTCTCAAATTATGAGGACTTCAAATAGTTTGAAACTTTTCCCCATAGCAGAGGTATCTAAAATAAGGACAGTTACACTCACAAAAATTGAGAAATGTCCAGATAAGCACTTGCAACACATACCTGTACGAAGCGACAGACCAAGTGTTTATAAATGGGATTTAAACAGATAGGTGCTTGATGTTCAGCACAGACAAGATGGGCCAAAGGGCCTGTTTCTGATTTTATTACTCTAAGGATATTAGGTAAACACATAAAATGCATTTTTGTTTCAAATTTTAATTTTGCATTGTCTCTAGAGTGTGCTTATGATTTTATACGTTAGACCTGTGGTTTCAGGATTACTTAACTCCATCACTGGAGGTCATTTCAATTCCTTGAACACTGCCAGAACCGTTTTGTGTTACTGCTTAAAAGATGTTTATGCTTTTGCTTCAGTCCTCTGATTGCAACGCTCTACTCCCAAATCCTGTACTTATATGGTATATAAATTAATAAGCTGTGACCAAAAGGGTTAATGAAAGCAGAGCTGCACACATTGTAAATATGGATTTCAGCAAGGTATTTGACAAGGATCCGCATGTTCGGCTGCTCTGGAAGGTTAGATAGCATGGGATCCAAGGAGAAATAGCTAAATGGATAGAAAATTGGCTTCATGAAAGGGTGATGGTAGAAGGCTGTTTTTCGGACTGGAGACCTGTGACTGTTGTGCCTTGGGGTTCAGTGCTGGGTCCATTGCTGTTTGTCATCTATGTCAATGATTTGAATAAGAATGTACATAGCATGATTAACAAGTTTTCAGATGACACTAAAGTGGGTGGTAATGTAGATAGTGAAGATGGTTGTCAAAAATTGCAGCAATGTCTTGATCGGTTGGCAGGTGGGCTGAAGAATGGTTGATGGATTTTAACACAGAAATGTGAGGTGTTGTATTTTGTTAAGTCTAACATGGGCAAGTGAATGGTGAGGCTCTGGGGGGTGTTGTAGAGCAGAGGGATCTAGGTGTGCAGGTACATAGTCCCTTGGAAGAGGTGTCACGACATCACCTCCTTCCAGGATTGGCAGATTCTTGGCATGTAAGTTGTAGACCTTTGACTGTTTTCCTTGCAAATCCTTCATCTTTTTCTTCTCTTCTGTGAGTATCTCAGCAACACATGGTTTGAGGAGGATTGATGTAGTTAAAAGTGTCGTTCTTGTTCTCCTTCCATGTAGTCTTTGTGCAGGACTACTGGTCACTCCTTGCACAGGGGGTGTTGTGCAATTCCAGTATTGCCAAGTAGACACCTGTCTTGGAGTGAGTGGTTTTCTTCAGTACTCATTATGTTGCCTTGACTGCTGATTCCACCTTGCTGTTAGCTTGACTATGTCTTGGAGAAATTGTGTAGTGGTCAAATTCCCATTTCCTGGCAAATTTGGCGAACTCCTCTGATGAGAACTGTGTCCTGCTGTCGCTTACCACAGTGCTGGGAATTCCGTATCTTGCGAAGTGGTTCTTGAGTTTCACAATGATTGTTTTGCTGGTTAGGTCTTACAGTCTGTATTTGCCAGAAATTAGGTAGTCAACTGTGATTAAATAATGCTTTCCCTCAAGTTCGAACAGATCGGTTCCCAATTTCTCCCATGGACGATCTGGGAGGTCATTGGGCATCAGAGTTTCGTTCTGATTCTGTTGTTAGTACGTCCTGCAGGCTTCACAGTTTGAAATGAACTGCTTCACATCGGGTGAGGCAGCATCTATGGAGCAAAGGAAATAGGCGACGTTTCGGGTCGAGACCCTTATTCTGAAGAAGGGTCTCGACCCGAAACATCGCCTATTTCCTTCGCTCCATGGATGCTGCCCCACCCGCTGAGTTTCTCCAGCATTTTTGTCTCCCTTCGATTTTCCAGCATCTGCAGTTCCTTCTTAAACAATGCTTCACATCAAGGTTCATTCCGGGCCAGAAAATGCATTATCTAGCACGTCTGAGGGTTTCTTCTACTCCTAGGTGAGAGGTGTGGAGTGTCTACTTCATATCTTTGTGTAGAATGATAGGGTTTACAACTCTCTCTCCTCTGAATACTAGGCCGTCTTGCACACTCAACTCGACGTTGAAGTACGGTTGTGCTGCCTCTGGGACATCTGCTTTGGGATCTAGCCATCCATTTTGGATTACTTTCTTAACGGTCTGTAGTGTTTCGTCTTCCCTGGTATGGGCTTCAATACGTTTGACCTTGTCGTCTCCTATGCTCAAGGACTCAACTATGTTGACATCAATGAATCTGGTCGATTCTGTGGTGTCCGGGAGATATGTTCAGGAGAGCATATCTGCTAGACGCATGTCTTTTCCCTTTACCCATTTGATCTCAATGTCATAGTGTAGCATCCTCATCATCATGCCCTGAAGACGTCTTGGTGCTCTATGCAGAGGCTTTTTGACGATGACTTCCAATGGCTTGTGGTCACTCTCAACGATCACTTTCTGTCCGTAGGTGTACTGAAAGCGCTTGAGGGCAAACCCTATTCCTAGTGCCTCCTTCTCAATCTGAGCATATCTCTGCTCGGTTGGCGTCAATGCACGACTCACATATGTCAGTGGTTGTCCTTTCTGCATAAGTGTTGCACCTAGATCTGCCTTGCTTGCATCACATTGTATGGTCAGCTGTTCATCTGGTTGGTAGTACGCCAGGATATGTGCCGTTGCCAACAGCTCCTTGATCTTTGACATTGCCATGTCATGTTCTGATGACCATTCCCACTTGTCAAACTCTTCAAATGCTCGAATGTGTCTGACAACAGTGGCAGGAATCTTGCCAAGTAGTTTACACTGCCTTGTAATCTTTGGATTTCTGTTGGATTGGTTGGGTTGGGCATCTCTAGAATAGCTTAGATCTTCAGATCTTCTTTCAGGCCACGATCTGTAACTACATGTCCTAGAAATATGATACAAGTAGTTTTCACGACCAACTTCTTCCGGTTCAGCTTGATGCCTTTGGCTCTGCATCGATGACGAAGATCTTGCAGTCTTGCATTGTGGTTCCTTTCTACATATTCTCTGGTGTCTCCTCCGTATAGGATGATGTCTGCAACACATTCTACTCCCTCTAATCCTTCCAGAGCTTGTTGTAGCTTCTCTGGAAGATCTCTGCACTTACTTTCAGTCCAAATGGCAACCTCTTCCAGCATTATTTCCCAAAAGGGGTGTTCATGGTTGTTAGGAAACTGCTCTCCTCATCTAGTTTGCAGTGGAGGTATCCTAACTTCAGATCGAATTTGGAGGCAATCTTCACCTTAGACTGCTCAGGGAGTAGGTCTCTATGACTGGTAGTCTGTGGATCTCCCCTTTCAGGACTTTGTTGAGGGGTCTAGGATCTATGCAGAACCTCAACTCTGTGCTGTCCTTTTTCTCCGTAATGACCAGCCTGTACACCACTCAGTTGGTTCTTCGACTCGAGTCAAGATGTCCTGCTCAACCAGCTTCATGAGACCATTCTTTACCTTCCCTTTCATGGCTACAGGTACTGGCTTTGCAGAACACTGTGATGGGTTCACACCCTCCGTCTGTGTTACCAACTTGACCTTGCCTGGTACTCTCCCCGGTCTTTCGAAGTCAAAGACATAATTGTAACTTGAGTAATGAGTCGGCCTCGCTAACAGCATTCAGGCTCTTGAAATTCTCGTGGTGAACCGTGATGAGTTTCATCTGTTGTGCAGCTTTGCCGCTCAGGAGCGGTGTGAGCCAACCTTCCTCAACCACTATGAAGTGAACATGGCACTTCTTGCTGTTCATCTTGTTCCGGCGAATTACTTTCGTCCTACCTTCACCAGCAGGTTGGATCTGTTGTCCATCTCTAAGACGATTTTCTCTCGTCTAATGTCGTCTTTGTTGGGTACAAGATCCTTGGAAATCACATTAACACTGGCACCAGAGTCAATCTGAAACTTGATGTTCAAGAAGGAACTGCAGATGCTGGAAAATCGAAGGTAGACAAAAATGCTGGAGAAACTTCATGACTTCTGTATCAAACCAACTCAGTGAATAGGCCTGAAGAAGAATTGTTTCCGGCTGCATTGACCTCAATGCAACTCACAGACTCTGCATCGGAAATGGATGGTGTGTCAGATGTCTCTACGACTTTGTGCAGACCCCGTTTCTGCGTGCTCTCCTTCCTCTGCTTGCAGCAGCAGGCGAAGTGGTTTTGTCGTCCACATCTGTTGTGGACTTTCCCATATGCTGGGCATTCCTCCTTCCTTTGCTTGTGCGTCCTCACACAAAACTTGCACTTGACTAGTCCCTGATTCTTCCTCTTAGAAGGAAAATCAACCATCTTTTCCCTCGGTTTGAATCGTTCTACCTTGTGTATTGTCGGCTCTTCGCTGATGACCTGCATTCTTGTCGCTGTTACCTCCGAGGTTCTTCATATGTCTCTTGCAGTGTCAGATTCCTCTTCTGAAGGAGTGTCTTCCTAGTTGACTGGTCTGCAATACCAATGATGATGCAATCTCGAATGAGGCTTTCTTTCAGGCAATCGCAAAAGTTGCATGTCTTATTCCTTGAGCTCTGCAACATACGATTCAATGCTTTCCCCTAGTTTCTGGTCTCGTTCTTTGAAAATGAATCTTTCATATGTTTAATTTGTCTCTCCTATGATGATGGTAGGCATCTTGTCGATGATGACTTTCGCATCCGTCTCATCTGCTACTGTTTCAAACGTTAGGGAATTAAGATTTGCAGTCCTTCCGGTCCAACAGTATGCAGAAATACTGCTTTTTGATACTGTTTCTTCTTATCCAGATTGAATTGAATTGAATTGAATTCCTTTATTGTCATTCAGACCTTACGGTCTGAATGAAATTTCGTGCCTGCAGTCATACATACAATCATACAATAATAAACAAAACTAAACACAAATTAACATCCTCCAAGCACCTCCTCACTGTGGTGGAGGCAAAAATCTTAGGGCTGCAGTCTCTTCCCTCCTCTTCTCCCTCTGCGCTGAGGCGATTCCCCACCGGGCGATGGCACAAACAGTCCTGCGGCTCACCGAACCCCGCAAACGGGCCGGCTCAAACACCGTGGCCCGGGGTGGTCGAAGCTGCCGCCCTCCAGTCCAGCGGACGCAGCCACTGGCCCGCGGCTGAACCCCGGACTCAGGTCATAGCTGCCAGAACGCCGTCCCAGCATCCGGAGCACCGTTCCAGCCCCGAGCCGGATCGCCCTCACGTAAGTGCCGTTATTCCCTCGAGCTGGGCCGCTCCGACGGGAGCGCCATTCCACCCTCGGGATGGGCCGCTCCAACGGGAGCGCCACAGCCCCTCACGGGAGAGTCTCAGCCCCTCGCCAGGCCGCCCTCACAGGAGCGTCACAGACCCTCACGGGAGCGCCGTTCCAGCCCCGAGCTGGGCCGCCCTCACGGGAGTGAGCCCAGGGTGAGTCCTGACTGGCTCTGCCTCCGGAGTCTCGAGGTCGCCAGCTCCGCCATTAGGCATCAGCGCAGACGGAGGCAGAGAAGGGGGATACGACATAAAAGTCGCATTCCCCCGAAGGGAGAGACAGCAAGCCCTGTTTCAATCCCCCACCCCCCCCCAGTGATCTGTTATCACTGCATAATTTTCGTAGATTTGTTTAAACATTTTCCACTCTTCCACCCAGTTCTCTTTGAGCTTTAGATTGGGTGGTGGAGCCACGTGGAAAGATAGACTGGCCTGTGCCATTTTGAAATATCAGCGTATCCCCTCGCTCTTAATAGCTTACGTATCTTTTAGCTATAAGCACAACTGCGTGATTTGCGTAATATTATCTAATATCTTCTACTACGATCAAAGATATTTTGAAAAAACTCACATTTTTTTCCTGTTTCCATGCAACGTGTGCTATCTTTAAGCAGTCTCCCACAGCACGTTGTTTCAACCCTCGATCTTCACAACACGGATTTACGCACTCTGTCTTATCCTTGTGTGGGCACTGACCTGCATACTGTTCCTCTAGTCCGGTTGCAGAGTTTTGAAACACTGATTCCTGAAAGCTTTTCAAAGCATTTTTGCTAATCATCATAGTATCCATTTGATCCACAAATCTTCATTTTCACCGCTGCCACCATGTTTTAATATGTGTCCTGTTTAGGTAAAACTGGCACATATTTGACAGAGAAAGATGGCTCCACACATACTCGTGTAGGGATCAAAAGAAGGATGATTTATTTCCAAGTTAAAAGTCACTGACTGATTTACTTAATTATATGCGCGAGTCTGAGCATGTGCGAGAATGAATACAGCTCATATGCATAAATTACATGGATATTGTCACACTGGGAGGAAAGGTTTTTCCTCATCTCAATCCTAAATGACCTACCCTTTATTCTTAAACTGTGATCCCTGATTCTGGACTTCCCCCAACATGGGGAACATTTTTCTTGCATCTAGCCTGTCCCATAAGAATTTTATGTTTCTATAAGATCCCCTCTCATTTTAATAAACTCCAGTGAATACAAGCCCAGTCGACCCATTCTTTCAACATATGTCAGTCCCGCCATCCTGGAATATCTTATAGAGGTGTACAAAATCATGAGAGGAATAGATCAGGTAAATGCGCAGTCTGTTGACCAGAGTAGGGGAAACGAGAACCAGAGGAGATGGTTTTTAGGTGAGGGGGGAAAGATTTAATAGGAACCCGAGGGTAACTTTTTTACTCAGAGTTGCTACTATATGGAACGAGCTGGAAGTGTTATTTGAGGCGGGTACAGCTACTTTGTTTAAGAAACATTTTGGCAGGTACATGGATAGGATAGGTTAAGAGGAATATGGGCGGGCAGGTGGGATTAGATGTTGGTCGGCGTGGGCGACTTGGGGTAAAAAGCCTGTTTCCACACTGTATGGCTCTGACTAATATGGCATTATTTTTATTTTAAATCATAGAATATTGAGCATTGTAATACTGGAATTGACCCAGCAGCCACGATGTCTGCATTGACCATGATGCTAATTTAAAAGGCAGATTGAGAAGAGAATGCAGCTTTCATTTTAGGCATGTTTTTCTTTTTCTCTCTCCCTCTGTACAGCAAATTCAAGTTTGGGAGTTCTGTGGGGATTGGGATTCAGCTGCTTCAGGCGGAAGAACATTTAGGGTAAGTACGATTGCATTTGTTGCACCGTCCTTCAGTGAATGCCATTGATGCTGTGTTGGATAGATGTATTACCCCCTATATTAGATTATTTGAGATTGTAGCTACATAATAAGCTTTCACTCTCTGAAGAGTCAGTTTCCATATGTAGGAAACAAAATGAACTCCCACTATTTACTGTTTACTGTTTCTTTTGAGTGAGGTTAATGTATTGTTATCCGTTATGTGAGGCATTTCATGAAATGCCGTTGGTAATATAATAAATTACCAGTTTTAAAATAGCAACGATATGTTTGTAACTTTAAAATGTATCATTTCCCATTCTGCAAAATTCATATATTGTGAGTAATGAGAATTGAGATTTTAATTGCCTGGGCTTGTTCTGCCAAAAGGTTGTTGCATGTGTGAGACAGATTGTAGACAATAGGTGCAGGAGCAGGCCATTCGGCCCTTCGAGCCAGCACCGCCATTCAATGTGATCATGACTGATCATCCCCAATCAGTACCCAGTTCCTGCCTTCTCCCCATATCCCCGCTATTTTTAAGAGCCCTATCTAGCTCTCTCTTGAAAGCATCCAGAGAACCTGCCTCCACTGCCCTCTGAGGCAGAGAATTCCACACTCGCTATTCTCTGTGAGAAAACGTTTCCTCGTCTCCGTTCTAAATGGCTTAATTCTAAATATTCTTAAACAGTGGCCTCTGGTTCTGGATTCCCCCAACATCGGGAACATGTTTCCTGCCTCTAGTGTGTCCAAACCCTTAACAATCTTATATGTTTCAGTTTGGAATATTGTAGTTTGGAAAGAGATGCATATAGTATAACTAGATTAAGTGGGACCCGTTGGGTCCCATGTTCACACGGGAGGGCTGGTCCCCCAATGCAATATTCCACCTCTCCACCAATTACAATATTGGTGACCTGTGGGGGGGGGGGGGGCTTTTTGGAGCGCTAGTGTGGGTGTTGTGGGCTGAAGGGACTGGTTTCCAGAGGGCTAGTATGGACATTATGGGCCAAATGGATTCTTAGGGTGGCAGCTCAGTCACTCAAGCCTGATGTGCTGGCAGCTCACTCACGGCTAGTGGGCTAGCAGTTAACTCACGGCTATTCCTTGAAATTCCATTTCACGAAGGGTGCAAGGCCACCAAGTTCAGATGCAGTTTCCTACCATTTCAAGCAGGCTGCAAGGTCACCAAATTCAGGTGCAGCTTCATACCACTTCAAAGGTAGACAAAATTGCTGGAGAAACTCAGCGGGTGCGGCAGCATCTAGGGAGCGAAGGAAATAGGCAACGTTTCGGGCCGAGACCCTTCTTCGGACTGGAAGAAGGGTTTCGGCCCGAAACATTGCCTATTTCCTTCGCTCGATAGATGCTGCTGCACCCGCTGATTTTCTCCAGCAATTTTGTCTCCCTTCGATTCTCCAGCATCTGCAGTTCCTTCTTGAACATCCTACCACTTCATGCATGCAAGGCCACCGAATTTAAGTGCAGTTTCCTACCACTTCAAGCAGGGTGCAAGGCCACCAAACTCAAGTGCAGTTTCATGCAATTTCAAGCAGGGTGCAAGGCCACCAAATTCAAATGCAGTTTCATACCATTTCATGCAGGGTGCAAGGCAACCACATTCAATTGCAGTTTCATACCATTTCAAGCAGGGTGAAACCACCATAAAACAACCACATAAACATCACACTCACAATTCAGTAGACATTCAGTGTGTTCAGTTGATTCACAGCTCAGACAGAGTCGTGACCTCTCCCTCCCCCATCTTGCAGAGACTGAGCCACACCCACACTTCAGGGTTTTATAATCCCTTCCCCTCCCACTGGAAGGGCGTGGCCTTCATGGCGTGATTGACAGGAGACAGATTCTCAACATTTTTTAAACACAAATAACGCTTTTATTTTTCATTGATGGGAAGAATCCTCTGCACCTGATGAGCGGAGGGGGACTGAGTAAGATGGCAAAAAATCACAGCCGTAAGTGGTAGCGTTTTATCTAAAATCAATATACAGTGCAAACAGGAAGTTGTCAAGTTTAGACTTTTAATCGTGCTTTAGTTCAAACCAACCACCATCAACCATTTGCTGTGCCTTAGTTCAAGCCAACCACCACCAACCATTTGCTGTGCTTTAGTTCAAACCGACCACCACCAACCATTTGCTGTGCTTTAGTTCAAACCAACCACATTTTCATTTTCAAACCACATTAAGGGCACTCAAGGTCAGTAAAATCACACTCACAGATTTGTAGACATGTGTTCAGTGTTATTCACAGCTCAGACTGAAAGACGTGACCCTCTCGCTTCCCCCAACTTGCAGAGACTGACTGAGGCTCTCAACACTCCCGGGTGTTATAGTCCCTCCGGTAGGGGCGTGGCCTTCAGGAGAGAGAATCCCAACATTTTTTAAACACTAATAACTTTTATTTATCATCGAAGGGACTCTGAGTAAGATGGCCAAAAATCACAGCCGTAAGTGACAGCGTTTTTTCTAAAATCTATATACAGAAGAGCAGGAAATGGTCAAGATCAGACTTTTAGCAATGTAGACTACATATATAGTTTAACGAGTTCCAAAAAATGTAGAGGTGTATCCATACCAGTTGAGATAAAGCCCAGAATTCATAGCTATACTCCTGGGGAGTGGTACATATCTACTGTATATTTTACCAATGTTTTCTCCCAGAAAAGCATGTATGGTCCTGGAGATGTGAATCAAGTTCTTTTAGAACTCTTCACTGAATTGTGATTGAATTGAATTGAATCCTTTATTTATCATTCAGACCTTTCGGTCTGAACGAAATGTTGTTGCCTGCAGCCATACATGTAATAATAAACAACACACAATAAACACAAATTAACATCCACCACAGTGAGTTCACCAAGCACCTCCTCACTGTGATGGAGGCAAAAGTCTTGCTGTCTCTTCCCTCCTCTTCTCCCTCTGCGCTGAGGCGATACCCCACCGGGCGATGGTAAGTCAGTCCCGCGGTTCAAGCTCTGCAGCCCGGGGGTGGTCGAAGCTGCCGCCCTCCAGTCCAGCGGACGCCGTTGTTGCCGCGGGAGCTCCGGAAAATAGGCACCAGCCTGTGACTTGTGAGCTCCCGACGATGTCATCCACTGGCCCGCGGCCGAGCCCCGTATTCAGGTCGCCACCGCCAGAACGCCGTCTCAGCCACCGGAGCACCGTCTCAGCCCCGCACCGGGACATATTTGTCTTGATTAAATTTTGCAATGCCATATTAATTTCTGGATCAAAATCTTGGAATTTAATGTATCAGCCTTTTATCACATGAACTGCAGGAAAAGAAGGTGGCTCACTATTACCACCACATCTTATGGATGTCACCGTGCTATTCCCCAACAGACAGTTTTTTAAGTTTGCCTTTGTTGTATTTGTATTAACAGTGGGAGGTATGAACAATATATTTTTGGAAATAGGCTTGCAATTATGTTTTGTTTAGTTCCACAGAGTTGTTGCTACGCCTGCGGATGGCAGTGCCTGGCGAAAGAACCTATTATCCAGCAATGGAGGTTGTTTGGGATGTGTCCAAGGAATTCACAGCTCGGGCCCTCAGACAGAGAATCTCACAGCACTACTCATTGCTACCAGAACAGATTGAAATTGCCAAACAGTTTACAGATCTGTTTGAATGGATGCCAATAACCACCTGGGTAAGAAGCCACACTTCTGCTATGGCTTGAGGGAAGAATGCATGTCAAAATTCATTTACATATTTTTTATCGAGAAAGGAATGTACCTACATTGTAAATAATTAGTAATGGTCCATTTGTGCCATATTCTATTGAGTACATACAATTTCTACAGTACCCATTCAATCCTCTATACATTCCTACTACCTTGATATGGTCTTTAGCCGCAGGGTTAAGATTGATATGTGCATCATTGTTAATTCTCAAATGTGATTTTTGAACAAAGTTTAGATGTCAAGTTGACCATAACAGTGGATAAGTGCCTCTGTGTTCCTTTTCCTTTGTTCACCTTTTCCATTCTCCCCCCCCCCCCCCCCAACACCTCTCATTAACTAGCGATCACCCTTCTCTATCTTTTAAATCTGACCATCACCCACATACCTATCTATTTATGTTTCTTCCCCACAGTTCCTTTCAATAGACAATAGGTGCAGGAGTAGGCCATTCGGCCCATCGAGCTAGCACCGCCATTCAATGTGATTATGGCTGATCATCCCCAATCAGTACCCCGTTCCTGCCTTTATCCATATCACCTGACTCCGCTATCTTTAAGAGCCCTATCCAGCTCTCTTGAAAGCATCCAGAAAACCTGCCTCCACCGCCCTCTGAGGCAGAGGGCGGCAGAGGCCTGAGCCCCCTGAGACACTTTCCTGTCCCTGTCCATCATTGTTACGTTATCTGGTTCCACATCACCATGCTAGATTTCTTCTCTAAATCCCCTCCCCTCTCCAACGCCAATTTTTATTCTTTTTTTGCCCCCTCCACCTGGCCATCTGCCCATTATTCCCCCTCTTCAGGTTCCACCTATCATCTCCCAGCTTAGCCCCTCCCTCCCACTTCTAAATGTTGGCTTCCTAACCTCCACATTCACAGTCTTGACCTGGAGCATTGACTATCCCTTTGCTCCACAGATGTTGCAAACCTCTGAATTCTTCCAACAGTTTATTTAACTCAAGGAACATTACACTTGGTCTTGCTTGAGTTTCAAAGAAAATTATTCCAATTGTTTGTCTGCTCTGCTTAGACTAAATCAACAGATACCCTGATCAGAAATGAGGCCCAAACCTTATCCCAGCTCATTTAATAAAAAAGAAAGGATCAGGGGAAGATTTCTCTCCGGTTCATTTCTTTGTGTGATGGTTTCTGCTTCTATACCTGTTATCCCCACCCTCACCAACTTCACCTGGCTCTTGTGTTTCTAGTTTACATCCAATGATGTTCCAGGTATAGTTGTATTCTGGATCTCCCAATGACCCAGGTTAGTTGACAGTGGTAGAATCCAACGATTTTCTTCCTTATCGGCCCTTTATTCATGTTTTATACATTGTTCCATCATCAGAAACCGTGAAGCAATATTGTTGAACTTTCATCCTTTTATCTTTATTGTAAGAATGTAAGAAACAGCAGCAGGAAACGGCCAAGCAGCTTGTCACGCCATTCAGTGCGATCATGACTCAGTCGTGGCCACAACACCATTCTCCCACATTCCTCAATTTGGATGTTGTTCAAATGTTCTTTAATCGCTGAATATATTCAGTGACTCTTTGTCTCCATAGCTCTCCAGGGTAGAGAATTCCCAGGAAACATGATCTTCTGAGAGAAAAACTCATTGCTAACTGAAACGGGTGATCCTTTAGCCTCATTTTCCTAGATTCTCATCTACAGGGTACATTCTCTCAGCATCAACCCTATCACCCTCTCAAAGAATCTTATGTATCTCAATAAGATAACTTTTCATTCTTCCAAATTTCAATGAATGCACGATGAACTTTTCATCCTCTATACATCAATACCCTTTCAACCCAGGAATCAACCTAATGAACCTATTCTGAGGTTCTATTCAAGCTTATCTATTCAAAAATTCAAAAAACCTTGCGCAATACACCAGGCAGTCTCACCTCCCTCAGAATGTTTTGGCCATGCAATAAAGATCAATATCCAATATTTGCTTATGGACCAGACAGAGACCATTTGGTCCATCAATTCTATGCTAACTCAAAGAGCAATCCCATTCTCTCTCATTTTCCCTGGATCCATCTTTCCATTTTCATGCGGCATCGAAACAGGCCCTTTCGCCTATCTTACCAATGCTGACTGAAGTGTTTTCATGACTTCCCATTTACATACATTTGGCCCATTGCTCTGTAAACCTCTCCTATCAATATACCTGTTCCATGTCTTTTAAATGTAATTGTACCCTACAAACACTTACAAAACAGGGTTTTAACATCAGAAACACAGCAGCCAATTGGCATATCATAATGTTGCTTCGTTAATGATCTGATAATGTCCAACTAATCAATTTTCAGGTACTTATTGGGGGAACATATGTGTATCGGCAAGGAAGTGTCGGGCAGCACCTCTGTACCTCATGATTTTTAACTGCTATTGAGCCTGGTAATCTAACCAACAGGATTTTCATCTTTCTGTTTTTAGAGCCAACAAGTTTCAAAGAAGAAGAAAAAAAAGAAACTGCAGAGCCTTCAGGGAGCGCCATATTATCTGAAAGATGGAGATGTCATTGGAGTTAAGGCGAGTTTGATATTAACTGAAGTGTATTTCATTATTCAAAATGTTTGCTTTACATGAGGATGTGTAGCACAGTGATAGACTTATCACAGTGTTGTTGTTTCCACACTGGAAATAGATCTAAAGTATTCACTCCTGATAAATTCTGTTGTCATCATTGTAAATTATTTTCGCTATGCAAAGATCAGAATTCTGGTATATTCATGTTTCTCTCCAAGTTTCATACAATTTCTTTCTTTTTGAAATCTCTTCCATTAAAGTTTATTCTTGGCTACCTTTTGTGTGGCTCTTCTGCTTACCATATTTTGTGCATATACTGAATGATCAAATGATCAAACTCCATACAGAAGTTTACCAGTTTATACTTAAGTAGATAATTGTTATCATTTTATTCACATAGAATCTGTTAATTGACAACAATAAAGACTTCAGCACCATGACTGATGACATTGGTAAGGAGAAACTCAAACTTGAAGACAATAGTAAGGACAAAAGGTAACTTATTTGTTCAAAACTATTTATTATCATACTGTAAAAACTATATCAAAATACTGCTGCACGGTTTTGCGAGACATTGTAGTACACAGCACAGGAACAGGCCTTTCACCCCACAATGTGTCAAACATGATGCTAATATTAATCTCATTTACCTAACGGTGATCTTGACTACATGTTCCATGAAATACCCCAAAAGATCATCTCTTAGCCATTTTTTGCTCAGGAGTGATGTCCTTCCTCATGGTTCAATGCAGTTAGCCATTTACAATGTTTCATACTACCAAAAAATGGATATTTCTGCTAGAATCAATTATGTTTACAGTGCATTCGATCGTACAGTGCCCTCCATAATATTTGGGACAAAGACCCATCATTTATTTATTTGCCTCTGTACCCCACAATTTGAGATTTGTAATAGAAAAAATCACACATGGTTAAAGTGGACAGTCAGATTTTATTAAAGGGTATTTTTATACATTTTGGTTTCAGTCCCCCCATTTCAGGGCACCATAATATTTGGGACACATGGCTTCACAGGTGTTTGTAATTGCTAAGTTGTGTTTAAATGCCTCCTTAATGCAGGTATAAAAGAGCTCTCCGCACACGTCCTTCCTCCAGTCTTTCCCATCACCTTTGGAAACCTTTATTGCTGTTTATCAACATGAGATCCAAAGTTGGGCCAAAAGCAAAGGAGTTTTTCAAAGCTAAAAAAAATTTATTCGCGAGTGGCCAAGTCAACCACAGGATCTGAATCAAATTAATGCTGAAGAGAAAACTGAAGGGAACTAGCCCCCAAAACAAGCATAAGCTAAAGATGGCTGCAATACAGGCCTGGCAGAGCATCACCAGAGAAGACACCCAGCAACTGGCGATGTCCATGAATCGCAGACTTCAAGCAATCATTGCATGTAAAGAATATGCAACAAAATACTAAACATGACTAATGTATAAAAATGGCCTTTATTAAAATCTGTCAATGTGCACTTTAACCACATGCGATTTTTTTCTATTCCAAATTTCAAATTGTGGAGTACAGAGGCAAATAAATAAATGATGGGTCTTTGTCCCAAACATTGTGGTGGGCACTGCACAGATAGATTATAAACTAAGCATTCCATTTTAAAATTAAATTAAATGTGTCACGGAAAACAGAATCAGAAGGCCATTCCAAGCAGCAAGTTATGGAGGCATTAGATTTATTTATAAATTCATAAGTTATAGGAGCAGAAATAGGCAATTTGGCCCATTAAGTTTGCCATTGAATCATGTCTGATCTATCTTTCCCTCTCAACCCCTTTCTCCTGCCTCTCACCATAACCCTTGACACCTTTACTAATCAAGAATATGTCATTCTCAGCCTTAAAAATACCCAATTACTTGGCCCTCAGCCATCTGTGTCAATGAATTGCACAGATTCACCACCTTCTGACTAGAGAAATTCCTCCTCGTCTTTCTAAAGGTACATCCTTTCATTCTGAGGCTATGTCCCCTGTTTCTCCCACCAGTGGAAAAATCCTCTCCACATGCACTCTATCCAGGCCTCATTATTCAGTAAGTTTCAATGAGATTCCCCACTTATCCTTCTAAATTCCTGCAAGTACAGACCCAGAGCCAATAAATGCTCATCAATTATTAACCCAATCATCCCCGGGATCATTCGTGTAATCCTCCTCTGGACCCTCTCCAACCAGCACATCCGTCCCCAAATCTGAGGAGGATTTCTCTTGTGGGACAAAAGTAGTGAAATGTGGCTTCTAAATATTCCAATCATAAAGTCAGTTCCCTTCATTAGTCAGAAATACAACACAGTAGCAGGCTCTTTGATCCACCATTGACCAGCATTTTTACTCATCCTACTAATTCTAATTCCTTTTAGTATTTTCTTCACATCCTCACATTGTCTCCATAACTTAAAGGCTTAAACGGAGTAAATTATTCCAATGCCTTTCAGAGGAATGTGAACAAGCATTAAAGATTATTTTATTCTTACATACGGTCATCAAGAAGGCTCAGCAGCGGCTGCACTTCCTGAGGGTCCTCAGGAAGCACAACCTGGACTCTAACCTGCTGCTGACCTTCTACCGCTCGTCCATCGAGAGCCTGCTGACATACTGCATTACAGCATGGTATGGCAGCTGCACCATGGCAGACAGGGAGAGGCTTCAGAGGGTAACCAGGACAGCGCAGAGGATCATTGGCTGCCCTCTCCCCTCCCTGATGGACATCTACACCTCCCGCTGCCTTAGCAGGGCAAAGAAGATCATCAAAGACAGCTCCCATCCTGCGTTTGGACTGTTCGACCTGCTGCCCTCTGGAAGGCGCTATAGGTGCATCAAATCCAGGACAAACAGACTCAGGAATAGTTGCTTTCCGAGAATTGTAACTACTATAAATTCAAATTCACACATGCACTGACTACACCGCCCAACACGGACTTCCATCTGTATATATGTATATATGTATGTAGCGCCGCAGAATTTGTGCACCTATTCCCCCCCCCCCCATCTCCCTTCTGTTTTTTGTTTTTTCTGTTTCTTGTTTTTTGTGCTAAATTGTATGTATGCACTGAGTACGAGCAGCTTTCAGTTTCACTGTACATGTATAGTGACAATAAATGGCATATCTATCTATATCTACAAACCTTAAATTTATGAATATACTGAATAATTTAGCTCTTTTTCCTTACAGTCAGCAAAGTACTGCACATCAGAGTGGTGATGCTACAGAAAATAGTGAACGACAGATAGTTCGTGGTCAAACTCGCAGACCTGAAGTGGCCTTATCCATCAGTGTAGCAGACTTCAGATAAGAGCCGTGGAAACTGGAAATGGATGGCTGGAATAAATGGCGAGCTTTTGTCATGATTGCAGGAAGTCCACAACGAGGGCATTGAATTGCTCTCAGAATGACTCATCTCCAGTGAAATGCCAAGAAGTAAAGGAGCCAATTGTATCAGCTATAAAGTGAGGGTTCATAATAAGTGGACAAAAGCTGACATTGTTCACTCCAATTTGGTTTGTGTTCGATGGAGATTCGCTGTCATTGTATCAAACTGGGAAAAGATTCAGAAGGACAGATTGAAGAACCATCTCTAGAAGCCACTTGGGTATTGTATTTGGTCAATAACTGCCAGAATGAACATTTTAAAGATTTTTATTTGGTGTAAGTGTTCCAATTTAAAAAAAAAATGAAACTACCTATGCAATAAATGGGATGCCACTCTCAAGAAATTTAGCGCTTCTAACACCAACAACCAATGTTCATTTATGTTGTGAAGCGCTCGGTATTGCAGTCGTGTTTTGGTAATGTGTTCAAGTGAAAATCGCTCTTGCACTTGTTCTGATCTGATTGATGCATTGACTTAATATTTGTGGAACCATAAAATCAAGTGCAGAATCACATCATACACAAGACTTGTAATTTTGAAATGTGTTTTTGTTTAAACACAGGATGATTGTGTAAAACAAAAACATTTAAGTGGATTTTATGGTCTCATTTTTGGTGAGAACCCGACTTGCTGGCAAGGACTGTGCCTCACATTAACACTTGCAACCTCAGGAGTATCCATTTCAGAGAAAAATCTGTTTACTAATAATACACAAGTTGATAATTTTAGGTAGATGCAACGTATATAATGTATGGGATGAAATAAAAATAATTATGTATGGCCTTATGATGCCATTGGAATAACCTCTCAATAGGGCCATTGTTTTCCTACTTAAACTCTTCCTATGACAAGAAACCTAATATTTTTCCCGATTATTCATTTTGCTGCCTGGTTTACATATGCCTTAAAAAGAGACCTAATCTCTTGTATAGGATAGACTGGCCGCAGGGCACTAAAAACGTTACCTGCGTGCTAGTAGGGTATGCTATTTCCTTCCAACTATCAAATTAGCTTTCCTCCTATTAGAATCTGCTGCTAATAAGTGCAACCAAGTGCTAAATGGATAGAACAAAATCCTTACTAGGCCCATATTTGGTCCTAAAGCTCAGTAGCGCAGCAGTGCGGAATCTGTTTTGTTAATCTGGTCATACATTCCACACTCTTAAAGATTTTTTGTCTACTGATCCCACTTAACAGAATTTCACTATTAAATTATGTGTGATGTATGGGAGGGTTGCAATGAAATGAGTTCATTGAAGGATACAATGTTAAAATAAGTTATCTACATTGACCTTATGAACACTTTCTGCACCTTCAGACATTACACACAAAAAAAGGTGATTTGCTCCTGCCAGGATTACATTTGTGCCATTGTCTTTTACTGCAAATTGCATGCTACAAGAAGACTACAAATTAAGAATAATAGTTTAGATTTTTTTTTTAAGGTATTTGATCTGTAACGTTATCTCTGTTTCAATATGCACGTGTTTCCTTGCTTCTTTGGTATTTCCAAAATTTTTGGTTTTCATTTCTGATTTCCAGAATCTGTTATTTTACTTTCTTGAATTATTGCCCCAAATTAGTATATTCAGTTCTATTTACTTTGTCCCTGTAGAGCATCAGTGAATGTAGTAGAACACATTTCTACTTACAACTGATGCTTTTGGATGTGATTGGTTACAGATTTATCTTCAGTTTGGCATTTGTCTGTAAAGATGTTCGTCCATTATCCTTTCTCTCCAGTTCTTCGGGAGTGATGATGGGTTACATTTATTTGAGTTTCTTCTTCGGCAAGCTCAATGAAACATGACAATAGTTCATTTCAGCTTGTATATTGCATGCAGGTTGCATTTTGTCTGTTTAAGTCAATGGCAATATTTAAAACAAAGGCTAGAAAATGTAATTCCTTGCAGGCACTGATTCAACCCGAGGCATTTCTGGCCCATTTCTTGCATCCCTCCAGACAGAGGTAGGTTGACAAGTGCATGCAGTGTTTTTACAAAACCAAGGCTTTTTTGTCAGATTAAATATGTGAAAATCTGTTAATGGAACAGGGCATAAATCTAATAATTACTCGGTTAGATGGCATAAAAATAGACCACTGTACTAAGTGCTTAATTACTTCAGAAAGTGATTATACTTGTGGATGATTTGATTTGGCCCATTTGTTGGCATAGCTGTTTTGGTTTCCTGTCTATTTTACACTGCCATAGTGCATGGACAATAGAATTTCATGGTTGAGAGTAGGATTGAATTTTCCTGCTCCAATGCAATCAATCTCATTGTCCCACACCACAGGTAATTAGGTCAAGGAATGGAGAGAATGGTGGTGATTTTGACAGCATTACAACAGATGAGTAGATCATGCATGGAAAAGAGAACAAAACATTTTGGATTAAGGAATTCAAGTTCATCCGGGTTGTTACCTGAAAACAGGCAAACACTCAAGTCAGCAAAGATGTAAGTCTAGCATTCAGAGATGTTTTGGCATCTATTGAAAGAAAGATCTTATAGAAGTTGATCGAGGATAACCCCTTCTAAACTGATCAATTACAATTATTCTGTATGGAAAAGAAGGAAGATCCTCATTTGCATTTTCCTAAGGAATTGGTTTATTTTTTATCAAGGATAGGCACAATGCAATAATTTCGTATGTAAATCTCTATAAATTGATTAAAGGATTTATACAAAAATATTCTTGTGATCGGTTTATTTTTATCCATGTTTTGGATGCATGTTTTGGATGATTTGACTTGTTCCTGCCAGTACATCACTATTCAAGATCTTAATTAATGCAGCACGGTTAATACTGGTTTTTCCAGTGAGCCATCAGAAGTTCTTCAGGGAAGAACTTCAGGCTCTGATTTAAACAAATAAAAATACAACCTCTACATTAGACTCCTGCAAAACCTCAGTAATTCATTTTAGTTTAATGCATGTGGTTTGTGGAATTGTCATTTTGTCTCAACCTTGAACAGTAAACACAAAATGTTCCATGGGATTTTCAAACAAGGTTTGTTTTTGAGCCACATGCAATGTTAGGCAAATGTGACTGAAAGCATGGTCAGAGTCAGGTTTTAAAATATCCCATAATGTGATGAATGAGGCAGAGGGAATTGCAGAAATGCAAGTTAAAAAGTTGAGTGTCATGTGACTCCTTCAATAACTGCTGATACAGAATGTCAACTCCATTTTCTGGCCAACATTCCTGGACAGCCAGCGCTAAAGTGATTGAAAAGTGGATATGGAAGAATGAACTCGATTTGCTAGAACACTTGAAGCACAATTGCTTGATTCCCAAGATGTTATTTGAAGAGCAAGGAGTTCTCTGGATCATATTTATCCCTTCGACATCAGATCCAAAGCGTATTTTTGGTCTTTATCAAATTGTTGTTTGTTGAGCTTGCTGAGTACAAATTGTCTGTAATGTTGCTGATGTTCTACCAAAAAAGTGCCAACATTGCTTATTCAGTACCTTTCACAATTGGTCAAAGTGCTGTATGTTTTTTTTTTAGTACAGGGCCCCACTTTTAAAAAATGTATGGAAGGGAAGTATTTTCTTGATTTTTAGATAAAACAGCAGATTATGTAGATGTTAAAATCTGAAAAATGGTGCTGGGTAATGTTTTGCAAATAAACTAGTTATAACTGATTAGTTTTGATTGAAGTCTAAATTTATTATGTTTACAAAACAATGTTGCCATTCGGCAATTGTACATTTCAACCAAATAAAATGTACCATGGAGTGTCTGCTGATCTTTTACTCAGTCCTTTGGTCCATGATGCACATGGACAAGTTCTAGCCTTGAGGTTTGCTGCCATCTGTTTGAGGAACTGGAGGAGGTTCTGGTTGCAATGCACCTTCTGTGTTACTTGCACTGACTTTGCTTCGATCTTCTAAACTAGACAGGAGCTTTTCTTTCATTTTAAGATGTTTTTGTCTCTCCAGGTCATCCATTTTGGCCTTAAGGACACATAACTCTTCAGCTTTGAGAGCAAATAGTTGCCTGAAGAAATGAAAATAGTGGTTAATTTTGTCTAATACACTGTAAGTTCTACTGACATTAGTAATGGAAATTGAGCATCCAGCATAAATTAGTAATGCTCTATGACATGCAGTTACAGGTCAATGCCTGTCTTTCAATGGGGCAGATTTTCTGAACTGAGTTAAGGACTCTCCTTTGTTCCCCTGATGAGTTTTGTAATCATTCAATTTAACTTATTATTTTTGTTTCTTGAGTTCTGTACTTTTAAATACTGAGAAGTCTTATTGGGAGGGGAAAATAAAATATCTCACACCGCAATTTGTGTAAGCGTGTACAAAAGAAAGGGACATCATTCTGGGTGACACAACTGGTAGAGCCACTGCCCACAGTAGCTAGAGTTCAACCTTCGGTGCCCTTCATTTGGATAGCAGTAACAGGATTGGTCCAAGTCAGCATGAATTTACGAAGGGGAAATCATGCTTGATGAATTTTTTGAGGATATAACTAGGAAAATGGACAAGGGAGAGCCAGTGGATGTAGTGTACCTGGACTTTCAGAAAGCATTTCATAAGATCCCACATAGGAGATTAGTGGGCAAAATTAGGGCACATGGTATTCGGGGTAGAGCGTTGACATGGATAGAAAATTGGTTGGCAGACATGAAACAAAGAGTAGGGATTAACGGGTCACTTTCAGAATGGCAGGCAGTGACTAGTGGGGTGGCTCGGTGCTGGGACCGCAGCTATTTACAATATATATTAGTGATTTAAATGAAGGGATTCAAAGTAACATTAGCAAATTTGCACATGACACAAAGCTGGGTTGCAGTGTGAACTGTGAGGAGCATGCTATGAGAATGCATGGTGACGGGACAGGTTGGGTGAGTTGGCAGATGCAGTTTAATGTGGATAAATGTGAGGTTATCTACTTTGGTAGCAAAAACAGGAAGGCAGATTACTATCTAAATGGTGTCATGTTAGGAAAAGGGGTAGTACAACGGGATCTGGGGTATTTGTTCATCAGTCAATAAAAGTAAGCATGCAGGTACAGCAGGCAGTGAAGAAAGCAAATGGCATGTTGACCTTCATAACATGTGTAGAGCAGAGGTCCTCCTGCAGTTGTACAGGGCCCTAGTGAGACCACACCTGGAGTATTGATTGCAGTTTTGGTCTCCAAATTTGAGGAAGGACTTTCTTGCTTTGAGGGAGTGCAGCGTAGGCTCACAAGGTTAAATCCCAGGATGGTGGGACTCGTATGCTGAGAGAATGGAGCGGCTGGGCTTGTATAACCATTAACCATGGAATTTACAGACGGATGAGAGGCCCTATATCTTTTTTTCCCCTTAGTCCCATTGCACTCGTACCATAACATATCCATATGATCCAATTTATTTTAAATGATACCAGGCCTCCACCACTTTGGACATTCGCTACCACTCTCTGCGTAAAAAAGTTCCCCCTCATATTACAAACTTCTGTCCCGATGTCATGTCCTCTTGAATCTTCCCAGAACCAGGGGCCCACAGTTGTCTAAGAATAAGGGGTAAGCCATTGCGCTCCAAGTGGAGATGAGGAAACCAAAAGCTTTTTTACACACAGAGCTCTGTTTAGTGAGAGGATCTGTGAAACATATAAGATTATTAAGGGTCTGGACCGCTAGAGGCAGGAAACATGTTCCCGATGTGGGGGGGTGGAACCAGGGGCCGTTTAAGAATGGGGTACTTTCAAAGTGAGAGGGCTAGAGAGGTGCTAAATTCTCTGATCAGAGTGGAGTCGGGGTTCTCTGATACTTTCATGGAGGGCTAGATAGGCAAGATCGGGGAGTCACTGATATGTGGATGATCAGCCATGATCACACTGATGATCAGTATGGCAGTGCTGGCTCGAAGTGCTGAATGGCCTACTCCTGCACCTATTGTCTATTGTGCTGTCTGTGGTAATTTACCCTTTGTATTAACGATAAAATCTAGGTGAATGAAATAGATTAGTGCCGAATTAGTGTAAAAATGGGTGCCTGAATGGCACATACTTAGTTTATGTGCAGTATCTTTGACACTCCCTCTATTCAAATCGTACTGGACTATCAATCAATAATAATTGGAATGGCTTCATCCCCGTTCTAGATTTCTTCATTCTAGTTCTGGAATCCACTTTAATATTCAGATTTTACCATTAACTCAAGGCATTGGGACAGGTGATCATTAGACATCGGAACTGTCTTCATCATTGTCCACTGCCCCTTTCTGCTGGACATGGTGCATATTAAGAGAGGAGATTTGAATTTAACCCTATCGAGTAAACCATAGCTGTGAGTTAACAGAGAGAGTCTATGCTATTTTGCCTGAGTTGAATGGTAAATTGGGGGAAGATCCAACGCTGGATGTTTTTCTATTGACAAGTTAGAAGAATTAATATATGAAGAAGTTGAATGTTTCCTTTTGTGAAGGACTTCACTCGGATTTTCCTTCATTTGTTGTTAGTGGCCAGAAAATGATTCAATTGGGAAGATGAAAGTAAATTGGTTGGGCAAAATGGCTTATTTCTGTATTGCAAATTCTATGAAATGATTTCAGGAATATAACAGAAAGCAAATCTATAAAGTTGCAACATGTACATATAATTAGGTTTTTCTAGAAAAGTAAACTAAGGTGTGCTTTTACTCTAATTAAAGTATCTTGGTAGAGAAAGTACTCAGATTGTGTTCTTACTTCAGATCAATGTTTTGACTCTCTAAAGCTTCAATGGAAGCCACATATTTCTTCTGCAAACTGCCTATGTTTGTCTTGTAAAGTCCTTCGAATTCGCTCAGCTTAGCTTCCTGAAATAATAAGTATGATTCTGTAAGTCACAATTATTGATCATCATCTTCAAAATGCAAGAATCAAATTTAAAACGTTACAAAATTCAAAGTTACAACGGGTGGACACAGTTCCAGATCTGAGCCCCACCTAGTGTGCAAGTAAAGGCTGTCTTCCTCGTGGCCAGAAGGAGAATCAGTGCTGCAATAAAACAGGACACTCTCACCTTTCTCACTCCTCCCTCCAACTGGCCCCTATCCACACAGTTTGGTTCCCAAGACTAGAAACGTTCACATAGAAATGAATAATATGATTACCGTCATCTGTAATTGACTTGTGATGTTATATAGGCTTTCAATCTGATACTGTAGCTCTTTTGTCGTCTTTTCCAGTTCTTCCTGCAGAAGCTAAAAATGAATATAGGTTAAATGTCACATTAGGCAATATCCTCCATTTTTCAACACTCCACCCTGTCACATGGCAATTCCTGTCTCTGAATTCCCTTACAAACTGTTCTTAAACCTGTCACCGGCAGTTTATGAGTACAGTGAACCCTTGTTATGATTGACCATATGGGAGAAATGGTGTCCATTATTGCCAAGTAATGGAGTACCAATGTGTCTTAAGTAGTAGAAACAAAGAACTGCAGATGCATGTTCATACACAAAAGGACACAAAGTGAGGAGTAACTCAGTAGGTCAGGCAGCATCTGGAAAACATGGATAGGTCATGCTGTGGGTCGAGACCCTTCTTCAGATTTGGGGTGGAACAGGTGAGGTGATGGCTGCGGTGGGGGGGGGGGGGGGGGGGGTGATGAACGTTGGCGTTGCAGGTTTCAGCCTGGTGATGCTTGGGTATGTGACATGATCCAGCAGTGGATTTCGACCAAAACCGTCACTTATATTTGCTCTCCAGAGAAGCTGCCTGACCTGCTAAGTTACTCCAACGATTGTCAATTTTAATTAGTTAATTTCAATGACCTACAGTGTAACCAGCAACCTGTGTTCTTAAAGAGACAGTGATGTCTGATTATGCAGTGTAAAGGGCCTGTTCCACTTGGGCGTCATTTGGGCGAAAAAGACGTTGTTGCATCATAACGCGTGGTGAGGGATGGTGACGCATGCAATGATGCGCCGTACTTCCCTGTTGCCCCAGGAGTTTGGAATGTTCAAAATCCTGGGGCGACATCTGGGTGTCTCATCATGTCGTGCGCCCTGTCACACGCTGACGTATGCTGTCCTTTGGGTGACGCCCGGTTAGGGTTGGGGTTAGGGACCACAAATGGGGTGTAAAATATTCTTCCTTCAATGCATGGATTTTAAACATTAATATATTAAAATTAATACAATAAAATCAATTGTGCAAATGAAAAGATGTCTGAGTCGTTCAGTTTTATTTATAGATGTATTGTTCCGCTTCCAGATCCAATCACCGTCTCTTTTCACAAGAATGGATTCAGTGAGTGCAGACTGAACTCCCCTCTTACCCCCTCCTGCCCCCATCCCTCCTTCTCCACTCCCCCCTACCATTCTCCCCCCTTCTTCCCTTCCCCCCTGGTCTCCCCGCTCCACTCTTCTCCCCCTTATCCACTACCCCCCCCTCCCCTCACATCTCCTTCTCTCCCCCCCCCCCCCATTTGTGGACCCAGCCTGCGACCAGCGATCCCCCACACACTGTCCCACACACGCTACGGACAATTTATACAAACCTGCGCGCCTTTGGAGTGCGGTAGGAAACCCAAACCATAACCCTAGCCCTAACTCTGGCTTCTGCCTGCTCCTCATGGGAACTAAACTGTTGGCCACGAGTTGTTAGTGGGATCTAGCTGTCACAGGCTGGGTCCACAAATAGGGGCGTCCCCTTCTCCTCCCTTCACCCCGCTCCACATTTCTCCCCCTTATCCACTGCCCCCTCCCCTCGCATCCCCTTCTCCGCCTCTCCCTCCCTTCTCCCATTCTCCCTCCCCTCCCTTTCCCCGACGCTCCCCATTTGTGGACCCAGCCTATGACAGCTAAATCCCGCTAAAGTACTGCACAAAGGCCACATCATCTGTTTTAGTAACATTGACTATGGGATAAATGCAGACTTTGGGAGCACCTCCCCCCGCCCCCTCGCCTTGCTTCAAAATGGGTGGTGGGTATTTAAACAGTGGCCGGAGCAGGTGGGTGGCACTGGTACATTGTGAACATTGCCTGTACCCAGTTGAAAGGCCCGCTGACTCTGGGGGTTTGGAGAGACCATAGGAAGAGAGATCTGCCTCTGGGACAACTCGTTGCCAACAGTTTAGTTCCCATGAGGAGCAGGCAGAACATTGGGGGTTCGAGTCCAACCCCTGGGGCCCCTGTGTCACATTTAGTTCAGAGATACAGTGCCCTTCAGCCCAACGAGTCTGCACCGACTAGCGATCCCCACACATGCTAGGGACAATTTATACTTGTACCAAGCCTATCAACCTATAGGTTGTGTGTGTTTGTGTTTTGTCCAGTCTGTCCAAGATATATGTACTGCAGGAACATGCTCCTAAACATCGGGGCAAACCACGATAGTAGTACGGGCGCGTTTTGGTGCGATTTAGACCAAATACGCCGCTATGCACTACTGCTACCGGCTGCAAAGTCAAACATATCGGCCGCAGATATGAATATGACCGGAGAGAGGAGGCGGAAGAGGAGAGAGAGGAGGAGACGCAAGCAGTGTGAGAGGAGGCAGAAACAGGGTAAAAGAGCAGGCTCTTATACGAGGCGGAGACGGGGGAAAAGAGCAGGCATTCGCGCTAGGCTAACAGTTAACCCCACCCGACCTGCAGTGCCCTCGCTTCTCCTCTCTAACGTCCGCTCCCTGGACAACAAACTGGACGAACTGCGTCTTCTCAAAACAACATACAGGGATATAAGAGACTGCTGTGTGTTTGTTTTCATGGAATCATGGCTCCACGGTAACATCCCGGATACGGCAATACAGCTGGAGGTAATGACATCATTCCGTGCGGACAGAGAGGCAGCTAGCTCTGGTAAGAGCCGAGGTGGAGGCCTGTGCTTGTACATAAACAAGTACTGGTGTGTGAACGCTACGATAGCCGGGAAACACTGCTCTCCGCTGATAGAATTCCACATTGTGAAATGTCAGCCTTTCTATCTGCCGAGGGAATTCTCCGTTGTTTTTGTTGTGGCTGTATATGTTGCACCAAGTGCAAATGTAAATTCTAAGGCCAACGAAGCACTGGGAGCCCTGCATGACGCCGTCAGTGAGTTCCAGACCAAATATCCTGATAGCTTCATTGTGGTGGCCGGGGATTTTAATCACACCAGCCTTAAGACTGTGCTCCCAAAATTCAAGCAATATGTGGATTTTGAGACCGGGGGGGGGAGAACATCTTGGACTTGGTTTACACCAACACCCCAGAAGCTTACAAGGCAGCCCCACGCCCTCACCTGGGCCACTCGGACCACATTTCAGTGTTTTTAACACCAGCCTACAGACCTCTGCAAAAACAAGTCAGAGCGGAGAAACGTGCCTATGCGGGGAAAATCCAGGGACACCTCTGTGACACAGGAGACACCAGGAGGATATGGAAGGGAAACCAAACACTGACAGGGTACAAAGCAAGGCAGCAGGTAACTGACACGGACACTTCTCTCCCAGATGAACTGACAGGGTACAAAGCAAGGCAGCAGGTAACTGACACGGACACTTCTCTCCCAGATGAACTGAACAACTTCTTTGCACGTTTTGATGCAGCAAACACCACACCCAAGGGGAGAGCCAGCCCCTGCTTACAAACCGACCAGCCAGTCCTGACCATAGACCCGATGGACACACGGAGAATCCTGTCTAAGTTCAACCCGTGGAAAGCAGTCGGACCCGACAACATCCCAGGACGTGTGCTCAAGGAATGTGCTGAGGAGTTAGCAGATGTGCTAACAGACATCTTTAACATCTCCCTTAGTCAAGCCATTGTCCCCACATGCCTCAAAACTTCCACAATAATCCCCATAGCGAAGAAACCAGTTGTTGCCTGCCTAAATGACTACCGCCCTGTCGCCCTGACCCCAATAATAATGAAGTGTTTTGAACGCCTTGTGAAACCCCACATTACTGCCAGCCTCCCCTCATCGTTAGACCCCCTCCAGTTTGCCTATCGCCCCAACCGTTCTACAGAGGATGCCATCTCTACCACGCTGCACACAGTACTCACGCATCTGGAAAACAAAAACACATACGCCAGAATCCTGTACATTGACTTCAGCTCATCGTTTAACACCATCATCCCACAGAGACTTGTGGAGAAACTAATCCTGCTGGGCCTCAACACCACCCTGTGTCACTGGATCTTGGACTTTCTGACAGAGAGACCGCAGTCAGTCCGTGTTGGTAAGAACACTTCAGGCTCGATCACGCTGAGCACCGGCTCCCCTCAAGGCTGTGTGCTCAGCCCCCTGTTGTTCACATTGCTCACACATGACAGATTCAGGGACAATAAGATCATAAAATTCGCGGATGACACAACAGTGGTGGGACTCATCAGCGGAGATGACGAATCAATGTACAGGGAGGAAGTAAAACAACTAGTGGACTAGTGCGGCAAAAATAATCTAGAATTAAATGTCGACAAAACAAAGGAGATGGTTGTCGACTTCAGGAGGGCGCAGCCAAAGCATACACCCCTCAACATCAGTGGCACCACAGTGGAGAAAGTGGAGAGCATAAAGTTCCTCGGTGTGCAAATTACAGACAGCCTCACCTGGTCCAGGAACACCACTGGGACCGTCAACGGGCCCATCAGCGACTGCAATTCCTGCGGAAACTAAAACAGGCCTCACTCCCCACCAACATCCTCAGGTCTTTCTACAGGGGTACGGTGGAGTCTGTACTCACGTACTGCATAAATACGTGGTACTCCACCTGCAACTGCTCGGACAGGAAGGCTCTGCAGAGGGTAGTGAGGGGAGCAGAGAGGATCATTGGCGTCTCCCTACCCTCAGTACAAGAACTGTTCCAGAGCCGCTGTGTGAAAAAAGCTCAGAGAATTGCTAAGGACAAACTGCACCCCCTCCACATACACCTGGATCTCCTGCCATCAGGCAAGAGATATCGCAGCACCAAAGCCCAGACTACAAGACTGCTAAACAGCTTCCTGCCACAGGCTGTGAGGCTGCTAAACAGTCACTCTGTACTCACAGTCACCTGATTCTGCGGCTTGGCACGGACACTTTAATAACTGGCACTGGCCACTTTCATAACTGGCACTGGCCCCTCAAATCAGCTGCCCCGGACATTTTTATGATTGGTTTTACTGTATTTTAATGTTGTTGTTTTACCTGCTTTTAACTATTTATACTGTTCCATCAGGGACTGGATTGTTTTTTAGTGTTATTATGTGTGAAATGTTTTAAATTTCATGTGCGATGCTCTGGTATTCTCTGGGAAACGTCTTTTCATTTTGCACTGTACAACTGTTGCTTGCAAGATGACAATAAAGGTTGATTGATTGATTGATTGATTGAAAAAAAAAAAACCTAGAGTTAGGAATACGGTTACGGCTAGGGTTAGGGTTAGGGTTTCCTCCCGCACTCCAAAGGCGCACAGGTTTGTATAAATTATCCCCAGGATGTGTGGGATAGTGTGCGGGGGGGATCGCTGGTCGCAGGCTGGGTCCTGTCTGGGAAAGGGCGGTGGAGAATGAGATGTGAGGGGAGGGGGTAGTGGATAAGGGAGGAAGAAGGGGGAGGGGGGAATGGAGAAGGAGGGATGGGGTAGGGAGTGGGGAGTTCAGTCTACACTCCCTGAATCCATCCCTTCTTTTCATTTGCACAATTGATTTTATTGTATTAAATATAATAGAATAATGTTTAAATTCCATGCATTGAAGGAAGAATATTCTGTGTTCTTAGAGATAGTGATATCTGATTATTGTTGCTCCGTTCGCTAGAACCAAAATCCATTATAAAGAGCTCTGTAATAACATAGCAAAATGATTTGAGTATAGGAGCAGGGAAGTTCTACTGCAGTTGTACAGGGTCTTGGTGAGACCATACCTGGAGTATTGCGTACAGTTTTGGTCTCCTAATCTGAGGAACGACATTCTTGCCATAGAGGGAGTACAGAGAAGGTTCACCAGACTGATTCCTGGGATGTCAGGACTTTCATATGAAGAAAGACTGGATAGACTCGGCTTGTAATCGCTAGAATTTAGAAGATTGAGGGGGGGGATCTTATACAAACTTACAAAATTCTTAAGGGGTTGGACAGGCTAGATGCAGGAAGATTGTTTCCGATGTTGGGGAAGTCTAGAACAAGGGGTCACAGTTTAAGGATAAAGGGGAAATCTTTTAGGACTGAGATGAGAAAAACATTTTTTACACAGAGAGTGGTGAATCTCTGGAATTCTCTGCCACGGAATGTAATTGAGGCCAGTTAATTGGCTAAATTTAAGAGGGAGTTAGATGTGGCCCTTGTGGCTAAAGGGATCAGGGGGTATGGAGAGAAAGCAGGTACAGGATACTGAGTTGGATGATCAGCCATGATCATATTGAATGGCGGTGCAGGCTCGAAGGGCCGAATGGCCTACTCCTGCACCTATTTTCTATGTTTCTAACTAGGGTTTACAGTACAAAGGTTGTTCATGAAATTCAGCCTTTGTACAGTATGTGTGGGAACATATATTTTTTAATTATATTGGGGGTGTCATAAAAGATGTTTTTGTTAACAGTGTCCACAGCAATGATTTGGTAGCTGCAGAGAATTTGAAAAGCTGTAAAATTATTTTTATTTTTTTGCATACTATGCTTAGGTGAGACACGAATCTTGGAGAATAAAATTGTTTTTTTTTACTAACACTGGAACATGTGTTTTTTTTACCCTTAAGCGAGGCTATTTTACAGGCTGTGAGATAAAACCTCTCTTATGTTGAATGAGAAGTTCCAAACAACATTACTTATTCCGAACAACATCACTTTCAAGGAAATGGCAGAAGAGTTGAATAGGTACTTCGGATCTGTCTTCACTAAGGAAGACACAAACAATCTCCCAGATGTACTGGAGGACAGAGGATCTAAGGGGGTAGAGGAACTGAAAGAAATTTTCATTAGGCGAGAAATAGTATTGTGCAGGCTAATGGGACTGAGGGATGATAAATCCCCTGGACCAGATGGTCTGCATCCCAGGGTCCTCAGGTGGCTAGAAATAGTGGACGCGTTGGTGATCATTTTCCAATGTTCAATAGATTCAGGATCAGTTCTGGTGGATTGGAGGATAGCTAATGTTATCCCGCTTTTCAAGAAAGGAGCGAGAGAGAAAACGGGGAATTACAGACCAGTTAGCCTGACTTCGGTGGTGGGAAAGATGCTGGAGTCAATTATTAAAGAGGTAATAATGGGGCACATGGATAGCAGTAAAAGGATTAGTCCAAGTCAACATGGATTTATGAATGGGAAATCATGCTTGACTAATCTTCTGGAATTTTTTGAGGATGTGACAAGTAAAATGGATGAACGGGAGCCATTGGATGTAGTGTATCTAGACTTTCAGAAAGCCTTTGATAAGGTCCCGCACGGGAGACTGGTGACTAAAATCAGAGCACATGGTATTGGATGTAGAGTGTTGACATGGATAGAAAATTTGTTGGTAGACAGGAAGCAAAGAGTACGAGTGAACGGGTCCTTTTCAGAATGGCAGGCAGTGGCGAGTGGAGTGCCGCAAGGCTCGGTGTTGGGGCCGCAACTGTTTACCATATATATTAATGATTTGGAAGAGGGAATTAGGAGCAACACTAGCAAGTTTGCGGATGACACAAAGCTGTATGAACTGTGAAAAGGATGTTAGGTTGCAGGGTGACCTGGACAGGTTGAGTGAGTGAGATGCGTAAAATGCAGAATAATATAGATAAATGTGAGATTATCCACTTTGGCGGCAAAAGCAAGGGGGAAGAATATTATCACAATGGGGTTAGATTAGTTAAGGGGGAGGTGCAGCGAGACCTGGGTGTCCTTGTACACCAGTCACTGAAAGTTGGCATGCAGGTACAGCAGGCAGTGAAGAAAGCTAATGGAATGTTGGCCTTCATAACAAGAGGATTTCAGTATAGGAGTAAAGAGGTTCTTCTGCAGTTGTATAGGGTTCTGGTAACACCACATCTGGAGTATTGTGTGCAGTTTTGTTCTCCTAATTTGAGGAAGGACATCCTTGTGATTGAGGCAGTGCAGCGTAGGATCCCTGTGATGGCGGGACTGTCATATGAGGAAAGATTGAAAATTAGGCTTGTATTCACTTGGAGTTTAGAAGGATGAGGGTGATTCATATAGAAACATATAAAATTATAAAAGGGCTGGACAAGCTAGATGCAGGAAACATGTTCCCAATGTTGGGCGAGTTCAGAACCAGGGGCCCCTGTCTTAGAATTAAGGAGTGGCCATTTAAAACTGAGGTGAGAAAAAATGTTTTCACCCAGAGAGTTGTGAATTTGTGGAATTCTGCCACAGAGGGCAGTGGAGGCCAAATCACTGGGTGGATTTAAGAGCGAGTTAGATAGAGCTCTAGGGGCTAGTGGAATCAAGGGATATGGGGAGAAGGCAGGCACGGATTATTGATTGGGGACGATTAGCCATGATCACAATGAACGGCGGTGCAGGCTCGAAGGGCCGAATGGCCTCCTCCTGCATCTATTTTCTATGTTTCTATTAGAAGACCATAGGTGCAAGGTTAACAGTTTGAAAATAACAATCAGTCCACTGCTTCAAAATGACCAGCAAGTGTTTCACTTTTGTTGGCTTTGAAAATAAAAATAAATCTGAATGGGAAATAATTTGGCATATCAAGTCATAGAACAATCTCCCCATTGAAGACTGAATCACTTTCATCCAAAATTTCAAATCCACTATATATCCTCCCAAAAAAGTACATATTCATTCTTGCATGGTCTCAGCAGCCGAGTGACTATCAAATTCTTTGGACACTTGATGGTTAATATTTATACCCCGAGAACTTTAAAATGTTCCTAAGTCAGATAGACTCTCAGTTTTTATTTTGAGTTCTGCAATTGTACAGAACAGAAATAGGCCCTTCGGCTCACATCATGCCTGTCTTTACTAATCCCACTTGCTCGCATCAACTTCATATACCTCTATGGCCTGTTCGTTCAAATACATGTCCAGATACCTCTTAAATGTTGCTCCTGCCTCAACCACCACCTCAGCCAACTCATTTCAGATACAGACCACTCTGTGGGAAACATTTACCCACTCAGATCCTTTTTAACCTCCTCTCTCTTGATAAGAATTAATTTTATACCCCATAGTATTAGTTAAAATAATTTAGTTTGAGTCAATGCAGACTTGCATAATTGCTCAGTTCCCCTGCTTTACCTTGCATACATATTGATGCTATTGTAGCGGCACCTAGTGGTAGCTTGGGGCATCACAAACCCTTGCTATTGGCTGGCGTGATCCCGGGAGTGTTTTTGCGGGTTTTTGTATAGCATTCATTCAAGCTCCACTCTCTTAGAAGGCGCTTCGTATTTTTAGCTGTTCTAAACGCGTTTGAGTAAATCGCTTTATTATCGTTTAAAATAAAGAATCTCACTTTACTCAATCGACTCGACTAGCCAAAGTGGTGACCCCGTCAGTCGAACTTCGACCATGGAAGTCGCCGCTAACCCTGAAGCCCAGCTTCCCATGCAAAATGCCATGGGCCTGAAACTGCCCGTTTTCTGGGTGGAGCAGCCTCGAGTGTGGTTCACCCACATTGAGGCCCAATTCCAAATATTGTCGTGGACGCCACCCGAGAGTTCTACGTGGTTGGGGCGCTTAGCCAAGAGACGTCCACCCGGTTGCTGCCCTACCTGCAGAATCCTCCAGCAATCGGCAAGTACGAGAGCCTCAAGGCGCTGCTGCTCCGCGCTTTTGGGCTCAGCTCGCGCCGCCCGCCTGCTCCGTATGGACAGCCTCTGCGATCGCAAACCGTCGGCGTTCAAGAGCTAGATGTTCGCTCTGATGGACGGCCACTGACCCTGCCTTCTGTTCGAGCAGGCGTTCCTGGAGCAGATGCCCGATGACATCCGCCGCTCCTCGCTGGGTCGGACTTCGCCGACCCCCTCACCGAACAGGCCGACAAACTGTGGCTCGCCAAGCAGCAGGCCGGTGGGTCCATCAATCGGGTGTCCACGCCCGTGCACCAGTAGCCTCGCAGAGACGTCCAACCTTCCGCTGCCATCGCCGCGCCGCAGCCACCAGCCGGAGACCGGGGTAAGCGCCAGTGGTGCTACTACCACCAACGCTGGGGTACTGAGGCCCGACGATGCCGCGCCCCCTGCTCGTTTGCGGGAAATGCCTTGGGCGATCGTCAGTAGAGGCTATCGTGATCGGCCAGAATCACCGCCTCTACGTTCAGGACCGCCGTTCTGGACTTTGTTTCCTCGTGGACTCCGGGGCCATCGTGAGAATCTTTCCCCCGACTGGACTGGACACCCGTGCCGGTAAGCGAGGCCCCATCCTGACCGCCATCAACAGTAGCACCATCCGCACATATGGTATGTGGACTCTTTCCCTCATCTTTGACTCCCGCCTGTATTCCTGGACTTTTACCATCGCGGATGTGGCCCAACTGTTGCTGGGCGCCGATTTCCTCCGGGCCTTTAATTTATCCTTAGTTTTGTATTATGTGGGGGGGGAGGTTGGTGGGTGAAACTTTTTATCCTCGACAGAGATGCAACTTTTTTTGTGTCGTATTCCGTCTGCACTGCAGCCTAACATTGTGGAGGTGACGGCCTCTTGCTTGGACCTCGGAGCTCCAACTGTGGCAGCCTGTGGACTTTAACAATGTGGAGCTCACGGGCCCTGGTTAGAGACCAACTTCGGGAGCTCAAAACCGCGGAAGCTTCGATCGCCCCATCTGCGGATGGTTTGACTCCCCCGACCACCGGAGAAAAGGAGATAAGAAGATAAGACTTTATTGCCTTCCATCACAGTGGGGAATGGGGAGGGCCACTGTGGTGGATGTTTATGTCATTGTGCCGTGTTGCTTTTTTGGTATGACTGGCAAACCAAAATCCTCGTATGTTGCAAAAGATACTTGGCTAATAAATTATGATTATGATATTAATGATGGTTTGACAGTAATCATGTATTGTCTTTCACCTGACAGTTTAGCATGCAACAAAAACTTTTAACTACCTCAGCACATATGACAATAAACTAAACTAGAGAAATGACACCAGACATGTGAAGATTTCAGTTTGATAGTTTATATGGTGGATGTGAGCCTCCTTTGACCACTGCAGTCTACATGCTAATGGCACACATGTGATAAGAGTGAGAAACCAAATTGTCTCTGCCCAACAGTATATATCTTTCGATTCCCCTAGTATTCAATAATCCATCAATCCCAATCTTGAATATACTTGACAACTGAGCACCCACAGGCTTCTGGGATAGAGCAACCCAATCCCCTCAAGCTAACTAGTTCTACATCTCCAGTAAGGAAATAGCCTCTCAGTGCCAATGTTGTCAGATAACCTCAGAATCTTATGTCTCATTGCAATTGCTTCTCATTTCTTTAAACTCCATTCATGAAAGGCCAAAAAATAAGACACAAAGTGCTAGAATAACTCAGCAGGTCAGTCAACACCTCTGGTTAACATGGATATGTGACTTTTCAGTTTGGGACCCTTTTTCAGTCCTCACATAAAATGTTCACCCAAGAAAGCCATCTAATTAATACACTGAGCCATCTCTAAAGCAACTACATCCTTTGTTATGGTGACCAAAACTACACACAGTTACTCCTGGCAGGGTCAAAATAAAACCCTGTACTATTACAGCAAAACACCCTTACTCCCGAGTTAACACACACAGAGATCTAGGCACTGGTAGCCAATAGACTTCAATCGAATTCCAAATAACACTGAATAGGGGTAATCTATGCATGTTTATACCTCGATCTCGTGCTTAGATTTGGACAGCTCCTCAATTACGCCAGTCATAGCATTATATTTGTTAGCAGCCACCTGAGAAAGCAAAAACAAAGAGTAAGTCAATTATTAAGAAAAAGTTAGTTTCTTATTACTGCAGACTCTAGTCCACCGATTTTAAAAGTGCAGTCAACAACATAAAAACATCAAGCTTTTCTATTGTAGAAATCTTTTTTTTTTCATGTATACCCAGTTACATTTACAAAGCATCCAAGATTATTGTGAATAATTGCATATTATAAAATGACAATTAAATTATATAGGCCAATAATACTTCTAGGTAATCTATTACAATTATCTTTGTTCAATTAATTCCAAAATGGTGCCAGGCTTAATGGGGTGAAAGTGACAATTTAAACACATCCATCCTAAATTCATCTCCTTTTGCTTGCATTCATTTGACATAAATGTGCAATAAATATATATTTTTTTTTAATGTGCTCTCTGAATTAGGTTTGTAGATGGCAAATAGCTTCAATGCCTCTTCAATGCTCTGGTTTGTATATGCTTGTGGCAGATGCTGGATTTTATACCAAAAATGAAAAAGATTCTGTCTATGGGGGGCATAGTGGAGCAGCTCATCGAGACCCGGGTTCGATCCTGATTACAGGTGCTGTCTGTGTTGAATATGCATGTTCTCCCTGTGATCGCAAGCTCGGGTTTCCTTCCACATCCCAAAGACGTGTGGTTTTGTAGGTTAATTGGATGCTGTAAATTTCCCCTTATGTGTAGGGTGTGGATGAGAAAATAGAATCACATAGAACTAATGTGAATGGGTGATTAATGGTCGCCATGGTGAGTCCTAGGGCCTGAAATTTTTTTCCTTTGAGGGTTACCTAAAAATAGGTTTTCCCCAAAGCCTATCCAAACTCCTGTAAATTTTCAATTCCACCAATTGAACATCGTTGTATTTTGAACGTGTCTAGTAGCTATTGGAATATACATCATGAAGGTCTTGATTTATAGGTTTTCTAATTCTAGTCAATTTGCCATGGTTTTAGGATTGGAGATATTAAATACAAGCCTTTAGGGCACATGAAACATACTAAGGTCACCATAGTTGACAAGATCAACTTTTAATGTAGTCTGAATATCTTGGAACATTCGTGGGAACATAAGTTCGTAATTAGGAATTAGGCTTTTTGGCCCATCAAGTCTACTCCACCATTCAATCATGTTTGATCTCTCTTTCTCTCTCAACCCCATTCTCCTTGTAACATTTGACACCCTTACTAAACAAGAACATGTCAATCTCCGCTTTAAATGTATTCCATTTGCCACTTCTTTGCCCACACTCCTAACCTATCCAAGACCTTCTGCAGACTCCCTGCTTCCTCTACACTACGTGCCCCTCCACCCATCTTTGCATCATCTGCAAACATGGCCACAAAGCCATCCAAAGCATTAATGTAAAACTTGAAAAGTAATGGATCTATTACTGAGCCCTGCGGAACACGAGTTGTCACCAGCAGTCAACCAGAAAAAGCTCCCTTTATTCCCACTCTTTTCCTTCTGCCATTCAGCCAACCTTATATACACACTGGTATCTTCTCTGCCACAGAAGGTAGTTGAGGCCAGTTCATTGGCTATATTTAAGAGGGAGTTAGATGTGGCCCTTGTGGCTAAAGGGATCAGGGGGTATGGAGAGAAGGCAGGTACGAGGTACTGTGTTGGATGATCAGCCATGATCATATTGAATGGCGGTGTAGGCTCGAAGGGCCGAATGGCCTACTCCTGCACCTATTTTCTATGTTTCTATGTTTCTCTCTTGATTCCATTGGCTCTCATCTTGTTTAGCAGCCTCACATGCAGCACTTTATTATGGCCTGAAAATCCAAATAAGCAACATCCACTGATTATCCTTTGTCTATCCTGTAATTTACTTCCTCAAGGAATTCCACAACAGATTTGTCCGGCAAGATCTCCTCTTCACAAACCTTTGCTGACTCGGCCTATTTTATCATGTGCTTCTGGGTACTCTGAAACCTCATCTTTAATAATGAACTCTAAAATCTTACCAACCACTGAAGTCAGGCTAACCAACCTATTGTTTCCCCTCTTTCGCCTTGCTCCCTTCTTGAACAATGAGTAACATTTTCCATTTTCCAGTCCTCTGAGGCCACTACTGACTAGTGATTTGTGAAAGATCTTTACTAATGCCTCCACAATCTCTAAAACGACCTTATTCAAAAGTCTGAGGTGTAGTTCATCTGGTACAGGTGACTTAACCACCTGCAGAACTTTCAGGTTCCCAAGCAATTTCTCTTTAGTAACAGTAACTCCACTAACTTCTGCCTTGACTCCCTTGAACGTTAACTAGCATCAAGATGCTTTCATGTATCACTCCCGCGTAGCATCATCGCCATTGGTTCCCATTTTATCTCGGCTTAATTCTAATGTACAACGTGAAAACAAGCCCAACTTGCCCATCTACACTAGTCCCACCTGCCAGCTTTTGGCCCAACTTCCCACCTCCCAACCTCTATACTCAATACTCTGACCACTGAAGGCCAATGTGCCGGAAACAATAGACAAAAGGTGCAGGAGTAGGCCATTCGGTCCTTCGTTCCAGCACCATTCAATGTGATCATGGCTGATCATCCACAATCAGTACCCCATTCCTGTCTTCTCCTCTGACTCCGCCATCTTTAAGAGCCCTATCTATCTCTCTCTTGAAAGTATTCAGAGAACCAGCCTCCAACACCCTCTGAGGCAGAGAATTCCACACTCACAAATCTCTGGGTGAAAAAGTGTTTCCTCATCTCCGTTCTAAAGGGCTTACCCCTTATTCTTAAACTTTGGCCCCTGGTTCTGGACTCCCCCAACATCGGGAACATGTTTCCTGCCTCTAGCTTGTCCAAACCCTTAATAATCTTATATGTCTCAATAAGTTCCCCCTCATCCTTCTAAATTCCAGCGTATCCAAGCCCAGCCACTCCATTGTCTCAGCATATGACAGTCCCGTTATCCCGGGAATTAACCTTGTGAGCCTACGCTGCACTCCCTCCATTGCAAGAATGTCCTTCCTCAAATTTGGAGACCAAAACTGCACATAATGCACCAGGTGTGGTCTCACCTGTACAACTGCAGAAGGACCTCTTTGCTTCTATACACAACTTCTCTTGTTATGAAGGCCAACATGCCATTTGTTTTCTTCACTGCCCGCTATACCTGCATGCTTACTTTCATTGACTGATAAACAAGGACCCCCAGATCCCATTGAACTTCCCCTATTCCCAACTTGACACCATTTAGATAATAATCTGCCTTCCTGTTTTTGCTACCAGTGGATAACCTCACACTTATCCACATTAAACTGCATCTGCCAAGCATCTGCCCACTCACCCAGCCTGTCCAAGTCATCCTGCATTCTCATAGAATCCTCCTCACAGTTCACACTGCTACCCAGCTTTGTGTCATCTGCAAATTTGCTAATGTTACTTGTAATCCCTTCATCTAAATCATTAATATACATTGTAAATAGCTGCAGTCCCAGCACCGAGCCTTGCGGTGACCCCACGAGTCACTGCCTGCCATTCTGAAAGTGACCCGTTAATCCTTACTCTTTGCCAACCAATTTTCTATCCATGTCAGCGCTCTACCCCCAATACCATGTGCCCTCATTTTGCCCACTAATCTCCTATGTGGGACCTTATCAAATGCTTTCTGAAAGTCCAGGTACACTACATCCACTGGCTCTCCCTTGTCCATTTTCCTAGTTACATCCTCAAAAAATTCCAGAAGATTAGTCAAGCATGATTTCCCCTTCGTAAATCCATGCTGCTGACATCTGGTTACTGCGATCCAAATGTGCGGCTATTTCATCTTTTATAATTGACTCCAGCATCTTCCCTACCACCGATGTCAGGCTAACTGGTCTATAATTCTGTTTTTTCTCTCCCGCCTTCCTTAAAAAGTGGGATAACATTAGCTACCCTCCAATCCACAGGAACTATAGAACATTGGAAAATGGTCACCAATGCGTCCACGATTTCTAGAGCTACTTTCTTAAGTACCCTGGGTTGCAGACCATCAGGCCCTGAGGATTTATCAGCCTTCAATCCCATCAGTCTACCCAACACCATTTCCTTCAGTTCCTCCGTCAACCCCAGATCCTCTGGCCACTAGTAAATCTGGAGGATTATTTGTGTCCTCCTTAGTGAAGACGGATCCAAAGTACGTGTTCAACTCATCTGCCATTTCATTGTCCCCCATAATAAATTCACCCTTGAGACTATCCTGGTTATGTAAGGAATTGTAGTGTAAAATATTTTATTAAGTAAAAGATTAGCTTGACTTTTTGGATTCTGAATAAACTGAAGTTTTGTAATTCTGTACCATATTAGAGGAACTATGGGGATCAGGAAGCCAGAAGCCTGCATACCAAGCTTTTCTGATAGTGCATCCTGTTATGCCCAGGAAAAAGACAATTCACAGTATTAGGAGAGGATGTGTTTTCTGTGGACTCAGGAATTTCTCAAACAGAAATATTCTGTGGTGTACAGAAAATGGGATCCTTACATTATTTAGGAATTGCAAATGTTGTGATTTTGACTAGGTTCCTGTTGTTTAGGGGTTTTGTAACTAAAGTTTGTGATGATTTAACCACAGTATGACAAGTGTATTGTATTGTGACAAGTATGCTTTGAATGGGTTCATATGTTGCATAGTTGATTCTGTATCCCTGACACTCTCGCCAGCTGATGATCAGTAAAGCTTGAGTTGGTTTACCTAACCAATTGTGTGTTGTCCGTTTTTAAGAAGTGAACCTTAACACCCTTTTCAGTCTTCAATGGTCCAACTTTGGTCTTAACTATTTTTTTTCCTCTTCACATACCTAAAGAAGCTTTTACTATCCTCCTTTATATTCTTGGCTATTTTACCTTTGTACCTCATCTTTTCTCCCCGTATTGCCTTTTTAGAAAACCTTCTTGACCACTTTACCTACTTGTGACGCAATTTTCAAACAAAACATTTACCTGCACACCTTGATCCCTCTGTGCTTCAACACTCTCCAGAGCCCTGCCTAGTCTTTCCAAAATCCAACACTTATCTGTACTAAACTCCATTAACCATTCCTCAGCAGTTATGGTACTGCATATGCAAAATGATGGCTAGGTGGGGACCTAATAGTTCTCATATTTAAGAAAAAAATATCCTTTGTGAAAAATAGTTTAAATAACTTCAAATATTTCTGTTAATTTCTCACACTTTGTGCCATATTAAAAACATTCTACTCACGTCCATCTTGGTCCTGTGCTCCTCAAGCAAGGCAGCAATCTGTTCTTGAAACTGGTCTTCCATTATTTTTTTCTCTGTGTTACATATATCTGTTAATTCATTCGCTGGTGAACAAAAGCAACCCTTCATTAAAACACTTACATTGGTTGCTACGCCACAACACAGCTCTGCATGGAGGCAATCCCCTAATCTTTTGCACTTTTGCAATAAGATATACTGCTGACATATGCCCGCCTTCAATGGTAGTGCTACCGTGGGCCTGAATACAATGTAGGCTAATAACATAGAGAAAGAGTTACATTCCAAATAAGATGGAATCTTTGCCTGTTCGATAGAACGTGCAAGATGGATGCCATAACACTGTTTTAAAAAAGATCGGTTTCTTTTCGGTTTCAACATCCATCCTTAAATAAATCCACTAAAAGCATAACCTGACATTTTCTCTTTGTCACACTGCATGTCTTTCTCTAATACCAATAACTGCATGATTGTGTAGCTCCTCAAGTGGTTTCCAGAGGGTATGAAAGTTGTTCCACATAAACTATTCACAATCAACTTCTCCATAAACGTAGCAGTTCTAGAAATTTAACCAGACATTATGGTACAAATTAATTAGGTGTCTCAACGCATCCAAGATATCCTGAAATCAGAGGGTGAGGAGCCTGAGGTCGTGGTACATATAGGTACCAATGACATAGGTAAAAAAAGGGAAGAGGTCCTGAAGGGAGGATTTAGGGAGTTGGGAGGAGAGTTAAGAAAAAGGACCAAAAAGGTAACGATCTCAGGATTACTGCCTGTACCACGTGACAGTGAGAGTAGGAATGGAGCGAGGTGGAGGATAAATGCGTGGCTGAAAGACTGGTGCAGAGGGCAGGGATTCAAGTTTCTGGATCATTGGGACTTCTTTTGGGGAAGGTGGGACCTGTACAGAAAGGATGGGTTGCACTTGAACCCGAGGGGGACCAATATCCTAGCGGGGAAATTTGCAAAGGCTACTGGGGAGACTTTAAACTAGAATGGTTGGGGCGAGGGACTCAAATAGCGAAAGCTAGTAGACAGAATGGGAGGCAGGAAGCAAAAAAGGAAATAAACAGAGAATAAGAGACGGGGGGTTTCTTAAATGTGCATATTTTAATGCTAGGAGCATTGTAAGAAAGGTGGATGAGCTTAGAGTCTGGATAGACACCTGGAAGTATGATGTTGTGGCGATCAGTGAAACGTGGTTGCAGGAGGGCTGTGATTGGAAACTAAATATTCCAGGATTTCGTTGCTTCAGGTGTGATAGAATTGGAGGGGCAAGAGGTGGAGGTGTTGCATTGCTAGTCAGGGAAGATATTACAGCAGTGCTTTGGCAGGATAGATTGGAGGGCTCATCTAGGGAGGCTATTTGGGTGGAATTGAGAAGTGGGAAAGGTGTAGCAACACTTGTAGGGGTGTATTATAGGGGCTCGCCATCGCCAGCCGGGGGCTTTGACTTTGACTCTGACATCGGGGGGGGGGGGGGGGGGGGGGGGGGGGGGGGGGGGGGGGGGGGGGGGGTGGGGAGTGCAGTGGAGAGATACGTTTTTTTTTTGCCTTCCATCACAGCAATGTGATGGATGTTTATGTAAAATGTAAATTATGTTGTGTCTGGGGTCTATTTGTGTGTAATGTATGGCTGCAGAAACGGCAGACCAGGGGTCCAAATGACAATTAAATAGACTATTGACTATTGTATTATAGACCGCCAAACGGGGAACGAGAATTGGAAGAGCAAATATGTAAGGAGATAGCAGATATTAGTAGTAAGCACAAGGTAGTGATTGTGGGAGATTTTCCACACATAGACTGGGAAACACATTCTGTAAATGGGCTGGATGGGTTGGAGTTTGTAAAATGTGTGCAGGATAGTTTTTTGCAGCAAAACATAGAGGTACCTACTAGAGGAGGGGCAGTGCTGGACCTCCTGTTAGGAAATGAGATGGGACAGGTGGCGGAGGTATGCGTTGGGGAGCACTTTGGGTCCAGTGATCACAATACCATTAGTTTCAATATAATTATGGAGAGGGTCAGAACTGGACCTAGGGTTGAGATTTTTGATTGGAGAAAGGCTAACTTTGATGAGATGCGAGATGATTTAAAAGGAGTGAACTGGGACATTTTGTTTTATGGGAAAGATGTAGAAGAGAAATGGAGGACATTTAAAGGGGAAATTTTAAGAGTACAGAATCTTTATGTTCCTGTTCAGTTGAAAGGAAACAGTAAAAATTGGAAAGAGCCCTGGTTTTCAAGGGAAATTGGACATCTTGTTCGGAAAAAGAGGGAGATCTACAATAATTATAGGCAGCATGAAGTAAATGAGGTGCTTGAGGAGTATAAGGAATGTAAAAAGAATCTTAAGAAAGAAATTAGAAAAAGTAAAAGAAGATATGAGGTTGCTTTGGCAAGTAAGGTGAAAGTAAATCCAAAGGGTTTCTACAATAGCAAAAGGATAACGAGGGATAAAATTGGTCCATTGGTGAGACAGAGTGGACAGCTATCTGCAGAGTCAAAAGAGATGGGGGAGATATTAAACTATTGTTTTTCTTCGGTATTCACCAAGGAGAAGGATATTGAATTATGTGAGGTAAGAGAAACAAGTAGAGTAGCCATGGATACTATGAGGTTCAAAGTAAAAGAAGTACTGACACTTTTGCAAAATATAAAAGTGGATAAGTCTCCAGGTCCTGACAGGATATTCCCTAGGACATTGAGGGAAGTTAGTGTAGAAATAGCCGGGGCTATGACAGAAATATTTCAAATGTCATTAGAAACGGGAATAGTCCCCGAGGATTGGCGTACTGCGCATGTTGTTCCATTGTTTAAAAAGGGTTCTAAGAGTAAACCTAGCAATTATAGACCTGTTAGTTTGACTTCAGTGGTGGGCAAATTAATGGAAAAGATACTTAGAGATAATATATATAAGCATCTGGATAAACAGGGTCTGATTAGGAACAGTCAACATGGATTTGTGCCTGGAAGGTCATGTTTGACTAATCTTCTTGAATTTTTTGAAGAGGTTACTAGGGAAATTGACGAGGGTAAAGCAGTGGATGTTGTCTATATGGACTTTAGTAAGGCCTTTGACAAGGTTCCTCATGGAAGGTTGGTTAAGAAGGTTCAACTGTTGGGTATAAATGCAGGAATAGCAAGATGGATTCAACAGTGTCTGAATGGGAGAAGCCAGAGGGTAATGGTGGATGGCTGTTTATCGGGTTGGAGGCAGGTGACAAGTGGGGTGCCTCAGGGATCTGTGTTGGGTCCTTTGTTGTTTGTCATGTACATCAATGATCTGGATGAAGGAGTGATAAATTGGATTAGTAAGTATGCAGATGATACCAAGATAGGGGGTGTTGTGGATAATGAAGAGGATTTCCAAAGTCTACAGAGTGATTTAGGCCATTTGGAAAAATGGGCTGAAAGATGGCAGATGGAGTTTAATGCTGATAAATGTGAGGTGCTACACCTTAGCAGGACAAATCAAAATAGGACGTACATGGTAAATGGTAGGGAATTGAAGAATACAGTTGAACAGAGGGATCTGGGAATAACCGTGCATAGTTCCTTGAAGGTGGAATCTCATATAGATAGGGTGGTAAAGAAAGCTTTTGGTATGCTAGCCTTTATAAATCAGAGCATTGAGTATAGAAGCTGGGATGTAATGTTAAAATTGTACAAGGCATTGGTGAGACCAAATCTGGAGTATGGTGTACAATTTTGGTCGCCCAATTATAGGAAGGATGTCAACAAAATAGAGAGAGTACAGAGGAGATTTACTAGAATGTTGCCTGGGTTTCAACAACTAAGTTACAGAGATAGGTTGAATAAGTTAGGTCTTTATTCTCTGGAGCACAGAAGGTTAAGGGGGGATTTGATAGAGGTCTTTAAAATGATGAGAGGGATAGACAGAGTTGATGTGGACAAGCTTTTCCCTTTGAGAATAGGGAAGATTCAAACAAGAGGACATGACTTCAGAATTAAGGGACAGAAGTTTAGGGGTAATATGAGGGGGAACTTCTTTACTCAGAGAGTGGTAGCGGTGTGGAATGAGCTTCCAGTGGAAGTGGTGGAGGCAGGTTCATTGGTATCATTTAAAAATAAATTGGATAGGCATATGGATGAGAAGGGAATGGAGGGTTATGGTATGAGTGCAGGCAGGTGGGACTAAGGGAAAAATAGTTGTTCGGCACGGACTTGTAAGGCCGAGATGGCCTGTTTCCGTGCTGTAATTGTTATATGGTTATATGGTTAATTAACAGCAAATGCTATTCACAGCATTTCAGCCATTTGGTATGTGTTACCTCTGATAACCCTAACCCTATTTAAAACAGGAAACAAACATCTTTCATCACATTAGGAACCAATGGCTACCACTGAAGCATAAAACATGATCATAGTAGTTATATTATCAGCATATTTACAGTCTTCCATTATGATTACACTTTACACACATTGTGGACTCTCAATATTGCTCTTATCATGCACAACATGCCCAGCAAAAAGTTCTGCCTCATCCAATTCCCACCATAACTCATGCACAGTGGTTTTTCGATCACAACAATCAATTACCCTGCGCATCCAGATCCTTTTTCCTATCCAGATCATTTTTCTTGTTCATTTCAGCTTCTCTCTGAGCCCAGTGTTCATTCATTTCTTCAATGATGGATTCCTGGGTTAGAAAACATCCATTTAGAATCATTATTTCTAGGCTTAAATTTCAAAACAACTGTCAATAGCATTTGTTTACTTTCTGTTCTTAATGGGAACATTAATATCATAACTCCATGGATCTCTTGGTAATTACTCGCTTCCATTATAAACTTCATGAAACATAAATTCAGGGGTACAGTGAAATGCACATTAATACTGCAAACTTTACCCTGCCTAGGATGTAATAACGTACACCAGAATTGGTGAAAGCAGTGGCACAGCTAATAGAGCTTCTGCCCCATAGTTCTAGTGACCCAGGTGTAATCCTAACTCCATCAGTGCTATCTGTGCAGAGTTTGCACACTCTGTGACTGCAGAGTGTTTCCCTCAGGTGTTTTGATTTCCCAACAGCATCAGGATTGATTGACCACATGTATGTGTGAGTGGAAGAATCTGGAGGGAGAATAAAATGAGACTAGTGGACGAGTGGTAGTCGACAGTCATCACAATGCCAAAATGTCTGTTCCCTGTTATATGACTCTCGATTTACCCCTGGGAATGAATGAATTCTAAAAGCCTTGACTCTTACACACTTAAATGATTGCACCAACACCAGGTTTCTGGATCACAAGCAGCTTATATTTTAAGAACGAGTTCTAACTCGGACAATGGGCACTCCGTCACTATAGTTTGCAGTCGAAGATCTGCAGCACATCTTGTAAAGGGTCTCTGCTGCAGTACCAGTGAAGGATGGAATGAACAGCTAAGAGGTAGATAGTTTGTAATACATAGAAAAAAGGTGCAGGAGTAGGCCCTTCGAGCCAGCACCACCATTCAATGGGATCATGGCTGATCATCCACAATCAGTAGGTATGTTACAAAACCTACCTGAATCGTGGCTGAGCATCTGCCCCACCCCTTGTGTGTGATTTTGGCGCTGTTTAGAGGGGGCGGGTTTAAAACGCGATTTTTACTAGGCTGTGGCAATCGAAAATGTTCAGCCTAGTAAATCATTAACGGAAAATCACTGAAAGACCCCGTCGCAAAAGGTATTATTAGTTTTTTTTATGGCCTTGTAAAATAGTTAGAGCAATTTAAAAACCACTATCTCACTCCGCAACCTCTCGCAGCCCCAGGGTTTTATAAAGCAAACAATTAAAGGTATGTACCTTATTTTTACATTAAATGGGGCATGTATATAACCCTGTAATTAAAGTTTTCTATAGCGAGTGGTTCATTTTGGGCTCTTTATATCCCGCAGTATTTTTCTGGGCATTTGAGGGCATAAATCTAGCGCAATGTGAACGTTCTAAACCAGCGCGTTCCACATGAACCCACTAGAAAGCCGATTTAAATTGACTTTAATTTACAGCAATTGAACACTAAATTCCTTCCATTTGGCCTATAAATTGATGTAAATGAGATTTAAAAATCATGTTTTATTGTGAATTATTTGTGAATATTATTTGGACACTTGGGCTATTTAAAAATGTTAATCATTTATTAAGAAATGGATAGATGTTTAGATCTAGTAAATTGAAGTTTGAAATTAGCTACAATTGGGTAACTAACTAATTATATGCTTTAATTTCAGGTCATCCAAGTTAGATTATTTTATATTTGTTTCAGAATGCTTCAATCTATGATAACTGAAAATTTCATTCAGTTCTCTTAATTTTTAAGAAGGTTATGGGCTTTTGACTGTCCACGATCACAGCTTTTTTGTTATGTCCATAGAAAATCAATAGGGAACAAGATGCTAATTTCCGAGTATGAAAATGGCCATAACATTTTTATTACTTGAGATATGAAAGTGAATTATGTGTCAAATTAAACTTATTGTTATGCTTTATCTGATGGGATAAATTGCAGACTTGATTTTTTAAATCTCAAAATTTTGTAACATTGCTACAATCAGTACCCCATTCCTGCCTTTTCCCCATATCCCTTGATTCCGCTAGCCATAAAAGATCTATCTAACTCTCTTTTGAATGCATCCAGCAAATCGGCCTCCGCTGCCTTCTGAGGCAGAAAGTTCCACAAATTCACAACTCTCTGGGTGAAAAAGTTTTTCCTCATCTCAGTTCTGAATGGCCCACCCCTTATTCTTACACTGTGGCCCCTGGATCTGGGCTCCACCAACATCAGGAACATGTTTCCTGCCTCTAATGTGTCCAATCCCTTAATAATTTTAAATGTTTTTACAAGATCCCCTCAAGATCCTAAATTCCAGTGAATACAAGCCCTCAATAGCAAGTATGTCCTTCCTCAAATTAGGAGGCCAAAACTGCACACAGTACTGCAGGTGTCGGCTCACCAGGGCCCTGAACAACTGCAGAAGGACCTCTTTGCTCCTATACTCAAATCCTCTTGTTATGAAGGCCAACATGCCATTAGCTTTCTTCATTTCCTGCTGTACCTGCATGCTTACTTTGGGCTGCATGCTTAACCAATTGGGTTGCTTTGTCCCAGACCACGTCAGATTTCTAGAGAGTTGTCAGATCTGCACTTATTTAAGGCAAGTGGAGAACATCACAATCCTTGTAAGTGATGGAAGAGGGTTGGAGAGTTGGCAAGCATATCACTCCAAACCCATTTACATGGCTGATCCTGCTAAGTTTCTGGTTCACATCAGCAGAAGAAATAAAAGTAGGAATAATCTATTGATCCCTGACTTGAACAGATTTTGAAAATGAAACTGCACAGGTCCCTTGTATGGAGAATTCCAAAGGTTCACCATCATGTAGTTGAAGAAATCTTGAACTTGAATGAAGGTGTTCATACTTTGGGCCTGTGATCGCTGGCTTTGGACTTCCCAGTCGGCCAAACATGAGGTCTGCATCCTCTTCATCATCTACATCCTCCCCCTTGGTCAGATACTCCGCCACCTCAACCTGGACTTCCATTGTTACGCTGACGACACCCAGATCTACCTCGGCACCAAATCCCCCCACAACATCGTTCTCTCACACCTCCCGCTGCTGAAAGACTCATCCATGCCTTCATCTCCTCCCGACAGGACTACTGCAACTCACTTCTCCTTGGCATCAGCTCCACCTACATCAACCGACTCCAACTGGTCCAGAACGCAGCCGCCCGACATCACCCACACCAAATCCTGGCATCACATCACTCCAGTCCACAAACAACTTCACTGGCTTCCCATCTCCCACCGGATCAACTACAAAATCCTGATCCTCACCTACAAAGCCCTCCACCATCTGGCCCCCCCCATATCTCACTGACCTCCTCTCCCCCTACAAACCCTCACGGTCCCTCAGATCCACATCAGTCGGTCTCCTCTCCATCCACAAGTCCAACCTCCGCAGTTTTGGGGACAGAGCCTTCTCCAGGGCAGCTCCCAGGCTCTGGAACTCCCTCCCCCAACTGATCCGCAATTCCGTGTTCCTCACCATCTTCCAGTCCCGCCTCAAGACCCATCTCTTCACCTCTGCCTATCCTTAGCCCCACGTCCCCCTCCCTTTTCATCTGTGCATTAATTGCCTCATATTGTGTTTTGTATTGAATTCTGTCTTTACTTTGTGTACTAGTCATGTCTCTACTATTTATTTCATTCCCCTTACATGTTTTTCCTCTACCTGCAAAATTTTTGTAAGGTGTCCTTGAGACTCTTGAAAGGCACCCATAAATAAAATTTATTATTATTATTATTATTATTATTATTACCCTGCTGAGTCCCATAAGAATTCTGCAGGTCACCATTTAATTCTCCAAACTCATGGAGGTGACTGTTGTTGCACATCTATTCCAAGTATACGTTTCCCTGGGTTGGGAGACTAGACGCGCACACAATATCTTGCTGCAGATTCACCAGGATTCTATACAATCGAAGCTAAATATTTCTAGAATCGTACTCAAATCCTCTTGTACCATGAATTCCAAATTGTTTGCTGAACCTGTAAATTATCTTTCAGTGGTTCACTACAGAGACATCGGTTTCCCACTGAACACCACCAATCTGTCACCATTAATAAATGTCCACTTTTCTACTTTTAATGGTGACCTTCAGGCTACTTATGAAAAGGGATTTGGTGATGTTAAAGTCTACTTTAACAATATAATGGTTGAAGATGTGCGGATTGGAGAAAAGTAACAAAAGCCATTTCCTGGTTCAGGGCCAACGTAGCAAAGATGTTTGGAGAATTAGGAGAACCGGTGTATAAAGGGACACTTTTCAACAGAGGGTGGTGAACACATAGAATTTCCACAATTGAAGGTGGAGGAGGCTACATTGACAAATATATTTCTAGCCACAAAAGGCATCAAGGGATACTGGATGGGGAAATCGGGATGGGAGACAGTAACAATGCAGTATTGAGATAAAGGGTAACTTTGATTGAACTAACTGGCAGAGCAAAGTTGTCTTTCTGTTTCTTTGTTTCCAACTTCACTTTCCCTTCCCACTCCGTTCCTCTAGAAACTGATTAAATACTAGCCTCACCCCTCCCAAACTACTAATGGAACATCACTGGTGTAGAATGCATCAGCATAGTAACTTTGCAGCACTGCAACACTAATTGCTGCCCTAGACGATTGCTCTCAAGTTTCAAGAGTTATTTGTTACTTACCTTATAGGACATAAATGCAGCTTGTGCATCATCAAATTGTCCCTTTAGCTCAGCTGTGGAACAAATGGAGAGAAGATTTTTTTGTTTACTTTTAAACGGTCATTTGAGGTCAGAGATAAGTAAACAGCATATTAGATCCTGCCCATTTCATATTAGACCTACACATACCAATCCAGTTCATATTTCCCAAATTATATATGAAAGATTCATCGAAGTGGTGCCCAGATAGATCCAGATACCCTTTGAATCTCCAGACCAGGCACACATTGTATCCTATTCTGAACTGGTCCAGCTGTCCCAAGAACTGTGTATCAGACTGGCCCAGCTAACAAATATGAAATCAATGTTTTCTAAGTGCATTTCTGATTTTTGGTAGTAAGTTATCATCTCATTGTTGCTGTTAGGTTAACTGGTCTACAGGACCACGTATTTTCCCTTTTTGATGCAAACTAGTCCAGTTTTGCTGGTCACTGGATCCTATATCCTTTCCCCTTGAAGCAAAGGTGAGCGTTTCCGGGGACAGACATCCTAGAATTTAAGGAATTCTGTGAAAGCACTTCCAAAGTAACTTTATTTGTTGGAGCCTTGTCATTGAAAAGACTAAACCACCAGGCCAGGCGGATTTTTAAAGATTTCTTTGGTCCTTAATCTCTGCATTGTTTATTTGTTAACATTTCTTATTCTGCCTCATCAGGTCCCTTCAAATTCTGTAGCTTGTTTCCACTTTTCCTCCAGATTAATGGAATTCACTTTTCAATCAGTCGCTATTGACAACAATGCCATCAGCTGTCAAGATCCTGAGTTCTAGAAGGCCCTGCATTAATTTAATCCCCTTTCTCTCTCACTATCCCCCTTAAAAGATAATTCTTAGATAAGGTATTTGATCATCTGCGCCAAGACATCCTTGCGTGGCTTAGTATTACAGTTTATTTAATAATGACTCAGAGACATTCTGCCGCATGCAACTTATATCAGGTCAAGCTACCAACCATCTGTTATTTATCAGGCCAGTCCAGTAACTACAAACCAGGAGTCCACGTACTCTTTAAACCACTCCACATTCCTCTCTGCTATGAACAGACTAGTTAGTCAGTGTCTCATACACGTATAATAAATTGATCCTGTATCTGATCATCAAAATTTATAGGTGATGTGGGGAACAAGCTAATAACACAGAGTTCCAGGGTTGGTGGTGGAGGCAAGTACGATAGTGGTGCTTAAGATGCTTATAGATAGGAACATGGATATGCAGGGAATGGATGGATATGGATCATGAGCAGGCAGATGAGATTAGTTTATCTTGACATCATGTTCATCACAGACATTGTGGGCCAAAGGACTTGTTCCTGTGCTGTACTTTATCAGATCAAGCAAGAACCCCGTGTCCTGTATATCAGACTGAACCAAAACCACAAGCCTGTATATCAGAATGGACTAGAACTCTGTGCCCTATACATCAGATCAAGCCAGAACCCCATGCCCTGTATATCAGACTGAACTAACACTTCGAGCCCTGTATATCGGAATGGATCAGAACCCCTAACCTAATAAATCAGACCGAGCCAGAACCCCGAGCCCTGTATATCGGAGCAGATCCCCGAGTCCTGTATATCAGAATGGACCACAACCGTGAGCCCTGCATATGAAAATGGACCAGAATCTTGTATATGAAAATGGACCAGAAGTCCAAATCCTGTAAATGAGAATGGATCAAAACCCCAAATCCTGTATATCAGACTGAACTGGAACCCCAACCATCATTTATGAGAAAATGCTCAGTGTCTACAAGACTGCACCACAACTTGGGCTGGTCTATTTCCTCATTCATCATTTTTCAAACACCCAGTAACTTTCCCTTGCAATTGTTAACCTGGCATCTCATGCGTCCTGCATAATAGTAGTGTAGTTCCCTTGCACTTCATCAGACCAAACTAATGTCCCAGGCACCAAACACTGAAGCCATCCAGATACAGGAAGCAGAAACTTGAAACATTAGCAGCAAGCAGATTCAGTAGATCCAAGCATGAGGCCAACCATGTTGACCTAAAGGCCTTATGGATGGCAACGCTTCACTGCACTGTACAAGGAACACATTTGTGAGGACATTAAACTTCTCACTGCGACTTGTACAAACTCTTTCTAATTGTGACATTAATTAGTCAACGTACAGAGGGAAGCAGTTTGACAGAGAGTACCAGGACCATTTGTGAGGAATACTGGGCAATGTTCATGGGGTCTTCATTTTGTATACAGTGGTCTCATACTTTACCTAAAACTGGCACAAAACCGAATCTGACAATAATTCATTGAGTGAATAAATTACTAGAACCGGAACTACCTTGGGGAGGGTGTGACTGCCATTTTGAGATAATTAATTGACTCTTTTAAACAAAACAAATGTTTGGAAACCAGAAAAAAAGACAGCAAATCCTCTTCACCAGCCAAGTGGTTTCGAGCAGTGTGAACAGACCCTACCGTATTGCTTCTCTGCTTCCATTTTGTACTCCACCATCGCTTCTTCATATTTCTCCTTTATCACCGTGATTTCCAGAGCATGGATGGCCGCGATTTCACTGAAACAGATAAACTCACCTTCACAATTCAGCTTTGGATCCATCCACCTCATTGCTCAGCATGTTTACCAGAGCACAGCCAGCACTAAACATAGATCTCCACCACGTGTTTTTGAGGAATATCTGTCCTACCTCATGTCTTCTTCATGCTTCTTCTGCAACAACAACTTTGTCTCCCTGTTCTCATTCTGAAACTGGAACCAATAATATCCAATGAGAAGCTATCTCCTTGCGTCTTGCCCCACACATCTCCTTTAAACTTTGCCCCCTCCTGCCTCATCTTAAAGCAATGCATTCTACTTTTTGACATTTCCACCCTGGGAATATAGTTCTGAATGTCCCTAACTAAACCCATCATAATTTTATATACGTCTATCAGGTCTCACTTCAATCTCTGGCATTCCAAAGTAAACAATCCAAGTTTGTCCAGCCTCTCCTTGAAACATAATACAGGCATAATTCTGGCACAGATTAGGGAGTGGGCATTTAAAATCAAGTAGTGTGGGGGACCTGTTGAATCTCTGGAATTCTCTCCCCCAGGGGGGACCTGGTGTGGGGGAGTGAGCACTCTAATTTAGAATCCTCTGCCCAGGGGATAAGTGTGTTTGTTTATTCATTTGTTCCAGTGAAGGTGCTGTGCACTCGGCAGCCAGCCAACAGTCGCTTGTCTTTTTCTTTGTGTTTTCACTTTTAATTTCAAGTTATTGTGTACCTTGCGTATTGTGACTGTCGGCAGAATAAAGTTTTATCATATCGTATTGTGGAAGCCAAACCAGATGGGGTGTTTAAAGAGGATGGGGATAACTTTTGTCGAAGGGAATCTTGCAATGAAGACAAGACAAGGCCTGGGTCAGCTCAGTTGTGATCATATTGGTCGACAGGGCTTGCTTGGAGGGGCAAGTGGCCTCCTCCCTGCTCCTAATTTAGCGGCAGAGCCATACAACAGGTAAAAAGGCCCTACAGCCCATGTCAACCATGCCATGTCCACTTACAGCAGTCTCATTTTATTCCCCACCTTGAGGAGATTCTACCACTCATTTGCAGCAGCCAATTAACTTACCAGCCTGCATCTCTTTGGGGCGTGTGAGGAAATGGGGGCACTGGGGAAGCTCATGCGGTATTAGGGATAATGTGCAAGCTCCAAACAGACTGAACCCAAGATCAGGATCAAACCTAGGTCTCTGGAGCTGGGAGACAGCAACTTTACCCAGCGTGCCATTCATGCTACCCATTATCATCATCTCTTTTTTAGTGTGTGGCCTCCCTGTAAAAGGGGTCCCATACTGTTCACCTCAACCTGGGGCAGACAGACTTTGACATCTGGATAAAGATGATTCTTCTGATCTTACACCCTAAAGAAACTGCATCAGATGTCAACCATGATGTGCATGCACCTTCCATGGCAACGGCCAGACAGAAAGGGTAGTTAAACCTATGTGATAACATGAAAGTCCACAACCAATATAACAAGAGGTGGATTGCCCATCTCTGTCAGTTACCGGTGTATCTCATGAAATCAGGACTGAGAGCCAGATCTAGTCTCCACTAGCAGGACCTCCTGGAACTGGGTTGGAACCTTCTTCTCCCCAACTCAGCTAGACCTCCAATACAATGTGTAGTTTGCACATTATTCCTGTGGCTGGGTGAGTTTCCTCTGGGTGCTGCAGTCTCTAGCCACCCTCAATTGGTCCTAGTGTGTAAATGAGTGGGAGGAGCAAGGTAGGGGTGGCGGGTTGATGGGAATATGGGGGATATAAAATGGGATTAACGTAGGATTGGTGCAAATGGTTAGTTGATGATCAACATGGACCGGTGGGTTGATGGGCCTGTTTCATGCTTTATGACTGTGACTCTTCCAATACTCTGTGGGTACAACCAAAACACCTGTCAATGAATGAAGCACAGCAGCGGCTTTAATCAGCAGGAGAAGGCATTTAAAGCAGGTAATCGCATTCCAAATACTACTCTACCCCTTCTGTGATACAAATAAACTAATACAGAAGAGGAATCTCACCCTGATCTTCCCCTACTTCTTTTGGACTCACCTTTTTCTCAAGGGTCATTTGTTTGTGACTCTCTTGTTCCAGTAAATGTACAAGCTGACTGATCTGTTGTTGCAGGTCTCTGATCAGCTGCTCCCTGGAAAGTACAAGATCTCAACTTTACAGGAGTCAAGATGCATTAACAGCATGGATTTCAAGGTGGTTTGTATCCAAAACTTAAGCAAAAATTGCACACAGCACAAGGACAAGGAGGAACAGGTTGGCCAAACTCCTGCTTTGCCAACTTTGGCACTAATTTCACCCTAAGATCAGGCCTAACCTGTGGTCTCTACCAAGTTGGCTGACATTGCCCTGAGAGCCCTAGGCTTGGGAGGTAAAATGTCATCCAGAACTCCCACTTACCATCTATTAAAAACAATAATTTGCATTTTGAGAGTTCCTTTAACATGGCATCCCCTGACACGGCATGGTAGCACTAACAAGCAAAAATATTGAGCTGAGGGAGGAGACGACAGAATGTTGCCAGAGAGGTAGGTTTTATACACAAGATTGCAGATAAAGTTTAGGGAGCATTTCCCTAGCTAGATGTACAAGCAGTGATGCAGGAGATGGGAGTTTTTTGGGCAGAGAGCTGGATACTGAAATGACGAATAGCCAGGATTTCAATGCAGGGATCTACAATGTAGGTCAGCAAGCAGAGTGGTGATTTAGTGAGCAGGTACCAGATTGTGAGAGACTTCAGCTTACGTTCAGCAGAATCCAGCTCAGAAAGTATTGAAATAATTATCTATGGAAATCATCAGCAACACATGGGCTTGGGTGACGTGGTGGCCAATATGGAACTAGAAAGAGCAGTTTTAGGAAAGGAGAGAAAATGGGATTTAACTCATGATTTCACCATTTAGAGACTCCTATATTTTGGTGTTTAATGTTGTTCACGAACACTTAGTAAACTATTTTGATGCTGAAGGTGCCTTACTTTAATTGTAGAAAACCAATGAACACTCACGTGTCCTTCTCCGATTCAGCCCTGAAAAATTTGATAAAAATCTAAATTAATATTTGCAAGGAAAGTCATGAACTCCATTATTCTGCTTAAAAAATGTCACAACTTTACTTCACTCCCTTGGATTGGCCAACATGCATGCCACAACTAAAATTATGTACTTTTAAAACGGCACAGTTTGTTTATCACAGATTGTGGCTGCTCACATTTGGAATTGATTTACAATCTATCCCATGTGCAAATATTTACTCCCTTGTGCACTAACTTCATGGCAACAGTGTCATAAGGTAACTGTGCAATCGCTGTTGGCAGTCTGTGAGTTAGTGCCCAGTGTCACTGCCCTACAGGGAAACTGTGCCATCATTGAGGGTGGTCTTTGTGTTAGTGCCCCGTGTTAGTGCCGCAAAGGTGAACTGTGCCAACACTGTGGCAGTCCGTGCGTTAGTGCCCTACAGCATAAGTGGCACACGGCAAACTTAGAAATTCATGCCACATGGGTATTATACCTGCTCTCAGAGTTCTCCACCCAAGGACCCATTGTTAAATGCTTGAAACAGTAGGGCAAAAGTATTTTTTTTTAAAATATTTAATGGCCTGCAAACTAAATGGAGATACATATAGTAACTATCATGCTACTAGGAGACGAGGACTGGAAGACAGACAGAAATAGCAAGTAGCATAGTAATGGAGTATTGCTGAAGCTGAGACACAATACAGTAAGTTGTACTGAATGTGGGCAGCTGTAAATAAAATTAAATCAAGGTGACCGGAGTAGATGCAACAAGCTGTACTTATGGAATCTATAACAGAGGATCTTGGCACATACTGCAACAGACAGTGCAATCTGTAATTACTTAGATGGAGTCACAGGTTAAATCAAAGTAAATATTGCAGGAGACATACCTTCAAGGTCAGCAGAGAAGTGGCAGGTGAAGGAGTGAGTGCGGGGATTGGCTGAGAAGGTAATCTCTTGGGGAGTTTTACAGTGTTTTTTCAGGATGATCCGGACTGGGAACTGAATATTCAGGGTTATACATCCTATAGAAAAGACAGGCAGGTGGGCAGAGGAGTTGGGATAGCTCTCTTGGTGAGGGATGAAATGCAGTCCCTTGCGAGGAGTGACATGGGGCTGATGAAGTAGAGTCGCTGTGGATAGAATTGAGGAATTGTAAAGGTAAAAAGACACCAATGGGAGTTATCTACAAGCCCCCAAACAGTAGCATGGATATAGAGTGCAAGTTGCAGCAGGAATTAAAATTGGCATGTAACAAAAGCAATGCCACTGTTGTTATGGGAGATTTCAACATACAGGTAAGACTGGGAAAATCAGGTTGGTTCTGGACCCCAAGAAAGGAAGTTTGTAGAGTGCCTCCGAGATGGATTCGGAGAGCAGCTTGTACTGGAGCCTACCAGAGAGAAGGCAATTCTCGATTTATCGTCCAATGAACCAGATTTAATAAGGGTACTCAAGGAGGTAGTGACCTTAAATGACAAATTTTAATCTGCAATTTAAGGAGGAACCGCTATGAGGGAGTGACCATAATATGATAAGTTTTAATCTGCAATTTGATAGGGAGAAGGTTAAATCAGAAGTGTCAGTGTTGTAGTTGAACAAAGGGGACTATGAAGGCATGAGAGAGAAGCTGGCCAAGGTAGACTGGAAAAGGATCCTAGCAGGAAGGACAGTGGAACAGCAATGGCAGGAATTTTGGGGCATAATCCAGAAGATGCAGGATCATTTCATTCTAAAGAGGAAGAAAGATTCTAAGGGGAGTAAGAGGCAACCGTGGCTGACAAGGGAAGTTAGGGATGGAATAAAACTAAAAGAAAAGGTGTATAACATAACAAAGAGTAGCTGGAAGCCAGAGGATTGGGAAACTTTCAAAGGACAACAGAAAATAACAAAAAGGGCAATACGGGGCGAAAAGATAAAGCACGAGGGTAAGCTGGCCGAAAATATAAAGAAGGATAGTAAAGATTTCAAATTCAAGTTCACATTTATTGTCACATGCACCAATTGGTACAGTGACATTTGAGTTACCTTACAGCCATATAAATAAAAAAACACAATACACGATAGAGTTTAACATAAACATCCACCACAGCAGAATCAACGTTTCTCACTGTGATGGAAGTCATCTTCCTCTTTGTTCACCCGTGGTCAGGGTCTTTGAACCCTCCACAGTCGCCACTACGGATGGCCGATGTACAGGCCTCGCCAGCATGATCGAAACTCTGATGTCGGAACGGATGGGAACACACTCGTGATTTGGAGTTTCCGAATCGGCCGCTTCCTACCGGAGACCGCGGCGTCTGAAGTCCACAGGCCGAGCTGGATGGAACTCCAATACTGGCGACCCCCAGCAAGGGATCACCTCGCTCCACGATGTTAAAGTCAGCGGTGCCCACAGCTAGAAGCTCCGCAAATCAAGGTGTTAAAGTCAGCACGCCCAACACTCCGGAGCTCTAACACCGCTCTGTGATGGTAATCCAGCGCTGAAGCTCTGGGTATAAATATTATGTATAATAGTATAAAAGGCCGTGCGAATCCAGTTGGTAGGCCGGGGGGGTGGGGGGGGGGGGGGGGGGGGGGGGGGGGGGGGGGGGGGGGTGGGGGGGGGGGGGGGGGGGGGGGGGGGGGGGGGGGGGGGGGGGGGGGGGGGGGGGGGGGGGGGGGGGGGGTGGGGGGGGGGGGGGGGGGGGGGGGGGGGGGGGGGGGGGGGGGGGGGGGGGGGGGGGGGGGGGGGGGGGGGGGGGGGGGGAGATGCGACACAGAGAAAAGACGCATCTCCGTCCAGATAAGTGACTGAGAAACGGTTTTCCCCTATTCCCCTCACCACCCCCCCACCACCCCAACATAAGACATACTAAGAAACATTTAAAACATACATTTTAGACACACTAAAAATAACAAAAATAAAATTGGTGCATATGGATGGCAGTAAAAAGATTGGTCTATCAGCATGGATTTATGAAAGGGAAATCCTGCTTGCTAATCTTGTAGAATTTTTTGAGGATGTGACAAGTAAAATGGATAAAGGAGAGGCAGTGGATGTAGTGCATTTGGACTTTCAGAAAGTCTTTGATAATGTCCCACACAGGAGATTAGTGGTCAAAATTAGAGCACATGGTATTGAGGGTAGGGTATTGGCTTCAAGGACCCAAGCAGTCTTCCCAGGTGCGGCAGAGGTTCACCTGCACCTCCTCCAACCTCATCTATTGCATCCACTGCTCTAGGTGTCAGCTGCTCTAAATCGGTGAGACCTAGCATAGGCTCTTCGCCCAACATCTCCGCCCGGTCCGCAATAACCAACCTGATCTCCCGGTGGCTCAGCACTCCCCCTCGCCTTCCAAATCCGACCTTTCTGTCCTGGGCCTCTTCCATGGCCAGAGTGAGGCCCACCATAAATTGGAGGAGCAGCACCTCATATTTCGCTTGGGCAGTTTACACCCCAGCGGTATGAACATAGACTTCTTCAATTTCAGGTAATCCCTGCTTTCTCCTCCTCTTCCCAGCTCTCCCTCAGCCCACTGTCTCCGCCTCTTCCTTTCTTCTTCCTGTCCCCCCCACCCTCACATCAGTCTGAATAAGGGTCTCGACCCGAAACGTCGCCTCTTTCCTTCGCTCCATAGATGCTGCCTCACCCGCTGAGTTTCTCCAGCATTTTTGTCTACCCATTCACACAACTTCTGTTACCCCACTTTCCTCACCCACTCCCTACACATTAGGGACAATTTTACAGAGACAAGTTAACCTACAAAGCCAATGCACCTTTGGGATGTGGAAGGAAACCCACACGCTTGCAGGGAGAATGTGCAAATTCAACACAGACAGTGCCCGAGGGCAGGATCGAGCACAGATCTCTGGCGTGTGAGGCAGCAAGTCTACCAGCTGTGCCACTATATTTTGTTTTCCAACACACAAAAAGTTATATGTTAATAACTTTGGTTACTAACAAAATGAAAATATCAATTTTCAATTTTAAATCTCCAAGTGACGCTATCCCCCTTTACAGCTACTGTATGTTTTAATTAAGTTCAAGACTATGGGGCAGTACATTGGCCATAGAGTTGCTGCCTAAAATTGCCAAAGACCCGGAATTGATCCTGAATATGGGTGCTCTCTGTATTGAGTTTGCTCCTTTTCCCTTTGATCGCATGGGTTTTCTCCGGGTGCTCTTATTTCCTTCCACATTCCAAAGGTGTGCGGGACCCTTTTTCAGACCCATCCCAAAACGTTATATTTTCCTTTTCTCCAGAGATTCTGTCTGACCTGTTAAGTTACTCCAGCTTTATATGTCTATCTGTCTATCTTCAGTGTAAACCATCATTTGCAGTTCCTTCCTGCACCACACGATGACTATATGATAGAATTGTATTAATCCCGGGGGGGGGGGGGGGGGGGGGGGGGGGGGGGGGGGGGGGGTGGGGGGGGGGTGTGTGTGTGTGTGTGTGTGTGTGTGTGGTGTGTGTGTGTGTGTGTGTGTGGTGTGTGTGTGTGTGTTGTGGTGTGTGTGTGTGTTTGTGTGTGTGTGTGTGTGTGTGTTTGTGTGTTGTGTGTGTGTGTGTGGGTGTGTGTTGTGTGTGTGTGTTGTGAGTGTGTTTTGGTGAGTGTGTGTGTGTGTGTGTGTGCCTTGAAGCCAGAAAAGTTGTCAGAACCAAGGAGAACCGGCCGGTAATGTTAAAAGCTGCCGAACTTCACAGCTGTGTATCTCTGGCTTATTAAAAGTTGTCTGCCTTCCTGTTCATCCTATGTCTGTATCACCTTGGCTTTGCACTGTGTGAATTTCAGCTTCCCCCCCGCTTTCCCTGGCCCCCCAAGCCTTTGCGATGTGTTTGTGTGTGCTCCACTCTGACAGTCGCGTTCCAGTTCCCGTTTTTTCAGGCGAGTGCCGCGAACTTGACACTCGCCGGCAGTCCGCTGAAAAATAGCCTAAGTGGGACATGCCCTTTATCCTTCTGGGTTTAGGGAGTTCCTGAACTGGTGGTACGGGTATACTTCTCCTAGTTTTGCTCCTCGTACCAAGCGCAACCGGGTCGTCTGCCAATGTCGGGGCTGTTGAGGTCAGGGAACTCTGAGTTGCTGTTGTAGGGGACACAGGTGGTGTTGCGGGATTAATATATGCAGGAGGTGCAGACGTATAAGGTGGGGGTTGTAAACAGGTCCATATACGGACACTTTCCCAATCTTATAAATATTATCGTCTCTCTCATCTAAGCCAAAGCCAACCATTGGATTACGTAATCCTTTTTCGCCATCTTCTTTTAACTCATCAGAGGTCCGCTTGGACTCCCGTTCTTTATCTATATTACTAAATCTCTGTTCTTGACCGCATTTGGCCTTCTGTGCTGCGATTTCGGAGAGAACGCCGCCACCTACGGCCGTCATTTTTGGCCACCTTCTCAGAGCCCCCCTCTGCCACATGTGTGCCGAGGATTTTTCCCGTCGATGAAAAATGACGGAGATATTAATGTTTTTACAAAATTCCCCATTCTCTCTGCTGCCCCTGCTGGAGGGAGGGGGAGGGACTATAAAACCAGGAAGTGGTGTGCCTCAATCAGTCTCTCATCAAGACGGAGCTCTGTCAATTAGTCTCTGTCACTCTGAGCTCTGAATGACACTGAACAAATTTCTTCACACCTGTGAGTAAGTCCCCTTAATGTGGTTTGAAAATAAAAATATGGTTAGTTTGAAATAAAAAAGCACTGCCTGCAAATGGTTGTTTGTGGGGGGTTTTGGGTTGAAGTAAAAAGGCACTCTCTTCTCTCCTCTCTCCCCTCCTCTCTCTCTCTCCCTACCTCTCTCCCCCGGTCCTCTCTCTCCCTATCCCTCTCTCTCTTCTTCTCTCTTTCGCCTCTCCCCCACCTCGCTCTCTCGCCCCCTGTCTCTCCCTCCCTCTCCTCTCTTCTCTCTCTCCCCTCCTCTCTCCACCCCCTCTCCTCTCCCTCCCCCCCCTCTCCCTCCCCTCTCCTCTCCTCTCCTCTCCTCCCCAATCCTCTCCTCACATCTCCCTCCCCTCTCCTCCCCTCCCCTCCCCCCCCCCCCCCCCCCCTCTCCCCGCCTTCCCCCCCCCCCCCCTCTCCCTCCTCTCCCCTCCAGCTCTCTCTCTCCTCCCCTCTTCTCCCCCCCTCCCCCCTCTCTCCCTTCCCCCCTCCCCCCCTCCCCCCCCCCCTCCCCTTCCCCCCCCCCCCTCCTCACTCCCCTCCTCTCCTCTCCTCTCTCCTCACTCTCTCCCCCTCCTCTCTCCCACCTCCTCTCTGCCCCCTCGCCCTCTCCCCCCTCCCTTCACTCCCCCTCCCCTCTCTCCCCCCTCTCTCTCCTCCCCTCTTTTTTCTCCCCCCCTCTTTTTTCTCCCCCACCTCCATCCCCTCCCCCACCGTCCCTCCCCTAAACCCCCCCTCCCCTCCACACACCCCTACCCCCCCTTCCCTCCACCTCCCCCTCCCCCCTCCTGCTGGCTGCCCACCTCTCCCCCTCCCCTCACCTCACCCCCCTCTCTCACACACCCTCTCTCTCCTCCCCCTCTCCCCCCGCCTCTCTCTCTTTCCCCTCTCTCTCCCCCTCCCCCCCTCCTCTCCCCCCCCCTCTCTCTCTTCCCTCTCTCCCCTCCCTCCCCTCCCCTAAACCTTCTCCCCTCCACACCCCCCTACCCTCTTCCTTCCACCCCCCCTCCCTCCCCCTCCCTGCTCCCCACCTCTCCCCCTCTCAGCGAGCACCCCCTCACTCTCACCATCCCCCACCTTTTCCCCCGTCACCCACCCGTCCTCTTCTCCTCCTCTCCACCCGCCTCGCCCTCTTGCCCCTCTCTATGTGTCTCTGTCTCTCTCTGTCTCTGCCCCTCCTCTCTCTGCCCTCATTCTCTACCCCCGCCCCCCCCCCCCCCCCCCTCTCTAGATGTGACTGCGTTGGGGGCTATGCGTCAGTAGATAGTGTGGTTATGGGGTAAAAGGCTGCATGCCGCCTCCCCTTCCCCCCCCCCCCCCCACAACCGCACGTTGGGGGAACAGACCCAACGGGTCTGCACTTGGTCTAGTATTCTTTATAAGCGCAAGTACATTCTCTTTACAGTCCTCTTTCTGTTATACCCATTCCTAACTTCAAAGCAGTATCCTGCCAATTTGTCAACATCTCGGCTTCCCTCTGTTCCTCCAGCTCTTGATAATGTTGTCTCCAGAGAGCAATAAGCCTCTTAGCATTAACATTTTGACTATACTTCCAAATGTCTATGTATTTCATGCCCTCCAAGGTGCCAACCCCTCCCTTGGGCCATAATTCACACCCTCATTTTTCATTCAAGGTTCCAGACAAATGCTTTAATCGTTCCGCCTCATCTGGATGTTTGACACACAATATCTGCAATGGACTATCAGGGTCAGTAGCAGTATCTTGGTGATGCCCATTCCAGCCGACGATCACACAAAAGATCGATCTACACACAACACAATACAGCAAATATTTCACACACACTTATCTCCAATCAAACGGGGCCGCACACAGTTCGCACGCAATCCTTCACAAAGCGTCTTAAATCGGTAAATTAAAGCCGTAGTCACACAACGTATTAAAGCGATACCACAGTAGCAAAATCACCCGAACTTAATCACACAAACATAACCAAAAGCATATACAACTATAATACGAGCAAAATCACACTTAAGCAAGAACATATACAACTAACAACTATAATGCAAAAGCAGACTAGAATATAATATATGAGCATACAATTACATTACGAGTAAATTACACAATCATAAGCAAAAGCGTTCAATATGAACACTTCAAATTTAGCAGAATTTAGGATCGAAAAAATTTGGATCGCAGTCCTAGAATATCACAGATGCATCCTCCCAATTTCAGTACTAATTTTTACAGTAGCTATGTCAATCAACCTTAGTACTGATCCCCAGTACCAACAAGGACTCAAACCCATCACAGGCAGGGACTCGAACCCCAGGGACTCTAACCCTCCTACCTACAAGATACTGATCCTCAGCACTTACTCCCCTTAGCGCTAACTCTCAGCCCCGATCTTTAAAGTGAATCTGCCAATCTCACCTAAGTGCTGGCTCTCAGTACTTACCCCGCTTAATACTGAACCTTCCCAGTATCGTATTTCAAGGTATCCTGATGACATTACCCCAATTCGTACCGCAATACCGGGCAGGAACTCTAATCCCGGGACTTTAACCCTTTAAGGTGGGGACTCTAACTCTACGGGAACGCCAACCCTCACCCAAACCAGTGTTCGCCAGACTACTAACCTTAATCAATCTCGTCGGGATTCCACGCACAAGTCAGCGAATAACCAATTTGTCGTCAGATTAACGGAGCGGGGAAAACCAATGCAGTAAAAACTACTCACACCAGAGACTGAATTTTACCTCCCGCAATCCGAGGCGACTTAGTTCCTCGGCCGTAGACTCGCATTGGCAATTAGTTGAGATCCTGTACGAGCCCCCAAATGGGTCTAATACTCTCTCCCTAATCTGGTACAGTAAACCACTGAGTCGAATACTGGAGTCCAAACCCTTCATTATTTGTATACAACACCGCAGGGCCGGCCTCAGATCCACTCACTCGAGCCCTCAGCAGCCTCGCGTAAACAGGACAGAAGGAAAGACAACCGACACGACCCAACAAAACGATCACCCTTATATACCTCTATACAGTGGCGGGAATACTAACGGCACGAAAGTACAGGGGGAGGCAACCCCGACAAACCAAACCATTCAGTACACAGAAACAAAGTAAAGACATATTTGGTGAGGTAACCCCTCTGGACCAATCACAGATACCGGCGGGAAGACACAGAAACAAAGTAGAAACATAAAACTCCCTGAACCAATCACAAACACGGTACAAGCATCAGTGTATTGAAACGTATCAGAAACCTCGTTAGGAACCCAGACTTAGTGGAGACAGGTGGGTCACGTGGGCAGAAGCTTCATGGAGCTTCTTCAGAGGTCCAGACTTACTGGCGACAACTAGGTCACATGGGTCTCCAGCACCTTGCAATGTATTGTCACTATCAGTAAAGCCCAGTTTTCACAGACACCTGCCATTTCCCAAAGTAGCTAAATCCCTACATATTCACATTGGCTGTAGAGGCCAATTCACTGGATGAATTGAAAAGAGAGTTAGATAGAGCTCTAGGGGCCAGCGGTATCAAGGGATATGGGGAGAAAGCAAGCATGGGTTACTGATTGTGGATGATCAGCCATGATCACAATGAATGGCGGTGCTGGCTCGAAGGGCCAAACGGCCTCCTCCTGCATCTATTTTCTATGTGCTTCTATCTATGCGAGTCCAGGAGTTGAGACAGGTGTACCAATTGTGCAGCCATAGATTCACACAGGTATAGTAAGCAACACACTGCAGGCAGACATGGACAAATAAAGTAAGCACTGGAGATGAGATGGACATCATGAGAATGGTGAGAAGGAGACAGGGACTATACCGGAAAGGAGCTGATATACTTAGCATGATATAAAGTATGGGGAGACTGAGATTGATATACAGTGGCTGGCAAAAGTATTCATACCCCTTGAACTTTTCCACATTTTGTCACGTTACAACCACAAACGTAAATGTATTTAATTGGGATTTTATGTGATAGACCAACACAAAGTGGTGCATAATTGTGAAGTGGAAGGAAAATGATACATGGTTTTCAAATTTTTTTACAAATAAAAAACTGAAAAGTGTGGCGTGCAAAAGTATTCAGCCCCCCTGAGTCAATGCTTTGTAGAACCACTTTTCGCTGCAATTACAGCTGCAAGTCTTTTGGGGGTATGTCTCTACCAGCTTTGCACATCTAGAGACTGAAATTGTTGCCCATTCTTCTTTGCAAAATAGCTCAAGCTCAGTCAGATTGGATGGAGAGCGTCTGTGAACAGCAATTTTCAAGTCTTGCCAGAGATTCTCAATTGGATTTAGGTCTGGACTTTGACTGGGCCATTCTATCACATGAATATGCTTTGATCTAAACCATTCCATTGTAGCTCTGGCTTTATGTTTAGAGTCGTTGTCCTGCTGGAAGGTGAACCTCCGCCCCAGTCTCAAGTCTTTTGCAGACTCTAACAGGTTTTCTTCCAAGATTGCCCTGTATTTGGCTCCATCCATCTTTCCATCAACTCTGACCAGCTTCCCTGTCCCTGCTGAAGAAAAGCATCCCCACAGCATGATGCTGCCACCACCATGTTTCACAATGGGGATGGTGTGTTCAGGGTGATGTGCAGTGTTAGTTTTCCGCCACACATTGCGTTTTGCATTTAGGCCAAAAACTTCAATTTTGGTCTCATCTGACCAGAGCACCTTCCTCCACATGTTTGCTGTGTCCCCCACATGGCTTGTGGCAAACTGCAAACGGGACTTCTTATGGCTTTTTTTTCAACAATGGCTTTCTTCTTGCCACTCTTCCATAAAGGCCCGATTTGTGGAGTGCACGACTAATAGTTGTCCCGTGGACAGATTCTCCCACCTGAGCTGTGAATCTCTGCAGCTCCTCCAGAGTTACCATGGGCCTCTTGGCTGCTTCTCTGATCAATGCTCTCCTTGCCCGGCCTGTCAGTTTAGGTGGACAGCCATGTCTTGGTAGGTTTGCAGTTGTGCCATACTCTTTCCATTTTCGGATGATGGATTGAACAGTGCTCCGTGAGATGTTCAAAGCTTGGGATATTTTTTTATAACCTAACCCTGCTTTAAACTTCTCCACAACTTTATCCCTGACCTGTCTAGTGTGTCCCTTGGGCTTCATGATGCTGTTTGTTCACTAATGTTCTCTAACAAACCTCTGAGGCCTTCACTGAACAGCTGTATTTATACTGAGATTAGATTACACCCAAGTGGACTCTATTTACTAATTAGGTGACTTCTGAAGGCAATTGGTTGCACTGGATTTTATTTAGGGGTATCAGAGTAAAGGTGGCTGAATACATTTGCATGCCACACTTTTCAGTTTTTTATTTGTAAAAAAATTTGAAAATCATGTATCATTTTCCTTCCACTTCACAATTATGTGCCACTTTGTGTTGGTCTATCACATAAAATCCCAATAAAATACATTTACGTTTGTGGTTGTAACGTGACAAATTGTGGAAAAGTTCAAGGGGTATGAATACTTTTGCAAGCCACTGTATAAAGCGTAACAAAAGCACAGATTTACCAAGCTGGATGATACAGTTGCTGGGAAGAATTGACAAGCTGTGCAGTGCAGTAATATTAGCAGATACCACAATGTAGATAGTGGTGGAAGACTGGAGGGTAAATGGATAAGTATAGTCAGTTGGGCAAGGCTCAGGGACACAGAGAAGAGTGATATATTCCCGGATCTCTATCCCACTGCCCCACTGGGCAAATTACACTGTTTATAATAGAGATTACCTTGGAACAATTGTCCTGACAGGCTTAGGTCGATTGAAGAATTCATCACACAGAGAGACACTGATGTTACTCTTGGTCCGAGACAATGTATATCCAGGCGCAATGACCACAGACTCCCTTTGCTGTGTAAATACATGTCATTAGTTATCTGCTGAGGAAAAACAGTAGTCCAATAGATCCCTTGTCAGAACATAACTCAAAGACAGTTGGCTCCGGGATAAATGATCCATTTACTTTCCAAACATAGTGATATTTATTTTATTGTTTCATATTTACTTATGTCATAGGAGGCCTTTCGGCCTATTGAGTCAATGCTGGTTCTCAGAGGAATACCGTCAATCCCATTCCGCCATTTATATTTTTTAAGCCTATTCTCACAACAATGCTATTAACGTCTTAATTCTCCTGCCAACCACCCTCATACTCTCTCTCTGCATATTCCTTGCAGTCTTCGACACCTAATCTGCAAAAGTGGGATAAAACACGACTTGTGTGAAAGGGTGGCATATTTTCACCTATCATTCCTAAATCTGTAACCCAAGATTCTGACCCCTCGTTGTGGACAGCCTGTACATCTAATCACTACTGCTTTTTCAATTTCAGCCCCTTCTCATTCTTTCAAACTCCAGTGAATACAAACGTAGGCAACCCCAATCTCTCCACATGTAACAGTCCTGCCATCCCAGCAGTGAGTGGCACTCCCTCCAGGATGAGCAGATCCATCCTTGGGTAAGGAAACTGAAATTGCCCACAATAGTCAATAGACAATAGGCGCAGGAGTAGGCCATTCGGCCTTTCGAGCCAGCACTGCCATTCAATATGATCATGGCTGATCATCCCCAAACAGTACCCCATTCCTGCCTTCTTCCCATATCCTCTGACTTCACTATCTTTAAGAGCCCTATCTAGCTCTCTCTTGAAAGTATCCAGAGAACTGGCCTCCACCGCCCTCTGAGGCAGAGAATTCCACAGGCTCACAACTCTCTGCGTGAAAAAGTGTTTCCTCATCTCCGTTCTAAATGGCTTACCCCTTATTCTTAAACTGTGGCTTCTGGTTCTGGACTCCCCAACATCGGGAACATGTTTCCTGCCTCTAGCGTGTCCAAACCCTTAATAATCTTATATGTTTCAAATAAATTGCCTTTCATCCTTCTAAACTCCAGAGTATACAAGCCCAGCCGCTCTATTCTCTCAGCATATGACAGTCCCACCAACCCGAGAATTAACCTTGTAAACCTACGCTGCACTCCCTCAATTGCAAGAATGTCCTTCCTCAAATTAGGGGACCAAAACTGCACACAATACTCCAGGTGTGGTCTCATTAGGGCCCTGTAAAACTGCAGAAGGACCTCTTTGCTCCTATACACAACTCCTCTTGTTATGAAGGCCAACACGCTATTCGCTTTCTTCACTGCCTGCTGTACCTGCATGCTTACTTTCATTGACCGATGAACAAGGACCCCCAGATCCCACTGTATAGACAATAGACCAGATGTGGTCTGACCAAGGCCCCATACAATTGCAACAAGACATCTTCCTGCAGTACACAACTCCTGTTGTTCCCAAGGCTAGTGTATAATTTACCCTGCTTTCTGCAGCCACCACATTTGCATTAAGTAACTTGTTCGACATCCCCACTGAGACACCCTGGCCCATGAATGCTCAAAATGAAGGAGGAACATTTGCTTCGGCATGCCCTCTAGTTTTAGATTAACTTACTGTGGAAAAGGAATGCGGCTATCTACAGTATTTATGTTCCTCATGATTTTATAAACATCTATAAAGTCACCCTTCACCTCCTATTCCCTATATCCTGTATCTGTACACCGTGGACTTTGATTGTAGTCATGTATAGTCTTTTCACTGACTAGGTAGCATGCAACAAAAAGCTTTTCATTGTACCTCGGTACACGTGACAATAAACTAAACTAAACAGTCAGTCCTAGCCTATACTATGTCAGGCCTTCCAGTCCTGGCAACTTCCTAGCTGGGAAAGCAGACATAAATGATACTGGGCCAGGAAAGGTGAAATTCGGGCAAAAATACTTCAGATTTTGTCTCTGGACTGTGAAAATATCGGTTGCAAACAGGCCCTTCGGCCCACTGAGACCATGCCGACCAGGGTTCACACTATTCTATACACTAGGAACAATTTTCACTTTTTAACCAAAGCCAATTAACCTACAAACCTGTGCGTGATTGGAGCACGGGAGGAAACCGGAGCACCCAGAGAAAACCAATACGGTCACAAGGAGAACATACAAACTCCATACAGACAGCACCTATAGTCAGGATTGAACTCTGGTCTCTGGTGCTGTAAAGCAGCAGCTCTATCACTGCGCCACTGCGCACTACTTCTCAAAAAGTTTCTTAAAGTGGACTCGAGAGAGGCAATGTTTACAAGGGGAATTCCAGAGTTAGGTGTCTAAGCGACAGAGGGATTCCCAGCAGTGAAGCATGGGCCAGAGGAGATTTGGGGAGACATCAATCTGATGATGGAGTGACAAAGGAATTTAAAACCTAAAGGGCACTAGTGTTCTAATGTGGAAAGGAACAGAATCTGAAGGAGTCAGAGAGACATTCAGAGAATTGAAAAACAACAACAACAACACAATACCATTTATTTCTCATTTGAACCTCACATGAGGTTCAAACAAAATTTGGTTTCTGCAGTAATACACGTTTATCTCATGATTTTGTGATCATGCTTGCATTAAAGGAGTTCAGATTGATTGGATTAACTAACATTGTTGCAATGAAAGTACTAAAATGGTTCTACTCACATTGCACCTAGTATGCGCCCATCAAATCATTGCTATGTATATCCTATTTTATTAAATCCAGATTTCAACAATTCATTGCTGGTCAAATGCCAAATGTTGCGTCAAGCAGTGTCAGTGCAGTTCTATGAGTGCAGTTCTATCCACATGTTGCTCATATAAGGTAGTCTTTACCTGGTAATGTTGTGTGGGTGTTGGCTGACTCCCACATGTTCCACACAGCTGCCTGATGGTGCATGGTGCGCTAGAGGGAAGACAAAGAGAGAAGCTGTGAAATAATCCTCTATTCTGCTCAGTGGGAAAATGGTTGCAAGCAAAGATCTTAGAGCAAGATCTTTGGTTGCAAGTTCTGCACATTCCCACAATTTCCTGCCCAACCCACAGGATGTCTGCAACATATCTCCAGCAGATGGGATTAGTTTAACTGAGCATCATGTTCAGTGTGGACATTGTGGGCTGAAGGAGCCTGTGCTGTAGTGTTCTATCTTCTAACAAGGCAACTGCATCTTCCTACCGTTCCCTGCTGTGTTTGAATACTGAGTGATTGATCATTGACACTCATAGATCATTTCTGAATCTATGTCTACCTTATAGTTACAGCCCTTTGGTTATGGTGTGTAAACTTCATAACATTATAGAACTGGAGGGGATCATTCCTCAGCCTTTCATCTCTACGGATTGTCCAATTGTTGCTGATAGTTACCACATCCTCATTACACATTGGACACTGCATTGTCCATACTTTTGCAAGTGTGGTCTTAGCCAAGACTGTGTGCAGATATAACATTACCTCTCCAACCATTGAAATCTATTTCTCTGGAAGTGCAGCCTTGTAGAAAGATGAACACCTGTGCTTCTTTCCAAGATAGTGAAGAAAGCGCAAAACCGAATACATCGGTCGGTCAGCTATTTGTAGGAGTGATCTTCCTTGTAGATAAAACTCATAGCATCATTGGCATATAGTTTTATAGGAGCCGGCCACGTCAATGGCCATTGAAGGGCCGCACTGACACTCGAAATAGACGTCATGATCAGGCGGCCAAGTAGATGAGGCATGGGATCAGATATCATTTGGAGGATTAAGCTAGGTCAAGGAGCCATTTAGTTCATTCTCTCTTCTATTTATGTACTACTTCAGACTGGGTTAAATGGCGAGGTTTGAATGGTCTATGCACTGTTTAAAAGTGATACAGGCTCAGACATGTAATCTTGCACATGTTCATTGGCACTGTGTGATTAAACTGGAAAATAATCAATCACTGAGATTGGAGTTTTACTGAAGAGAGTTCCCCCACTGATCGGCCCTCCCCACTCCCTGCCTTGTGGCCAATCACCAGGTTTGTGGGGCAGCAACCTCATTACCGTTGGCAACGTCCCATTGTGATGTCATTGTAGCAGTCGGCAGCCAGCTTGAGAGGCCATTGTGATTGGTGCAGTTTGAGTGGCATTGTAACATCATCACTGGAAGCTCCTGGATAAAGGGCTCTGTGAGAAGGTGATTTTGGCTTTTTTTTTAAACTTTAATCATGAATAACTTTTGAAATATAGCATGAAACCTTGTGAACCTGAGTAAGGTGTGGAGGGGAATCAGAAGTTGAGGAGCAGCCTCTTCAGATATTAGTACAGTGGCAGCCACCTCGTTACCATTGGCAACGTCTCATTATGATGTCATTTGTAAATGAGATCCATTGTGTAGGTATGTTACAAAACCTACCTGAATCGTGGCTGACAATCTGCCCCACCCCCGTGTGCGCGCTTTTGGCGCTGTTTAGAGGGGGCGGGTTTAAAACGCGATTTTTACTAGGGTGTTGCAATCGAAAATGTTCAGCCTAGTAAATCATTAACGGAAAATCGCTAAAAGACCCCGTCGCAAAAGGTATTATTAGTTTTTATGGCCTTGTATAATAGTTATAGTAGTTTAAAAATCACTCTCTAAACCCGCGACCTCTCGCAGCCCCAGGGTTTTATAACGCAAACAATTAAAGGTATGTACCTTATTTTTACATTAAAAGGGGCTTCTTAAGAACCCTGTATATAAAGTTTTCTATAGCAAGTAGCTAATTTTGGGCTCTTTATATCCCGCAGTATTTTTCTGGGCATTTGAGGGCACAAATCCAGCGCAATGTGAACGTTCTAAACCAGCGCGTTCACAGGAACCCACTAGAAAGCCGATTTAAAATGGACTTTAATTTACAGCAATTGAACACTAAATTCCTTCCATTTGGCCTATAAATTAATGTAAATGAGATTTTAAAATCATGTTTTATTGTGAATTATTTATGAATATTATTTGGCCACTTGGGCTATTTAAAAATGTTAATCATTTATTAAGAAATGGATAGATGTTTAGATCTAGTAAATTGAAGTTTGAAATTAGCTACACTTGGGTAACTAACTAATTATATGCTTTAATTTCAGGTCATCCAAGTTAGATTATTTTTTGTTTGTTTCAGAATGGTTCAATCTACGATAACTGAAAATTTCATTCAGTTCTCTTAATTTTTAAGAAGGTTATGGCCTTTTGACTGTCCATGATCACAGCTTTTTTGTTATGTCCATAGAAAATCAATAGGGAACAAGATGCTAATTTCCGAGTATGGAAATGGCCATAACTTTTTAAATACTTGAGATATGAAAGTGAATTAGGTGTCAAATTAAACTTATTCTTATGCTTTATCTGATGGGATAAATTACAGACTTGATTTTTTAAATCTCAAAATTTTGTAACATTGCTACATTGTGATTGGACGTCTGTGAGATGGCATTGGAGAGGGAGAGAAGGAGAGAGGGAGAGAGAGGGAGAGATGGAGAGAGGAGAGAGAGGGAGAGAGGGAGAGAGTGTGTGTGTGTGTGTGTGTGTGTGTGTGTGTGTGTGTGTGTGTGTGTGTGTGTGTGTGTGTGTGTGTGGTGTGTGTGTGCTGGGGAGAGGGAGAATAGAGGAGAATAGGGGTAGGAAGAGGGATGGCGAGGTAATGGGGGAGGGCAGGGAGGGGTGAGGGGAGGAAGCAGAGGATGGTGGGAGGATAATGGAGGAGGGGAATAGGGGACTGAAGAGGGAGAGAGATGTGTTCACATTGATCTTATATTTTATTGCTATTTTAAACTTTAAAAACGTCAGCCGCTCCTGCAAAGTTGAGGGGCTACGGGTGAGTGGTGGCATATTGGTTTGGGGGAACGGTGCCCACGGGTCACACTTGTGACAATCTAGTGACAACTAAATTTCTATGACAAAACTATATTTGCAATATAATCCCTTGAGTTTTATTGGAATCCCAAATTATTACCTGTGATATTGTTCTTTAACTGAAAATGGAACAGAAATCTCACATCCAAATGACCATCTCCAGAAAGTCTTTCATAGAGACCATCTGAAAAATACAACATTATAAACTATGTGCCCCCACCCCAACCTCATTCATACCTTGACTGAGGCGATGAGAGATCACATGTCAAACTTGGATAACTTGGTCCAACTATGCTGAAAAATAATGATGAAAGAACAATAGAATCTTACTCTTGCAACATTATGAGCTATTTTACATTCTCCCATTTGAAGCATTTCTGTGGCCACATGACTTGGAAGAAATGGGCAGGAAGGTAATATCTCGTAGAGCTTTAGAGCAAGATTGGAAAAAACCCCATCTCATTCCTTCTATCCAAGCCCTCCACAGGAACGCCTTGAATTACGAGGAGAATATTAAATGGGGAAAATATGAGCAAAACTGTGCATATTCATGACCTTAACCCAATTGAAAAGCTCAGCTGCTTTAGATTTTTTTTTCTGCATTGCATTAAGATCTGAAACATTCTCTTCTGACTACTGCCACTCCGCCATGTTCAATACTGAAATACAAACGTTTTGGATTAAAGTACGGACTCATCACATTTAGAAACAAAAAAAAAACGTTTAAAACTAAATTTAGAACATAAAGGGGAGAACAAAAAATCAACTGAAGCAGAGATTTGAAGAACTTTCCCAACAATTGTAAAACAATATAAAATGGGTAGAGTGAGATGCCAGCATCTTAAATCTTTTTTCAAGGTTGTTTTATTTAGCTTATTACAAAACAGGTACAACTATAGACGGCCTGTGTGATGTTTATATGGTCTCCCTGTGACCATGTGCATTTCCTCTAGGTGCTCCTGTTTCCACCCACATCTTCCAAATAACACATGGGTCAGTAGATTAATTGGACACTGCAAATAGTAGACTTTGGGGGGGGGGGGGGAAATAATGGATATATGAAGGGTTAGGTAGGATTAGTGTATCACCCCCAACTGTTCAATTGAGCTCTACAGGATGTATCTCCCTTGTCCTGTTTACTTGCCCCAGGTCCTGTTCACTCACCCAGCCTACAATGGTTACTGGCAAAGCAATGATGCCATTTGAAAGTTCTCCATCTTCTGCTCAAATCCCTCAAGGCTTTGCCCTTTCCAATGTCCATAAACCTGCTCCTGCTCTACCACCCTCTGAATTATCTGTTCTCTTCTGCCTCTACATTTTTTGCATGTCGCCTAATTTAATGCTGCTCACTGAGGAAAGCAAAAGGTAACTTTCCAGGTTGAAGACTTTTCCTCTGAGGATCATCAATGAAGCATCTTCAACCTGAAATCTCTTCCTACTCATGCTGTCTGACCTGCTGAGTGTTTCCAGCATTTTGATTTCTATTTCAGTATTTCCTCCCCAAGCATGTTCTAAAATTATTAATTGCCTTAATAATAATTGCTATAGGAAGGACGTCATTAAGCTGGAAAGAGTGCAGAGAAGATTTATGAGGATGTTGCTGGGACTCGAATAGCCTAAGCTATTGGGAAAGTTTGGGCAGGCTAGGGCTTTATTCCTTGGAGTGCAGGAGGCTGGGGTGATCATATAGAGGGGAATAGATAGGGTGAATACAGAGTCTTTTACTCAGGGTAAGGGAATCAAGAACCAGAGCATATAGATTTCAGATGATAGGAACAAGATTTTAATATGAACCTGAGGGACAACTTTTATTTCAGAGGGTGGTGGGTATATATAATGAGCTGCCAAAGGAGGTGGTTGCGGCATTTACTATAACACAGTTCAAAAGACACTGGAGAGGTACATGGACAGGAAAGGTTGACAGGGATATGGGTTAAACGCAGGCAGATGGGGCATCTTTGATCATCAAGGACGAGCTGGGCTTCATGACTCTTTTAATCGCTTTCATTAGCCAAGGCCCAACACTCTGAAAGTCCCTCCCCAATCACTCTTTTGTCCTTTAGGTGCAAGCTACCCTCTTGTGCAAATGCCCTCCTACATGAAGGACACAAGACATCCCATATTTGCAAATCTGGAGTAACAAAATCTACTGAAGGGACTCGGCCGGTCAAGAGAAATGGAGGAATTGGATGATGTGGAGGAAGTGTCGCTATTTCGGATCGTAACCCTGCATCAGCACCATTGGGCCTCGTAAATTAAAAGTGTTACATAAACGCAAGCTAGCGGGCCAGAGGGTTCGGTTTTTCCCATAAGCAGCGAGGACTTACTAGGTCCCTTTAAGCGGGTGGGGGTCGGTTTCTTGCTGTGCCTTGATCAGATTAGGAGCCCTATCGGTGTATTTCTCACCTTCCCTTCCATTACCCTGATATTAAAATACCTGTTTTTGTGATACATTGGATACATTGGATCCAATGTTTCTTCCTCCACCTGGATCCAGATGTGGACTGGAGTCAGTGGCCGGGGAGGGGGGGGGGGGGCTTCAGGGGAAAGGTGCGGAGTTTGCGGAGGGGTCAGGCGGAGAGAGGGTGCAAGGGTGGTGGTCTCCTCCTCCAGCGCTGGACAGGGGGCGAAAGTTCACCAACACGGCGCGGCGATCCGGTTGCCGGGACAGCCGCTGTCCACGTAACAAAGAGTGGACCTTGCCCGGGCGTTGCATTGTTGCTTGGAACGCCTCTCCACGCCTCTTGCTTCCAGCCGGGCAGCCCTGCAGCAAGGAGGGCTCCCACCCCAACGCTATCTGTCCGTTTTCCTTCACAGATGCTGCCGAATTGGCAGAGTTTCTGAGTTCTCCAGTTCGTTTCTTTTGTTCAATATTCCGGTATTTGCAGTCTCTTAAGAACAGAACAGAGAAAGGTCTCGGCCAACAATGTGCCGAAATAAACTAATCACACCTTCAGTCTGAAGAAGGGTCCCGAAACTTTTCTCTCCAGAGACACTGCCTGACCCGCTGATTGTCTATTTGTGTCTATCTTCGGTATATACTAGCATCTGCAGTTCCTTCCTGCTAATAAACGAATCCCATCTGTCTGCACATGATCCATATGCCTCCAGTCCCTTCATATCCATGTGCCCATCTAAAAGCCTCTTAAATGCTACCATCACATCTGCCTCCAGCATCACCCCTGACAGTGCATTCTAGGCACTCACTCTGTGTAAAAAAACTTGCACCACACATCCCCTTTGACGTTTCACCCTATCATCTTAAAGCTGGGGATCATGGCAGAAGCCTCCTCATGGCGATCCCTGGAAGCGACAACGCATCGGGCAACAATTCTGTCGTGTTGGACTTGGTGTTGGACGAGACAGAAGCCAACAGCGAGCTACATCGTCTGACACACGAGCGAACGAACCTTAAAGCTTTGATGCCCTCTCACCTTTGACACTTCCACCCTGGGAGAAAAAAAGTTCTGAATGTCTACCTTATCTATGCCTCATACTTATATCAGGTCTCCCCTTAACCTTCAGAGTTCCAGAGTAATAATCCAAATATGTCCTTGTACCTAATACTCCCTAATCCAGGCATTATTCTGGTAAACAACTCCTGCACCGTTTCCAAACCCCCCACATCCTTCCTGTAATGGTACATCCAGAACTACATACTTCAAATGCAACCTAATCAAAGTCTTCTCGACCTGCAACATGACTTCCTGCAACTTATACTCTATGCCACAACCAATGAAGGCAAGCACACCATACACTTTCTTCACCAGTCTATCTACTTGTGTTGCTGCTTTCAGGGAGCTATAGACCTGGCTCTCAAGATTCCGTGTTTCTTCTTGCATCAAAAGATTTTCCACCTGTTTCACGGAACACATATACTGTTATTTACAGTCCATCCTTCCTGGCTCCTGGTGTCTTGGGTTGGAGTCTCCATCAGTTGGATTTTGCAGATCATTTACCCTCGAGCCATTCAGATCACCAGGCCTCTGCCGTAGAGCATTCTCCGTTCGACGCTGCCTGGTCCACAGTATGTGAGAGTATTCTCACTTGAATGTGACAATAATTTGTGTTAAAGTGGGGCTGAGAACAGGCTGCCCCATACTTATGAACGAGCTCCAATAATATTAAATGATGACGCTCCTACAATATTAAATAATGATTAGATAGAGCTCTTGGGGCTAGCGGAATCAAGGGATATGGGGAGAAGGCAGGCATGGGTTACTGATTGTGGATGATCAGCCATGATCACAATGAATGGCGGTGCAGGCTCGAAGGGCCACGTGGCCTCCTCCTGCACGTATTTTCTATGTTTCTATGTACACTGTACCTACATAGTTGTTACTCTGGAGTTTTCAGTTTCTCCCTCAACTTTTAGCAATTGTTCTTTATCAGCCGTGTTTTCTCCACCATTCATTACAATAATGTGGAGGTATGGCTGCAATATTAGGTAATTTATGCGTATTTTACAGCTTACGGACACAATTGAAAGATGGTTACCCAGGGATGTCTTGAAGGTAATGCTAGGGTAAAAAATCAAATCTTCCAATAAGTTTTACATTGAATAACGCACAACAATGCTTTTTGTTTTTCTGGAGTAGAGGGTTCCAACCAGGTGTCTCCCAAAAGCACCCACCAATAATTTCCCCCAGAATTATAACCCCCTGGTGCAGGAGGCCATCTGTGTATTAAGCTCGATGTACGATTAGATACAAACCTATCTTCCAGACTGCCCAGCATCCAGCATGTCTCTTTTAATGCCACTTCCAAACATTCATTTAAAGTTCAAGTGAGTTTATTGTCAAGTGTCTGTCAGATTTTAATAAAGGCCATTTTTATACAATTTGGTTTCACCATGTAGAAATTACAGCAGTATTTTAACATAGTTTCCCCCCCATTTTGGGGCACCATAATATTTGGGACACAGCAATATCATGTAAATGAAAGTAGTCATGTTTAGTATTTTGTTGCATATCCTTTGCATGCAATGCCTGCTTGAAGTCTGCGATTCATGGACATCACCAGTTGCTGGGTGTTATCTCTGGTGATGCTCTGCCAGGCCTGTATTGCAGCCATCTTTAGCTTATGCTTGTTTTGGGGGGAGATAGGGTGAGCTGCTTTAAAAACCTGGGAGTTCACATCTCAGAGGATCTGAGATGGGCATCACACGCTGTAGCATTGATGTGTAAAGGGCCTGTCCCACGGGCAAGCGACCTGCATATGGCAAGCTCGACCTAAAGGGCCGGTCCCAACAGCATGCGCCTGCATACGGCAAGCGCGACCTAACGTGGTCACGTGAGCCGTATGGCCTCGCGGGCCCGGTCCCACTTCAATCGCCGGAGCGGTATGGAGTTGTGCGTTGCTGGTCCCGACATCACGCGGGGCTCCGAAAAACTGACTGTGTTCAAAAATTATGCGCGGCAACGGCCTGCAGCCGCCTCGGCACCGTGTCACTCACTCAACCTCCGCGCGGCTCCCGCTTCTGGTTTGGTCGTGCTTGCCGCATGCCGTGTGGCTTTAGGCCACGCTTGCCGGCAGGCGCATGCTTTGGACCGGACCTCGTGCTTGCCGCATGCAGGTCGTGCCTGTGGGACTTTAGGCAAGGCAGCAACCAGGCGTTTCCAGGCTTCACGCTTGCCGCATGCTGGCGCATGCTGGTGTGACCGGACCTTTAGGTCGCACTTGCCGCATGCAGGTCGCATGCCCGTGGGACAGGCCCTTTAGGCAAGGCAGCGCCTTTACCACCTCAGGCAACTGGGGAAATTCCAGTGCTTCTACTCTGCGGCTGTGGAAAGCAACTTGTCTGGAAACATCACGATTTGGTTTTCCGTGAGCATTGCCACTTTTTATTTCACTGCACATCTCGTATGTGTATGTGATGAATAAACTTAATTTTGATTAGTCCCCTTCAGTTTTCTCTTCAGCACATAAAAGGCATGCTCAATTGGGATCAGACCGGGTGATTGACGGCCACTCAAAAATTGACCATTTTTTAGATTTGAAAAACTCCTTTGTTGCTTTAGCAGTATGTTTGGGATCATTGTCTTGCTGTAGAATGAGCTACCGGCCAATGAGTTTTGAGGCATTTGTTTGAACTTGAGCAGATACGATGTGTCTATACACTTCAGAATTCATTATGCTATTACCATCAGCAGTTGTATCATCAATGAAGAGAAGGGAGCCAATACCTTCAGCAGCCATACATGCCCAGGCCATAGCACCCCCACCACCGTGTTTCACAGATGAGGTGATATGCTTTGGATCATGGACAGTTCCTTCTCTCCTCCATACTTTGTTCTTGCCATCACTCTGATATGTTAATCTTCGTCACATCTGTCCACAAGACCGTTTTTCCAGAACTGTGGTTGCTCTTTTAAGTACTTCTTAGCAAACTGTAACCTGTCCATCCTATTTTTGTGGCTAACCAGGGTTTGCATCTTGCAGTGTAGCCTCTGTATTTCTGTTCATGAAGTCTTCTGCGGACAGTGGTCATTGACAAACCCACACTTGACTCCTGAAGAGTGTTTCTGATCTGTCGGACAGATGTTTGGGGATTTTTCTTTATTATAGAGAGAATTTTTCTGTCAACAGCTGTGGAGGTCTTCCTTGGCCTGCCAGTCCCTTTGCGATTAGTAAGCTCACCAGTGCTCTTTCTTCTTAATGATGTTTCAAACAGTCTCTAACAGTTTTATTCTTGTTTCTCAGTCTTATAGTGGCTTCTGTGACTTTCATTGGCACAACTTTGGTCCTCATGTTGATTAACAGCAATAAAAGTTTCCAAACGTGATGGAAAGACTGGAAGAAAGACTAGGTGTTGAGAGCTCTCTTATACCTGCATTAAGGAGGCATTTAAACACACCTGAACATTTACAAACACCTGTGAAGCTATGTGTCCCAAAATTTATGGTGCCCTGAAATGGCGGGACTATGTACAAACACAGCTGTAATTTCTACATGGTGAAACCAAAATGTATAAAAATACCCTTTAATAAAATCTGACAATGTGCACTTTAACTACATGTGATTTTTTTGTATTACAAATCTCAAATTGTGGAGTACAGAGGCAAATAAATAAATGATGGGTCTTTGTCCCAAACATTATGGAGGGCACTATAACTAATGCTGCCAGCGAAACATTTTTATTGTTATGCTGAATTATTGTCTGGGGATTGTTGCACAGGGTTATACAGATCTATAACCACAAATAAGCATGCCCTTTGAGGTAACTGATCAGTGTCATATTTGCGCTTTACTTGCAAGGTTTCAGTGCTATCTTGCTGCTCTGCGCATGATGTGTTGAGAAATGCTATATTCCCCTTGTGTAACCCAGCTTCACTCTAACAGGGAGACTCAAGGTCTCCTTACTGTGAGTAACCCCATGTATCACTCACATCCCAACCAGCACTCACCTCAGCGCAGACCAATGCCAAGCAGAATTGCAAGAAATTTCAAAAGGCAAAGGTTAAATTAAAAAAAAACTTTTATGAATTGAAGTGACTCAGAAATATCACATATTTTTGCAGTTACATGAATTATTACAATAAATATCAAATATTGCATAACAAATGAGGTTTAGCAAGAACAATTCCATTCATTCTTCGTAGGGTAGTTATGGGAGGGGAACCAAAAGGCATCAAGTACATCCAGCCAGGTGCCAAGTTATCTTCTGACATTGCCATGAGTAAACATGGGAGGACAACACCACATAGTATAATATAATAGCTAGTACAACTATTAATTCACTAGACTAAAGATATCTCCTCCTACAAAAAATAGTGCAAGAATTTCCCAGATACCCTCCATGAAAATGCAATCAAGCCATTGGCAGGAGATTGCAGACTCAACAAGGATGAACCAGCAATATTGCACTTCATGGGACCATCTACTCTTGGGCCTTGAAAGGCAGGGCTTGTGCTCGAATGGCCGATCAGCCACACAAATGGGAACATCTCACTCATCTTTTGGTCAACCTGAACCCTCACCCTCCTTTACAATATTTATTTAATATAAACAAAACATGCAAGCAATAGATACAAACTTAACTGAATGGGTTTCAATGAATTTCCCTGAAAATTCAGAGAGCCCGACCAGTGAGGATAGGACATTCTCGCCTGGTGGCATGCATCGCTTCAAGGTCAAGGTCACATCCGAACAAAATACAACCCATTTCTCACAGGATGGATTTAAATGGTAAATTTACATTCTTAAACAGTATTTCAATTAGACAACAGAAATTCTCAGATTCCCACAGAGCTGGGGAAATGTCTTTGTACAGAGCCCAGATATATACAAATATTGGGAACTGGAAGCAGTACAGACTTCAATAACTGGCCAATTAGAGTTTGTTATCCCTTTGAGTGAATTTATCTTTAATGTGCCCAAGTCTTCATCTGGTTAACCACCATCCAAGGAAAAACACCAAAGCCTTCCTCATTTCCTAAAAGACTCATGTAAACTCAATGATGGACAATGGGACACAGTAATTATTACAGCTTTGCTATCATGATTGCAACATCATTCCTTGAAAGTCTTATGGAAACAAGGTACAGTATACATATTGCGGTTGCAAGTCTTGTTTGGTTAATACTTCCACTCACCGACAATGCTAGCCAGCTGTTGCAGTCACAGCTGGTCCATTACACTTGTCGGAGAGTGTCGGAAACTGCTTTAGTCAGAGCACTTGGTGGAGGGCACTATTCAACAAAAAGCCCATCAGATAAGTGTATTCCTATCCTTCCAACAGCTCTCTCTCTCTCTCCCCTTTTCTAACCCAGCCTCAGATACCTGCATCAACTGGTCAACCAAGGAACTGCTCTGAATTCACAGGCTGGATGAAGTGTATATATTCATTAGATTGACCAAGCCTAACTGGGTTTCGCCTATGTTGGCTCTACTAGTTTATGGAAGAAAGCGAATGTGACTCCCTTTTCAAAAAGATATAAATCCACAAAAATGCACAAGGATAGCTGAAATGCAACTCACCTGAGAAAGTAGTAGTGGAACTGAACCCTGTTAACATGCAGGGTGAAAGGGTGTGTGCAGTGTCTCAGACGGTATTAAATTTGGGTTCTTGCATTCTCCCTATATCTATCCTGATGTTCTGCTGTTCCCTGCCCTTTACGTCTAATCAGCAGTCAACAATGTGGGATTCCAAAGGGAATTCCCACTGTCCGTTTCATTGCAATCGCCTGGAGTTCCAACAGCAAGTTCCACCTCTGCATTCTCTGCAGATGTTCAATGGCAGGTGGATGAGGATTTCTGGGCTTGTGCCAGACTACCCAACTGTAAGCACTGAACAGAATGCAACAGAACATACTCCTGATCAGAGACTAATGGATGAAACTCTCTCCTTTGCTAAGTAAATGTTTAAAATGCACCTGGAAACTAAATTTCAAATCATAACTGAAATAAAGATTTGGAAGCTTGTTCTGCAAATTGTTTTAAATTGCCAGTCTACATTACATGTAGATTGTTTTATAATTACAAATAAGTGCATTTTTTCTTGAAAGTGCAAAACTATGCCCAAGGTTAAGATTAATGTGATTTTGCCACTCGGAGTTGGCAGTGTGACATGTAACCTGCGTACCCTGAAGACACGACAGCTTGCAGAACTTTGATGTCAGCTTTGGAGTACAGCTGTCAGCCTAAGATTATCCCCATTCATGTTGATATTACCATCCCAAGGTTGTTTTGAAACAAAGTTTGGAACCTACTGTGTTCTACCCACAGCACTCTCAAAGCTGGGTTCTAACTGTTTGGAATTACACTGTTTGATCTTGGAATTTAAAAATATGGAGATGGGAAAATGTTTGACTGTTACTGTATTTAGTGGTTCTTGACTGCCAAAGTCTATTTGCTTTCTGATTGGGAAGGGGACATGCGAGGGTGGATGACCAAAGGTTGGAGAATGGGAGCAGGAAGATTGGAGCTGCATGATAACTTCCTGGAGGACTCTGTCCAATCAGAATTGGCAACTTCAAAACTGAGGGGAGAGTAAATTTGTCATCTCTTGTCTTCAATCTTTCCTATGACGTGCAGCATGGAAAGTGTCTGGATCCTGAGGTTCGAGATTGTAACATACCCACTAAAAATGACAATGATCCTTTCTTAAAGAAAAGCTGAATGTGTATAGAAATAAATACAATATCAATCTATACTATATAAATAATAACTTCAAAACACTATGGTCTTGAGCTTTGAGACCATTAACCAGGCACCATATTTAAATTGGAAATTTCACTTGCACTATCTAAATGTTCTTACTTCCACTTCATTCCATCTGGTCTGTGCAACAACAAATGAAAGACCATGTTGTTTGGCTGTGGTCAGATCTCCATCTGCATTTTCTACATTTCCATATCAATTCAATGCTACACCTCAAAAAGCCAACAGGGGAATTCCATGGCCCCACCATGCAACCCCTAGATTTTTCTCCCCAGTTGAACTTTCCACAGCCAAAAGAGAGAAGGAGAGAAGGTTTAAAAAAAGTTAAACAAAATAATGCTGTCTCAAATTCTACCCAGCGATTCCACCGGTGGTTTTTGCAGGCTACGAGAGATCAAAATTAAATTTGGCCAGACATATTCATAGCTTTAAAATAGATTACCACATAGAGCAAAACAAAATGCACGCATTATGAGCTTACATGAAGTAGCAATATAATGATATTGAAGCACCAGTTAAAAAAAAAAAAAAAAAAACAAAAAAACCAAAAAAAAATTGCCTACTCGCCAATCATCTGAAGCCTATTCAAAATCACTATTGAATTTACATGGATTTAAATTGAATGCATTTCAGTCTCTTGCATGGGGATAGGTTATGTATTATGCAATCTCTTGTGCTTGCGTATTAGTCACCGGAAGTCACCAATTTCACTGGTAACAATACTTTTGATCAGCACATCCCTTTGATGCTGACATTGTGGTGGCTTTATAATTGACTGCATTAAAGTGAAAAGTGATTATGACATACCTTGAGGTGCAAATAATTCTACTGCCATGCTAAAAAGTGAAATTTCGCAATTAAACAGCGGTCTAAAAAAATGAAATGTCTGATCAAACACTGCCTCAAAACCAGAATTTAATTGGGATAATGTGATGGTCAAAGTACTATAATATTATTTAGTAAATTGGTTTTAGAAAACAATTAATTTATATTTCTGTTCAAACTGATAAAGAAATAGGTTCTGATGTAACTGCTTTAAAATGTTCAAAAGTACAGGGATTTAAATCTGCATGCATCTTCAAAAGGTGGTGAGGCAGTGTGTGCAATGGATAACATATAATAGCATGGCTTGTTTTGGGGCTGCCAGGGATGAAGGGCAGCACTGCCTGGCCTTTGTAGTGTTTGTCCAGATAAAATGTTCAGTATGTGCTTTAATGCCTTATTTTGTGCTTTGTTGTCAAAATGCCAGAAGCAGAAACAGCAAATTAATTCCCACAGGCAAGAGGAACAGTGGTTAGCTTGGACTCTTGCTCATTAGTGTCAAACTGCTGATCCAGCCATTGTACAAACCATTTTCATTACAAACCCTTAAAACATTCAACATTCCATGTCACCTCCCTTCTGCCTTTGTTTCATTACTAATCAATCCTTTTACTTTTCTCACCTCAAATCATTTCATCTTTTTCATATTTCCTTTCTTCACTTACGCTTACCATCTTCAAACTTTCAGGAGCTTATTACAACATTAACACAAAGCCCGCCTTCCTGTTAAAACTACTCAAGGCTGGATCAAGCGTTGAGGAACAAGGATTGATTGGGAGGGGAGGATGGGGGAGAATAAAGAATTCAGATGGGTCATTCGTTTGCAGGTAAAACCAATTTGGTTTCTGTCTTCTCCTCGCTGAAGGTGCCCATTTTTGGTATTGGCTTGCTGAATCCACCAAGTACACTGGGAAGACTCTGGTTCCGTCTCAAGGCTCCTAGCAGGCTGCTGCCAGTCCCCATGAACATTGCCGATTCCTGGAGGTGCTGCTTGGCCTTTCGTTCTTGGCTGTCATCACCCTCCGGGGTATTCCATGGAGCCACAGCTTGGGTTATTCCCATTTTTTGCAATTTCTTGACCAGGTTCAGACTGGTGGGGGCATAGTCGGCACCGCTCCGCCCAGGCTTCAGGCAGTAGACTTCGTGGAGCAGCGTCTCCGCAGGTCGTGAGGCAAGGAAGTTATCAATAGCTCCCCGCATGTCAAAGGGCAATGGCGATAGGCATGGGGAGCGGGAGGGAGAGTTTGGTGGGGTACGGGGTATAGGTAGCATTTTGGGAGGAACCACTGGTGGGGTTTGCAGTAGGGGACAATGATAAACTCCAGCAGAGATTCCGCGATCTTGCAAGAGCTTTTGCAAGCTGCTGGTAGTGCTCAGAGTAGTAGTCGACTCCCTCCTCTTTGTGAAGGATTCACCAATGCTGGGCCGGCAAGTTGCGATAGGGGTACTGGGACTGGTGATCACGTTGACGGATGAACTCGCTGCGTTTGGCACTGGAGCATATCCGATACTAAAACAAAGAACAGAGAAATAAATCCGACTTGCGTTCATCATCAAAAGGCTTGTAAAAATAACTAGCAGAATTTCTGTGGATTGACCATGGCACTATCATCTGCATTGAATTAAAGGAATAAGAGTTATACTACCAGAGCATTCATGAAATGCATTCTTATATTTATTATTACATGGGCTTTGCTGTCAAAGGTAGCATATCTGAATGATAGGCCATCATCTGCAACTGCTGAAATCTCAGTGGAGTTTTGGCAAGGACGCAGCCCACGAGGCAAAAAAGGTGCTATATTTCAAGTAAAAATGGTATGCCACATTAAAGAGAATTTGCAGGCATAAGTGTAATATCTGTTGCCATTGTCCTTCCTGATGCCTTAGGTGGGAGATGCTGTAAAAAAAAAAAGCCTTGGCCGAGTTGCTATATTACATTTTATAGATTACACTATTTTATAGAGGACTATTGAACTATTAATATAAAACTTGCTGGCCCAAGATAATTTCTCACTAATTGTCTTAAAAAGATTATTTCCACAAATGTCAAAATACTTGCTGCATGTTTGCTGCATTACAATAAGATTGCACATAAAAGATAACAACATTTAAAAAATAATTTGATGGGAGTCAATGTAACAGTTCTGCTTAGAGAAGAAAATGTTAATGGAAAGTTTCAATATTTTTTACAATTAAGGAGAAACTGTTTCTACCAGCAGGGACGAGTAAACAATGATTCCACACTTAAGGCAACTGGCAAATAAAACGGAAATGGCAAGATTTTATTATGCCAAGCCATTATGATCTGGATTCTACCAACTGAAAGGATGGTAGAAACAAATTCGACAATAAGCTTAAAAAAAAAGGGACATGTACCTCAAGAGCAAATTATAAGGTATAGGATAATAGCAGTTTATGGGCATAATGGGAAATTTGTCCAAAGGGCCTGCTAGACAGCGGACAGAATATCTTCTGTCGATGACATATTTTATAAACATGGTTTAAGTAATGTTTCTCCTTTAGGGTAACACTGTGTCAAGAATATAATGTATTAAAGCAAAAGAGGGATAACTGGAGACAACTTTTTCAGAAGAAAACTCACTGTAGACCAACACCTCACCTTGCTGAGACTTGAACAATGTCAGTGGGATGAAGGATCCTACAGGTAGTGAAGGTGTAGGTTGAGTTGGTCTGTGACAGACATTTGCCTGGATTCCGCACTACAGAGAGAAAGATCATTTTGTAGGTTAACAACAGTGTCGAATTCAGACAAAAATAGCTTGAAGATTTCAATTACCCTTTTCCAAAATATATCCACACTTAATCTTCTTTCTGTACAGTCTGAAAATGCTGTAAGCAGCCACAAGGAAGGGTTAGTTAGGACAGCCCAGGATGTACAATCTTTTCTTTCTTCCTCCTGCAAGAAGTTAACAGGTCATGCTGGAAGCTTGAAACTGGCTGGGGTATGTCCGCAAAGTGAGGCATAATGTCTGTGACTCGGTCTGAATGATCCCCTCATCAGGAAAGGTTACTAGATAAATGCACAAGATAAAATACCGCCCACCAGATACTGCCCAACCTGCCGAGCAGCCTGCATTTATACCAGAGCTGTCCTGATCTGACACAAATTGAAAAGGCTGATTATCCAAAGCTGCTGAATTCAATGTTGCACTCAGAGACATAATCTGCCCACATTGTAGTCAGATAGCCAGTGTATTCCTTGAGTTTATAAAGTTGGGCTTCTTTGGAACAGTCTAAGAGGCTAAAGACAATTCAGAAACAAAAGTAGAAAATGGAAACATTTGTAGAAAGCATCTGTGGAAAGAGGGAAAACAGATTAATTTTACACTACAGTGATGAAGGAGGAAAGGATAGGGTAGAGGGAATTTCTCCAAAAGAGTGATTCCCAGGTTGCCGTGAGGATAAGCTATTGATGAGGCTATCTGGTAGAAAAAATAATTTGGGCATTAGGCAGAGAGAACACAAAACATGCACAAACTGATATACTCAGTAGGTGGAGCCATGCTGATGGAAAGAGAAAAATGGAGTCAATATTATAGATGGATAACCAGCAGAACTGACCAGATCTGATATGAACTCAGAGGATGGGTTACCTGTTATTGCTGAATTCAACAGTGAACCTGAAAGGCTGCAATATGCCCATGCGCAAGGTTAGGTGTTGTTCCTCAAGCTTATGTTGAGTGTCATTTCAACAGTGTAGGAAACCACAGACAAACAGGTACCAGTGGAAAGCAAAATTAAAATGACAGGCAATTAGAAGCTCAGAATCACCAGTTTACTGATCGTACATGCTCTGCAAAGCCATCATCCAGTCTCTACTTTCTGCAGTTGCTGAGGACACATTGTGATCTATGCACTAAGTAGGAAGAAGTGCACGAGAATTGCTACTTCACTTAGGACAAATTGGATGCTAGGATGGTGGGAAGGGAAGAGATGAAAAGACAGGTGATGTATCTCCTGCGATTGAATAGATAAGTACAGCAGGATAGTGAATGATTAGTGGACATTCAACAGCAGATGTAGAGGGTACAATTACATCTTTGTGCAAGACATTTGGACAGATATATGGATAGGAATCTGAGCCAAACGCAAACAAATTTGATTAGTTCAAATAAACGTCTTGGTCGTCATTGATGAGTTGGGCTGAAGGGCCCGTTTCCATGCTACCTAATTCTGTATTTATGTATGTACTCCCTCTTTAAATTATTGTGGATTGTTCCATAAATGATCGTCCCCATACAAGTCACAAGAATAATTTGCTCAGTGTTTCTCCTGCGTGTTCATTAATTCACATAAAAACTCACCAGCTGTTGAATCATTAGACAGGCTATTTATTGGCAGAAAAATGTCTGGTGGTGTTTCTATCCCTTTTGAAGGCACCTTCTCTTTCTCCAGCTTCTTCCCTTTCTTATCCTCAGGGGTGGAAGAATGCTGAGCTTTGAAGGTGATCCCTTCCTCGCTGTCCTCCTCCAGATCGGAGAGGTGGTAGATGCTATCTTCTGGAAGTAGTTCAAAGCCTTTAGTGAGGACCCCGGGCCGTTCGGCTAAAATAGTGCCCAGATTAGGCTGCGCTAGTTGTTGCCACTGGTGTAAAGTCATTGAGCCTACCAGGTGAGAGAAGAAAATATTAAAAGATTAAGAGTCTTTAATAGGATTCAATGACCAAATAAATGCACTAACATGAATGTTGTCTTATTTGGTTATATAGATATGTTTTCATAATGTTTGTAATAAATTCTGAAGTTAACGTAGCGAACATAGCTAAACTGTATTATTAGCCAGATTTAGATTAATTGGTGTTCGAGATCAAGTGGCACTCATAATAAAGATGAAACGTTTAGACAATGGAATAGTATTTCTTACCAGGATTTACCACAAGTTTTGTGTCTAACAAATTAATGACTTTATAAGATCATAAACATTCAAATTTAAACTCACTGTACAAGTACACTGTACACTGTAAAAGTACAAAGAACATCTTAGTTATAAACTCTTGTAAACTTTCATGGAGAAGTACAGTGAACAGACATGTTAGGCACTCCTGACCATTCCCAGGGACATTTTCATGGCTGTACATGTAATACCATGTGCCATGTAATTTATTATTCAAAAGAGTGTTTAATTGTCTTATGTACTGAAAACAGAACAATGAAACTCTTACTTGCAGCAGCATAACTGGTCTGTAAACACAGTATGCATAGATAACATAATAAACAAAAGATCAATAAATTAAAGAAAAACAATATCAGTGCAAAACAAAACCCAAAGTGCCTTCTGCAACAAAGACAGTTCAAATGTGTAGGAAAGAACTGCAGATGCTGGTTTAAATCGAAGGTAGATACAAACTGCTGGAGTAACTCAGCGGGACAGGCAGCATCTCTGCACAGAACGAATGGGTGACGTTGTGGGTCGAGACCATTCTTCAGACTGATGCCAGGGGAGAGGGAGATATATAGAAACATAGAAAATAGGTGCAGGAGTAGGCCATTCGGCCCTTCGAGCCAGCACCGCCATTCAATATGATCATGGCTGATCATCCAACTCAGTATCCTGTACCTGCCTTCTCTCCATACCCCCTGATCCTTTTAGCCACAAGGGCCACATCTAACTCCCTCTTAAATATAGCCAATGAACTGGCCTCAACTACCTTCTGTGGCAGAGAATTCCACAGATTCACTACTCTCTGTGTGAAAAATGTTTTTCTCATCTCGGTCCTAAAAGACTTCCCCCTTATCCTTAAACTGTGACCCCGTGTTCTGGACTTCCCCAACATCGGGAACAATCTTCCTGCATCTAGCCTGTCCAACCAATTAAGAATTTTGTAAGTTTCTAAAAGATCCCCCCTCAATCTTCTAAATTCTAGCGAGTACAAGCCAAGTCTATCCATTCTTTCTTCATATGAAAGTCCTGCCATCCCTGGAATCAGTCTGGTGAACCTTCTCTGTACTCCCTCTATGGCAAGAATGTCTTTTCTCAGATTAGAGACCAAAACTGTACACAATACTCCAGGTGTGGTCTTACCAAGGCCCTGTACAACTGCAGTAGAACCTCCCTGCTCCTATACTCAAATCCTTTTGCTATGAATGCTAACTTACCATTCGCTTTCTTCACTGCCTGCTGCACCTGCATGCCTATTTTCAATGATTGGTGTACTATGACACCCAGGTCTCGTTGCATCTCCCCTTTTCCTAATCGGCCACCATTCAGATAATAGTCTACTTTCCCGTTCTTGCCACCAAAGTGGATAACCTCCCATTTATCCACATTATACTGCAACTGCCATGCATTTGCTCACTCACCCAACCTATCCAAGTCGCCTTGCAGCCTCCTAGCATCCTCCTCACAGCTTTGTGTCATCCGCAAACTTGGAGATGTTGCATTCAATTCCCTCGTCCAAATCATTAATGTATATTGTAAATAGCTGGGGTCCCCGCACTGAGCCTTGCGGGACCCCACTAGTCACTGCCTGCCATTCTGAAAAGGACCCGTTTACTCCTACTCTTTGCTTCCTGTCTGCCAGAGAGTTCTCCATCCACATCAATACTGAACCCCCAATACTGTGTGCCTTAAGTTTGCATACTAATCTCTTATGTGGGACCTTGTCGAAAGCCTTCTGAAAGTCCAGATATAACACATCCACTGGTTCTTCCTTATCCACTTTACTAGTTACATCCTCGAAAAATTCTATAAGATTCGTCAGACATGATATACCTTTCATAAATCCATGCTGACTTTATCCAATGATTTCACCACTTTCCAAATGTGCTGCTATCCCATCTTTAATAACTGATTCTAGCATTTTCCCCACTACCGACATTAGACTAACTGGTCTGTAATTCCCCGTTTTCTCTTTCCCTCCCTTTTTAAAAAGTGGGATTACATTAGCTACCCTCCAATCCTCAGGAACTTCTCCAGAATCTAAAGAGTTTTGAAAAAATATCACTGATGCATCCACTATTTCTGGGGCTACTTCCTTAAGCATTCTGGGATGCAGCCTATCTGATCCTGGGGATTTATCGGCCTTTAATCCATTCAATTTATCTAACACCACTTCCTGACTAACCTGGATTTCACTCCGTTCCTCCATCTCATTTGACCCCTGGTCCCCTGCTATTTCCGGCAGATTATTTATGTCTTCCTTAGTGAAGACAGAACCAAAGTAGTTATTCAATCGGTCTGCCATGCCCTTTTTCCCCATGATCAATTCACCTGTTTCTGACTGCAAGGGACCTACATTTGTTTTAACTAATCTTTTTCTCTTCACATATCTATAAAAACATTTGCAGTCAGTTTTTATGTTCCCTGACAGTTTTCTTTCATAATCTATTTTCCCTTTCCAAATTAAGCCCTTTATCCTCCTCTGGACTCTGAATTTCTTCCAGTCCTCTGGTAGGCTGCTTTTTCTGGCTAATTTGAAAGCTTCATCTTTTGTTTTGATACTATCCCTTATTTCCCTTGTTATCCACGGATGCACTACCTTCCCTGATTTATTCTTTTGCCAAACTGGGATGAACAATTGTTGTCGTTCATCCATGCGGTCTTTAAAATGCCTTCCATTGCATATCCACCGTCAACCCTTTAAGAATCAATTGCCAGTCTATCTTGGCCAATTCACGTCTCATACCCTCAAAGTTACCTTTCTTTAAGTTCAGAACCCTTGTTTCTGAATTAACTATGTCACTCTCCATCCTAATTAAGAACTCAACCATATTATGGTCACTCTTGCCCAAGGGGCCACACACAACAAGACTGCTAGCTAACCTTTCCTCATTACTCAATACCCAGTCTAGAATAGCCTGCTCTCTCGTTGGTTCCTCCACGTGTTGGTTTAGAAAACTATCGCGCAGATTTCAACATGGAGCAACTCGGGTAGACACTGATGTCGGGAAGCTCCAAAGTCGCAAGAGGTTCAACTGGCACCGACCGGGGGTCTGATCGCCCCGACACGGAGGGCCTGACCGCCAGCTACAGGAGCCAAGATCGTCCCGTCAACAGAAGGCTCGAGGCCCCGCGACTGCAGGTGAACAAAGGGAAGAGAATTAACTTTTTTCTTCGCCTTCCATCACAGTGACGAATGTGGTGGATGTTTGTTACAATGTATTTTGTGTGTTTTGTTGCTTGTTATTGGTATGACTGTATGGCAAATCAAATTCTTCGTATGTTGCAAAACATACTTGGCTAATAAAGTATGATTATGATTATTGTCAGGAAGATATGTAGCAGTTTTTTAAAACTTTGGTTAGGTCACCTACGGCGAATAGTGTGGAGTTCAGGTCACCCCATTACAGGAAGGATGCAGAAGAAATTTGTCAGGATGTTGCCTGGATTAGAGGGTTTTAGTTATAAGGAGATAGGACAAACTTGGATTGTTTTCCCAGGAGAGCTGGATGCTGAAGGGAGATCTGATAGAAGTATATAACATTATGAAAGGCATAGATGGGGTAGTCAACATTATTTCCCAGGATGGAAATGTCAAATATAAGAGGTCATAGTTTTAAGGTGATAGGTGCAAAATTTGAAGATGATGCATGGAGCAATTTTTTTTTTTTAAACACTGCGTGGTGCGTGCCTGCAATGTGCTGCCAGGAATAGCAGTGGAAACAGATACAATGGTGGCATTTAAAAGGGTTTTAGAGAGACACATGAATATGCCTTGGAGATTTTCGATTATGTACAGACAGAAGGGATTAGTTTTATTTGATATCATGCTTGGAATAATCATTGTGGGCTAAAGGGCATGTTGTGTTTTACTGTTTCATAGTCAAAGTTGCAGCTCTACAAGATGCTGTTAAGGCCACATTTGCAGTGCTGTGCACTTTTCTTGTCACCTTGTTTTAGGAAGATTGTCATTAAATTTAAAAGATTGCAAAATGATTTACAAGGATGTTACTGGGTCTGGACGGTTTGAGTTATAAGAGAGGCTTGACCTTTTTCCTCTTGAATGTGTCAGGCAGTGAATCACTCACTATAACATACTCTATTGGTCGATAACCTACTCGCATAGACACAATATTAATGTGGTTTGTTCAGAAGTGCTTCTCAATATTAACACTCATATGAGGTTGATAATTTACAAAGAGAATACAGGAACAGATGAGCAGCTAATTTTTTGAGATGGCTGAGGAATGATCTAATGGTCTCATAAACTGTGGTGGGTTTTGTGCAGACGCAGGAAGATTGCTTCCACTTGTAAGGAACAGCAATGAAGGCTATTAACCTAAAATAAGTTAGCAAAAAATCAAAATAGAAAATTAAAAAAATATTTACCAAGAAAATAAAGCAAATATGAAACTTGCCAGTAATTAAGAATGGTGTCGATGCATTTGAGGAGAACCTGGACAAATAAATGGCTGAGGGAGGACATTTTGATAAGTAAAATACTCAGAGCGGAAATAGATGGTACATATGCAGCAGCATAAATGTTTTGAACTGAATGACCCGACTCAGCTAAATTCTATCTACAATTGTTAACAATTCTTGGGACTGTGCATACAGCTTTTTGATCAACACAGTTGGATGTGAGATGGCAATGGTGGACAGAGCAAAAAAAGGAAGCAACTCAAAATCATCCTGCAGCAGATTGTAAGATATTGCTTGCTGTGTCAAGACATTAATTACTACATTGGTTAAAAGAAATCAAACCATTTTATGACTTTAATCTTTCTTTCCCCTTTATGTTGGAGGCAGTATCCCGAGACCCGACTGAACCTCCAATCAGCTAAGGTAATTGATCGATCTAGGGATCAAAGTAGTCCTGGTTTACATCGAGCTTCTACAGAAAATATAACCTTTCAATGATCAGAGGCCGATAGCACTATTCTTGAAAAAGAAGTGTGCCTAAGGACGCACTGGTGGAATGAGGGTTAGCCAGCAGGGTGGTTTAGTGAACCAATCTGTTGCCAGCACCTCATTCCACCACTGCTGGGTGTTTAATTACAGTAATGATATTGCAAACATTATGGAATTCTACACCCCTGTCCTTACCCTCAATTGGTTTAACAATCTGTAGTTTCTCAGGTAGGAATGTTCGGTAAGAACTGGACACCCCAGAAAAGCAAGACATATCTGTTAGATCGCTGAGGTTGGTCCCAGTGGACATGATACTCTCTGTTGGTGTACTGCACCCGGCCTCCTCCTCTGTCGCCATGTCCATCAGCTTCCTGTCCCGCTCACTTTCAAAGAACATCTTCTCACTCAGGTAATTCTCCTGACGCAGAGAAAGACGGCGCAGAGCAGTGGACAGGTCTCTGCCACCCGGTGTGCCTGGCTCTCCAACTTTAGACTGTTCACTGTGAAGTAAAACAAGAGTAAGAACAACACTTAGGCTTATCCAGGTTAGGGTGGTCAGATTGGAATTAACCAGGTCTGAGAAACTAAGATTATCAAGCAATCACTAACTAGCACCAACACAGCTGCAAGTGAAGTTCTGGTCAATAGAAATGCGATTAATAGACAAACCAGGGTATCACTGTTTTCAATTAAATTTATGCCGACTTTGGAATCATGTTGCCTCTTCAGAATCAAAAACCTCATTTCTGAAATTGAATCTACAAAATGAAATTGGCTTGGAATTCCAGTCCAAAAGAAATATATCCAAAGCCCATAACAATAAAGACAGAAACATGCTACAGAGAAAATGTTAACCAACCATCTGAAACACTCTTTAAGTTAATGCACAACAAGTAGATCTTCCTATGCAATATCGAACTCCACTTATCAAAATCATAGCTACTATGTGGATGACATCACATTGACATATTGTTAACTGCAATGTCAAAAGTAACTCGAATGATCATCATTTAGAATCATACAGCATGGAAACAGGCCTTTCGGATCAACTTGTCCAGGTTGACTAAGGTGTCCCATGTACGTTAGTCCCATTTGATTTCAAAAGTTTATCACAGTTATTATAGGCTAGATATCAAAGAATTTCCACGTCATCAAGGGAGTGGTATTTAAAATTAGAGATTAGAAATGTAAAATAATTGTTTTATTTAGAATGTGGAAGAACAGGAGCTCATTTTGAGTGAAAGGATTGTGGCAAATTGCAATGATGGATTTAAGGAGAAGCTAAGTAAAGAGAGGGAAAGGAATAGGATTGCTAATCGGGCAAATTGAGGATTAAATAAATCACAAATACCAACAGAATCCAAGTGGCCAGGTTTGTGCACAGTATATTTTCTGTTAAAGTGTGCATAACATTGTAAATAGAATGGGGTAATACATTGGGACCTGTAAGTGTACTCTGCCATGCAGCAGGATCGTGGTTGATTCAGAGCCGTTTAATTTGTCACCTGATCCCCACATAATTTCAAGACCAGCAGAGAGCCCTAAAACTTTTGTATGAGCGTCAGCCATTTCAGCAATGCAACAGCGGTTTTCAGCAGTCTCTAGAGTAAGCTCAGCATCCCACAGTAACTCGTCACGTAATTTATCATTGCACCATAGACCAAACGGTCACGGACCAGGCTATCACGTATATCCCAATCAATCGCATTGATTGGCAATGTGCTTCAACGCACTGACATACATCTCCACAGGTTCACCCTGTCTCTGGCTTCGGGAAAAGAATATATGCCTCTCCATGACCAAGTTAGTATGTAACTCACATAACTGCCAGAATTTGAGTAGTAGGCAGTTAAGATCTCAGGTAGACTCAGCGGGAGCAATCTGAATACCAGCCGGGTCAAATCTAGCCTGTTCATAATGAAATCTCCTGGTACGTCGAGCAGCTTCTGTGCCTGCGAACACCGGGAGCAGCAGTAAGGTGAGCTGCTTCAATGCAAATTGAGGTCTTCTTCAAATACGAGCCACCGTTCTGCGAGGTTCTCGTCAACACCAGGATCTCTGGTTTTCTGACACCAGAAGCCGTAGTAATATATACCGGAGAAAACAACAAATTAAAATAAAAGCAATATAATTAAGCAAGGAGTGAGTCCGTTCACTCTGACACCATGTTGAGCTTCTGCTATTGGGAATAACTTAAGTCACGCACAGTGATTAAGATCCAAAGACTTCACTAATGTTACAGCATAGGTAACTTCATCTTAGCACATAACTCCAAAGTGAGAGAGAAAGGCAGATAAACTTTCTGTTGAACTAGTGGGCGTAGCTACAAAGTATGACTCATAACATGAGTGACACAGATCTACAGGCTGGTCGCATGGCTTTTGGAGCTTCCCAACGTCGGTTTCAACCCGAGACTGCGAGCTCCTTGATAGTCAAATCCACAGGTAAGTCCACGCTCCGCGGTAAGGCTCAAAGTCAGTCCCGAGCTAGGCTGCCAGCTCCACGATGTTAGACCACAGAGCGACCGGACATACGATCCAACACAACAATCGCATCTCCGGCAAGGTAAGAGATTGAAAATAAGTTTCCCCCGACCCCCTCGCCCAGCCCCCACATAAAACAAACCAGAGAACATTAACACATACTTTTTAAACACACTAAAAGTAACAAAAAAAAGAAGAAAAGAACAGATAGAATGTAGGTGAAGCTGCCATCAAAGCGCCATAATGGTTCAACTGGCCTTTTGCTGCAACGTTGAAACAGGATAGTAAAAATATTCCTCTTACATATCTCTCATTTATCTATCCTGTCTATTAACCTTGACCATTAGTATTGAGAAAGCAATTTATTAACATCTTATTACTCACCGATGGGAACCAGCTTCATCAGCTGAGCTATTTGTCGTTTTTGAATCAGTTGGTTTCATGGTCATGATAACAGATGAGCAACCAGATCCTGGAATAGATCCCAAAGGAGAAGCTGGCATGTGTGATTGTATGGTTTCATTGATACTTCTGACTGTCTGGAAAACTCGTCTGCGTTGGCTCCTAGAGTAATAAAAAAAGGAATACATCAATGTATTGGAAAGACAGCAATTACTGGGTGTGGAAATGAGGAAGAAACGGGCAACCAATTTTAATGTTAAAATTGGACAGGTCATGTCAGAAAGCATTTCTTCACTGGAAAGAAAATGGTAATTTAGAACGCTCATTCCCAAATTCAATTGGACTACAGATCAAAATTCCATAATATTTGTTATGCAAAGATAACAAGAGATATGGACCCAAGTAAGATACAATCAGCCAATCTTAGTGTAAAGCAGTCTGAAGAAGGGTTTTGGCCCGAAACATTGCCTATTTCCTTCGCTCCATAGATGCTGCTGCACCCGCTGAGTTTCTCCAGCTTTTTTGTGTACCTTAGTGAAAAGCAGAGCAGGGTCAAAGGCCAAACCTCATTTCTTATGGATGCTCTGGAGTTAAGATGCAAGGACAAATCTTTCCCTCTAATTTGAAGGATGAATTGCTTTGTCCAGAAAGGATTTCCCCCCCCAGAAATAGTAGCTTGAAAACGTGCTCAGAGCAGCAATAGAAATTCCATTTACCTTTGATCTTGAACGGGCGACTCTTCCAGGTTTAGCTCTCTGCGCATACTTCCCTCAATCTCAGCAGCCAATGAATTCTACAAGATATCATTTTATGATCACTTTTCAAACACACATAAATTGCAAATATTTGTAAGAAATTGTAAATATGCACACTGGTCAATTATCAATATTAATACAACTAGGCCAATAACAATATTAATATTCTACAAACTTGTCCAACACTTGGCTAGATTAATAATGGTAGGGATGATCCAAAAAGGTGGACCGTGGCAATTGCAAGTAATTTGGTAAAATGTTACTGGCTTGATGATTCATGGTTTTATTTGTGTTTGCCAAAATTATTGGGATTGCACTGTCTCTTTAAAATGAAGTGTGAAAATTTCTACCACTGGGTCCAACTAAGTTAAAGCTGCAATGGCAAATCTCCACTGTCCCCTCTCTGAGGCAAATCTTTCACAATAAGAAAGGTGACAGTGATGCATGCAGCTGGTAAAGCTGCTGACTCACAGCCCAGCGGCCTGGGTGCTGTCAGTGTGGAGTTTATTTTTTGTCTCCCTGTGGGTTTCCTCCAAGCACTTTAGTTTCCTCCCACAGTCTGAGACCTGCTTGTTCATAGGTTAATTGGCCATTCTAAATTACCCGTGGTGTGTAGGTGAGAGACAGAATAATTGGGGATAGTTGATGGATATGAGGGAGAATAGGCAACTGGGAAAGAATTTATGGCGTTGGATTGTTGGAATTGCCTGGCAGCTGGTACGACTCGATGGACTGAATAGTCTCCTTCTACATTAAAAGCAAATGGAAGGGATATTGAGAGAAGAGAAACATATATGCAGGGCTAATTGCTATAACAGTGCTGTGTGAAAGTTGTAAGCAGCTTATGCAGCTCTCTTGCTAAATGTTCTTCTGTGTTGGGGTGTGAAACAATGGGATTTAACACACACGGAAAACAGGAGGATTAGATATCAAGTCTCCATACCATAGGGAACATACTGCAGGATTGTGGTCTGTTAAGTGAGCATGATGTTGATTTGTTCCGCAATTCTTTTACTTCCTCCTGAGATTCATGTAACATTCCCAAACACTCAGCATTATGATCCTGTACTTCCAACAGCTGCAAAGAAAATAACTATGGTTAAAAACCAACAGAATAAAAAAAATTCCACTGATTAAGCTATGAAATTAGCACATTGGTTAACATACTGCACACCTCTTTTCCATTACATGCTCGTGCTTACATTTGAAAACTAACAGGGTTTGGTATCTTGTGCTTTACATCACTGATATATGATGTAGGTTATAGTCCAGCTTCTTTATTTGACAACTGAAGCAAGTTAGTGGGGTAGAGTAAAGCAGTAAGCAACCATGGTATATTAGCATAGAGTCATTCTACAACATAGTCATTGTTTATAAATTCTCCTTAAGATGCACAGCCAGAATTCAAGGCAGTTGAAATAGGACTTGAGAATCTAAAAGGTTATGATTCCTTAAAGGAAATGAGTCAGTCATACAGTATGAAAATAGGCCCTTCGGCCCAACTCGTAACACAAACAAGATGCCCCATCTAAGCGAGTCACATTTAATCATATTTGTCCCATATCTATCTAAATCTTTCCTATCCATTTGCGTATCTAAATATCTTTTAAATGTAGTTATTGCACATGCCTAAATTGCTTCCTCAGGCAGCTGGTTGCATATTCCAACACCCTGTGCGTGAAAAAGTTGCCCCTCAGATTCCTATTAAATCTTAAAACAGCGATGGGCCCCGCACTGATCCCCAAGACACATCACTAGTCACAAGTTTCCAGTCTGAAAACTTTCCACCACCACCATGCTCGCTGAATACAGCCAGGTCCTGGTTGTCAGTGCTGAGCAGCCACGCTGACCTCCCGGCTCACTCAACATTAGGCAGCCTCTCCACATAGGAGATTCAAAACTAGGGGATACCAGGGCCATTTATGGGAACTGCCAGCACCTATTTCATGTGTTGAGTCATCGAATTATACAACTCATGCCAACCAAGTCTGTCTGAGCTAGTCCAGTATCCCTCTAACATATTTCTACACATGTACACACAAGTGACTGGAATCTGTAATAAAAATAAAGGCCTGTCTCTTTTAAGGACACCATCTTTTTTTCTCAGTTTCCCTGTCTCCACTGCATCTGTTCTCAAGATGTGACTCTCTTACCTTGGGAAAGAACTGACCATCCCTCTTATCTTGATGGTTTTATAAGCTTCAAAGGTCACCCCTCAGCGTTCTATGCTGCAGGAAGAAAACATTCCAGCCTATTCTTATAATTCACACACCTCCCGGATCCTATAGTCTCCCTCTCCTGAATGGTGGATGTTATGGGAGCTGCTACCTCACCTTCTCAGTGGTTCTGTTACCATAAAACCGCTAGGATGGAGAGGGCAGTGCAAACACGGCCATGGGGCAATTCACTGCTGAATTCATGCCAAGTTCAGGGAGAGCAGAGGTTCATGCCAGGTACTGGCACAGCACCATCATCAGTAACATCTTTCTGAATATCATGCTCTTTTTTAGTGCTGATTCCGTTAGCCCATTCGCTCATGGGAATACATTGAGTGTGAAGTACCGGTATAGGCTACCATCGCTCGATACATGCAGAGCTGGTGGCTTGACTAGTTACCAGCTGGTGTCATGATAACCAATTGTTGGGATAAAAAACATCCTTTTATGAATTGCCCACAATGCTAAACCCTACCTCATCTTCCCTGTTAACATATTCTTCTATTCTTTTCTTCAACAAAGTAGCCTTCCTTTAAATGTATTTAAATATCAACTACTCCATATATAAACTCTGCAGTCACAAAAATCTCTAGATTAAGCCAATGATCCAGAATATTAATTTTCATGACCTTTAGTTCTAAATTCCCACAAATGTTTTGTCAACTCCTTCAAATTTAATTTTTCTACAGCAAGGCTGTTATCGGCACCATCACTAATATCTCTAACAAATGTTTTACCACCTTCTCTGCTTCTCCATTTGGCAATATGGAGTGATTTAAAACTGAACGGAATACAATTAGAAATGCATCTAAATTGAACTCAATTTTTTTTGCATCATGGCACGTCCATGGATACCTGCAATCCAGCCTGGATAGAAGACCTCAATGCACTTAGCTGTGCAATCCAGCTTATGCAGAATCATAAAAAATGTCCATAGACATTAAATAGACATCATTCAAAAATGGAGCAGCTGATATATGAAACCTATTACAACAACATTAATTCCTGCACAGGCAAAGTACTTACCTCTGCTGTAAGCTGTCTCTGGGCATCTTTAGATGCCTGTAAATGTTGCTTCAGTTCTTCTTTCTCAATGGCACACTAAGAAAAGAAATATAAATACCAATCATTTACTATTAAGATAAACATAACCTGAAGGTGGTCAAGCTTAAATGCCAGCCTTGCTCCAAGCTTGATAATAGGGATTCTATTCATGTGATTTTCACACTTGCCTCTTTGACTTTAAGTTGAAGTTCTACAATTTGACTGAGTAGATGGGTAATCTCCTCCTGGTGTCGAGCAATGTCATCATTCTTTCTGGAAAGATCATCTGCCAGGTTAGAAATGTGTACGTTTGCTTCCCCTTAAAAAACATAAATACAAGGGCAAGATGAATTAAAGAGTTAAAAGCTGCTAATACAGATGTGTCATTCGATTTTACGGGAATTGTGCTGTAACTGTGCATATTAAGTTAGGGTTTTCCAAAAAATCACCCCTACCATGCAGCACGACAAGGTCAAGGAACATTAAAGTATCCCGAATTCCCCAGTAACTCAAATATAAATACTTGGACATAATCCATTTTTCCTTAATGCTGTATCATATTACTGGACCACCTCACGGCACTATAGTACAGTACAGTACAGTACATGGATTACAGTAATTCAAGATGGCATGCAATCCATCACCACACTCCCAAGAGAAATATCAAATGGCTGAATATCTGAAGAACGGTCTCAACCCGATGCATCACCCATTCCTTCTCTCCAGCGATGCTGGCTGTCCTGCTGAGTTATTCCAGCATTTTGTGTCTTTCTTATGTTTAAACCAGCATCTGCAGTTCCTTCCTACACAATATCCAATGGCTGATATAAACTGGCCCTGTTAGCTACAGCCCTGACATAAAAATACAATTGTTTCATACAATTTCAAGGGAAACTAAATGGGTCAACCCTTACCTTCGGGTTCACCGGGAACTGCTCAGAATAAAACTGCTGATATTTCCTCCAAGAATTGATACAGAGCATAGACATTGTAGGAGCCATTTATGCTTAGGCTAGCTACTGTTGGCACATTATATTATTTTGTCTAGATATATCTTACAATATTACTTTGAACACTTGGGGACGTTCATTAGATGCACAGAGTGGCGTATATATATATATATATATATATGGGTAAAGGGGACAGGGAGTGGCAGACCAGGCACAGGGAGGGAGAACATACAGTTATCACAAGGCCGGGGAGAACAGCCAGCTACAACTTGTATACAGAATGAGGAAAACCTGGTACGTTCATCTCTTTGTTGTACGACTACTTCAACAAACAACCAACAACAACTGGAAATAACGACAGGAAGATTTGTTTTATTTGGTCTGCGTAAGATCACTCCTACTTACCTGTGTAGTAATAACAACGGAAAGGAGGACACTGGAAGGGTCGGAAATTTGCCATTACATTTAAGTGAGAACTAGCTCTATGAGTGAAACTGGAGCTTGTGAAAACTTGTGGGAACACGGATTGTTTTATTTCACAAGCCTGACGGCGCCATTCCAAATCAACCTGATACAATGGCTTCACTTGAAGGATATCAAGATTCCTGAAATAGACTCTGGCATTGACCTACTCATTGGGGCAAATGCTTCAAAGGTATTGGAACCTGGTCAACAGCCAAGGGGATGGACCATACGCCGTGAGGACCGTACTGGGGTGGGTCATCTATGGTCCCCTGAGAAGAGACAACGAAAGAATGGATGAAAATGGCTGCCCTGCTGCTGCTGTCGACCGAATATCCATTGTAAACCCAGAGGAGCTATTGGTCAACCAATACAATCACGACTTCAGTGAAAGAACCAGATAGGAAATAAGAAATGTCCAGAGAAGAGGTAAAATTCTTGGATATTATGAATCGCTCAGCAAAGATGACAGATGGACACTATTTAGATTTACCTTTCAAACAAAAAAGCGTCAGCATGCCAAATAACCGTTGCATTGCAGAGCAGCTCAACCAGAGCCTGAAACGCAGGTTTGGCAAGAATAAGAAATGTCATGATGAATATACATCCTTCATCACAGAAATGATTGACAATGGTTATGCTGAAATGGTACTAGTGGACCAGCTGAATCAAAGTGATGGAGAGTTCTGGTACATCCCACACCATGGGGTGTATCACTCAAGGAAAGGAACCTGAAGGGTGGTCTTTGACTGTGGAGCAGTCTTCAAAGGAACATCACATAACTGCCCACTGCTGCAAGGTCCAGACCTTACCAACTCACTTATTGGAGTTCTCATCAGATTCAGACAAGAACCGATTGCTTTGATGGCTGTCATCAAAGCAACGTTTCATCAGGTTAAGGGATCAGAAAAGCATATTGACTATCTGCTATTCCTGTGGTGACCCGAGGGTGATGTGCAACAAGATCTTATTGAAGACCGGATGAAGGTTCATCTTTTTGGAGCCATGGCATCACCAAGTTGTGCAAATTTTGCATTAATAAGACTGCTGAAGACAACAAAGCTCACTTTCCAGCATAGGTGACAAACACAGTAAAGAACAACTTCTATGTAGATGATTGTTTAAAATCCATGCCTTCAGAACAGGAAGCAGCTCAAATGGCATGAGACCTGACTTCCCTCTGCCAAATGGGAGGATTCATGCAGTCAACGTGGATCAGCAACAGCCGTGCTGTATTGGCATCCATTCCACCAGAAAACAGAACCAAGGACTTAGACAACGACAATCTGCCAATGGAAAGAGCACTGGGAATGCAATGGTGCGTTGAAACAGATGTGTTCAAGTTCAGAATTGCTGCACAGGAATGACCATACACAAGACAGGGCATCTTGTCCGTGATTGGCTCTATATATGATCCTTTAGGATTTATAGCACCATTTACTCTGCCAGCCAAGCAGATTATGCAGGAGCTCTGTAAGAAAAGACTCGGATGGGATGAGAACATACCACAAACCTTCTCTCAGCGATGGGCAGGATGGTTAGCAGATCTCAACAAGATGGTGGAATTTAAAGTGGACCAGTGCATGAAGCCCACAAACTTTGGTCAGATCAGATATGCACATCTGCACCACTTTTCAGACACCAGCGAAAGTGGCTACGGTGCAGTTTCATATCTTAGACTGGAAGATGATAACAAAGATGTGCATAGAAACATAGACATCCGGTAATGAGTTTATCGGCAGCTTTGTGGGAGGGATCTGCATGCTGAGACCATTAAACCCTTTTGAATGTCAGTGAAGTGCTGGCACAGATGCATTCTGCTGTGATATTACCTGCCTCGACTACCTCCTGCAGCAGCAGCTCATTCCATACACCTACCACCATTTGTGTGAGAAACATTACTCCTCAGATTCCTATTCCCCACTCTCCCCGAATCTCAGTCTGAAGACTGGTCTCTTAGATCCTTTATTTGTCATTCAGACCTTTCGGTCTGAACAAAATGTCGTTGCCTGCAGCCATACATGTAATGTAAACAACAAAACACACAATAAATACAAATTAACATCCACCACAGTGAATTCACCAGGCACCTCCTCACTGTGATGGACGCAAAAACCTTAGGGTTACTGTCTCTTCCCTCCTCTTCTCCCACTGCGCTGAGGCGATACCCCACCGGGCGATGGTAAGTCAGTCCCGCTGCTCACCGAGCTCCGCGAACGGGCCTGTTCAAGCTCCGCGGCCCGGGGTGGTCGAAGCTGCCGCCCTCCAGTCCAGCGGACGCAGCTGTTGCCGCGGGAGCTCCGGAGAACAGGCGCCAGCCTGTGACCTGTGAGCTCCCGACGATGTCGTGCACTGGCCCGCGGCCGAGCCCCGGATTCAGGTCGCCGCCGCCAGAATGCCGCCTCAGCTACCGGAGCACCGTCTCAGCCCCGCGCCACAGCCACCGGAGCACCACCTCAGCCTCCAAGGGCCGCCTCAGCCACCGGAGCGCCGTCCCAGCCCCAAGACAGGCCGCCCTCACGGGAGCGCCATCCCAGCCTCGAGTCGTGCCGCTGCCACCGGAGCGTCTCAGCCCCACGCCGGGCCGCCCTCAACGGAGTGCCGAGTCGTGCCGCTGCCACCAAAGTGTCTCAGCCAGCACCGTCCCAGCCCCGCACCGGGCCGCCCTCACCGGAGCGCCGAGTCGTGCCGCTGCCACTGGAGCGCCCGAACGCCGCCACAGCTCCGAATTTGGCCAGCCTCGCGTTGGTGAGTCCTGGCTGGTTCTACCTTCAGAGCCTCAAGTTCGGTCGCAGGTTGGAAGCCGCCAGCTCCGCCATTAGGCCTCAGCGCAGACGGAGGCAGAGAAGGGGGATACAACAAGAAAAAGTCGCATTCCTCCGAAGGGAGAGACAGAGAGCCCTGTTTCAGCCCCCTCCCACACATAACACAACCTAATAACCAAAAATTTAACTAAACAAGACAAAAAAAAAACACAAAAAAGTAAAAACAGACGGGCTGCAGGCGAGCGGCAGCCGTTCAACAGAGCCGCCACTTCCGGAACTCGACCCGAAATATTACCCACTCCTTCTCTCCAAAGTCTGAAGAAGGGTTTCGGCCCGAAACGTTGCCTATTTCCTTCGCTCCATAGATGCTGCTGCACCCGCTGAGTTTCTCCAGCTTTTTTGTGTAATCTCCAAAGATGCTGCCTGTCCCGCTGAGTTACTCCAGCTTCACTTACAATACAATACAATTATTTATTGTCATTTGAACTTCAAATGAAGCATGTTGCATTCATAATGGGAAAACCCAGAGTGACACCATTAAATCAAATGACGATTCCCAGAATGGAGCTTACAGCTACAGTCCTTGCTGTCAGAGTTGACAATGCTGTGAAAGGAATTATAGCTTCAGCTGGACAAATTCATCTATTGGACCAATAGACCACAGTGCTTAAGTACATCAACAACAAAACCAAATGCTTCCAAACATTTGTAGCAAACAGGATCTATTTTGTAAGGCATGCTACTGATGTATTATAATGGAGATATATTCGCACAATGGAAAATCCTGCAGATGAAGCCTCTAGAGGACTAACAGCAAACCACTTCTTAAGCTGTAAGAGATGTATCAATGGACCAGAGTTTCTCTGTAAGTCAGACAAAGAATGGCCAATGCTTAACTCGGAATCTGTCATCTCTGCTAATGATCCAGAAATCAAGCAAGATATCACAATGAACATCATTGTCAAGGATCCATTGAACCTCACAAATTCTCTGATCACCTATTTCTCATCATGGAGGAATCTGAAGACTGCTGTCGCTTGGTTTCTTAAAGTACGGACAACACTTTTACAGTTGACTTGAAATAGAAAGGAGAGATTCAGACTGCTATGAGTAGCTTAGAAAACGATCCTGCCATGCTAAAGGAAAAGGTGCAAGTCTTTAAAGCAACACTCCGCAGACAATGTTTGATGTCCTGAAGATCTTTTCGATGCAGAAAGCGCAGTCATCTCTCAAAGATTCAAAAAGGATAAGAAGGAAGAGAAGAAGATTGAAGACTTACTAACGAAGATTAAATGCCAATACCATTTAAATCCCGATATATATACCATTTGTTTTTAAATGTGTAAAGTTTTTATAGCTCCTTTTAATGCTTATTGGTAATTGTTTTGTTATACACATAGAACAATTAGGGGCCGGTGTGTAGGAGTCATTTATGTTTAGGCTAGCTACTGTTGGCATATTATATCATTTTGTCCAGATATACCTTGCAGTATTATTTGGGACACTTGGGGGAAGTCATGAGATGCACAGAGTGGCGTATATATATATAATATATATATATATATATATATATATATATATATATATATATATATATAAAAAATGGGCATAGTGGACAGGGAGTGGTAGACCAGGCACAGGGAGGGAGAACATACAGTTCTCACCAGAGCGGGGAGAACAGCCAGCCACAACTTGTAGGCAGAATTTGTTTGTACATCTACTTCAATAAACAACCAATTAAACTGGAAATAACGACTGGAAGATCTGTACTATTTGTACTGTAAGATTACTCCTACTTACCCGTGTAGTAATGGCAACAGAAAGGAGGACACTGGAAGTGTCGGAAATTTTCCATTACAGACATATTTGGGAAACCTTCGAATCGAAATTACTTAATTGTGTGACAATTTGCAACACTAATTTCTATGCCTGTGGTCAGATTGGATGAGCTCCAAAATAGTGTTTAATAATTTATAAAACCATTGGCCTACTTTTAAGGAACAGCTTCTTTAGAATTCAATGACCCTTTGTTTACCTACTCAAATATAATGCAGTAAAGAAAGAACAATCATTTTATTCACTGAAGAAATGCTTCTCATTTGGATGTAGTGCACACAGTTGACTGCAACTGAGCTATCTATATAGTCAATGGATTTCGGCACAAGGTCGAACAGAACGTGGTGTAAATAGAATACTGGGCACTCTGGAATGTCAAAGCCTTATCTGCACGCTTGGGTGGATGCACAAAATTAGTCGTGGTGGGGAAGTATCAATGATTACACTTCAAGGCACTTTCAAAGGGCTCTTAAATACTTTGGTACATACTAGGGTTATGGAAAATGCTGTATTGAAGACAACCTTTTAATTGTACTTACTCAACTCCTTCACGCAGTCATTGACCAGCTGCTGTTCCTTCTCTTCATAGTTGATAGTTTCAGTCTTCAGGTGACAAGCCTTTAGAATGAAGGAGGCAGAGGCTAAGCAAGAACATTTAGTATTTTCGCCCACATGCTGCACCTGATTTGGTGCAAGATGGTTTGTATTTAAGAGAACATACATGCAGGGAAACAATTCAGTGAGGGTTTACTAGCACCTAGAGATTGGCAAGCCACAGAAGAATGAACGAAGTACCCATAAAACAGCTAAAAATTATTTTGCAGACACAAGGAACTGCAGATGCCCGAATCTTGAACAAAAGCACACAAAGTGCCGGAGTCACTCAGCAAGTCAGGCAGCATCTCTGGAAAACATGGATAGGCCATGTTTCAGGCCGGGACCCATTTTCAGACAGATTGTGGGGGAGGAGAGACAGAGAGAGGGACAGAGAGGGAGAGGGATGGAGAGGGAGGGAGGTTCGGGGAGGTGGGGAGGGAGGGGGAGAGAGACAGAGAGAGACAGAGAGACAGAGAGACAGAGAGACAGAGAGACAGAGAGACAGAGAGACAGAGAGACAAACACACACAGGGAGAGGGAGAGGGAGAAAAAAAAGAAGCTGTTAGAGAAGTGGGGGCCGAACAAACCCAGGCAAGTGATAGGTGGATATAGGTGAGGGGGTTGATTAGCAGATGGGTGGACAAAGCAATGTTTGCAAATAAATCTCCTACTTCATTCTTGCAAAAAATAAAAATAAAAATAAATTAACACTGACACTGTAAAAGCAAACCTCTCCTCTCATGTTCTCTAGTGTGGTTCTTCCCAATTCCTCTCACCAATCATCCATGGGATCTGCATAAAACAGCAAACCTGTGGCAGATTAATTCTCGAGAACTGCATTTGCGACAGGAAGTATATTGTCCAGTATCTGCCTTCACAGGACCTCTCCTTACTGAGCCAAGGTTCTTTGCTGCAGGAATGCCAATGGAGGGCAGAGATCACCCCAGACTCTCAGCAGTGGAATAATTTAAGGCAAGGTGAGTATTTGTGTGCACGCAGACACGAATATATAATGCTATAACAGATCAGCACTCTACATGGTGTCACTAAGCAGAGCACCAATATGCAGAAAGTAATTGAGATAGCTAATGAATGATTAGATTCTTTAAATATAGCCTAGAGGATAGGCATATGTGTAGGTTAGATCAGAAGAGAGATTTCTTCATTGAGAAGGTTATGAATTGCTAGAAATAACTATTTGGATATGGAGGCTGTGATACTGAATATACAAGACAATAATTACAAAGCTCTCTCAGCTGGCACCAATCCGTATCATCAGTGGATTACCCCAATACAAACTTTTCCTTTGATCTTTCCACACCCCCATCCCCCCTCCTACCCCCACCCTTTCGCTACAAAATCAAGCTTGTTGACATTTTTTGCTAGTTCTGACTTTGCCTACCCGGCTGAGTATTCCTGGCATTTTGGGTTTCTATTTCTGATTTCTGGTAGCTGCATTTTGCTTAACAAAATTACGCTTCCAATTCATGGTACAGCATTCACTGCTCATGATGCTGTCTGTCAACTAGGAAGCCTGAATGCAGACTATGGATGGCTTCATGTAACTAGATTTGGTCTGTGAGCTGACCTCGTTCCTGGATGCTTGTCATTTTAATTCCTTGTCTCTCTCCACACACTGTGCAATCGATTTCCAATATATTCTATTAAAGTTTAGCATAAATTTAAAAAATATCTGAATCTTTTAAAAAGCTTTTAATAATTTCAGGTAATGATTCTGCTTTCCTATTTTCACCTACTCTTCGCCCATCCTTTGAGCTTCGATAAAAGGACATTAACCCGAAATGTTGAACTATTTCTTTATCCCTATAGATAGCATAGGGATCCATAGAAGACGCCATTACCGTAGCTCTCCACTCTGTGCTGAGCCATCCGAAGCAGGGGCAGAGCTACGTCCGGATGCTCTTTGTGGATTTTAGTTCAGCCTTTAATACAATCATTCCGGACATTCTCATTGGTAAACTGGTCACTCTCGGCCTCCCCACTCTCACATGTGCTTGGATAAAGGATTTCCTCACCAACCGGCCCCAGACTGTGAGACTCGGCCCCCACCTCTCCTCCACTCGCAGGTTGAGTACCGGTTCCCCACAGGGCTGTGTGCTAAGCCCCCTCTTATACTGTCTCTACACCTACGACTGTAGTCCGGCCCACAACAACAACCGCATCGTCAAATTTGCTGACGACACTACTGTGGTCGGACTTATTTCAAAGGGAGACGAGGCAGCCTACAGAGAGGAAGTCCTGAAGTTGACAACCTGGTGCTCAGAAAACAATCTAGCTCTGAACACCAGGAAAACAAAAGAGCTCATTGTCGACTTCAGGAGGCACAGCACCGACTTAGCCCCCCCCCCCCCTACACATCAACGGCGAATGTGTGGAGAGGGTCAACACCTTCCGGTTTCTCGGCGTCCATATCGCTGCTGATATCTCCTGGACGGACAACACGACAGCGGTCATCAAGAAGGCTCAGCAGCGGCTGCACTTCCTGAGGGTCCTCAGGAAGCACAACCTGGACTCTAACCTGCTGCTGACCTTCTACCGCTCGTCCATCGAGAACCTGCTGACATACTGCATTACAGCATGGTATGGCAGCTGCACCATGGCAGACAGGGAGAGGCTTCAGAGGGTAACTAGGACAGCGCAGAGGATCATTGGCTGCCCTCTCCCCTCCCTGATGGACATCTACACCTCCCGCTGCCTTAGCAGGGCAAAGAAGATCATCAAAGACAGCTCCCATCCTGCGTTTGGACTGTTCGACCTGCTGCCCTCTGGAAGGCGCTATAGGTGCATCAAATCCAGGACAAATAGACTCAGGAATAGTTGCTTTCCGAGAATTATAACTACTATTAATTCTAATTCACACATGCACTGACTTCACTGCCCAACACGGACTTCCATCTGTATATATGTATATATGTATGTAGCGCCGCAGAAATTGTGCACCTATTCCCGCCCCCATCCCCCCCCCCCCCTCCCTTCTGTTTTTTGTTTTTTCTGTTTCTTGTTTTTTGTACTAAATTGTATGTATGCACTGAGTACGAGCAGCTTTCATTTTCACTGTACATGTATAGTGACAATAAATGGCATATCTATATCTATATCTATATCTAGCATCATCTGATACGTTTTTATTTCACAATACTTTTGAAATAAACTGACATGTTGATCAATCACAGAAATCAGGTATTGTTTTATAACTTGATATAAAGCCCAGTTCCAAGAACATTAAAAAAGAAGAGGTGGTATATTGAACAATCACCAACCTTGAACCAGTTATCAAGATTAGTAGTATATACACAAAGTGTAAACAAGTGTACAGACACTGTCTGGTGTTTAAGTCAGCTTTAACCATCAATCATTATGGCACAGTACAATACATGTTAGTTCCACTCTACCACTAGTGCGACTACGTAATATAGGAAGTGAGTGTTAATATGAAGTGTTCAATAGGGTGGAGTTAGTGGTAGTACGTTACTCTGATTGGTTCACATGCAATAACCAATCTACACAAAGGAATCGCACACTAGTACCAAGCATGCACAAGAGTCTGCACCAGTTCAACAAAGAAAGCTTCACGAATCCTGTTATTTAGTTCTCCTCTTCACATTTTCTTTAAAATGGTTCTGTAAATACACTGCAGAGCAAGTTAAATCTATTGCAATTCATTTTAAAATAATTTAAATACTCGTAATTCACAGTGCACAAAACTGAACAAGTACGCCCACTGCTGCTATGGGCTGCCACAACCTACCAACAGCGCAGTTCCAAATTGTTGTGTAATTTTGTTACTGCTTTAAGACTTCGACCACTTATATTTCTGGTACCGGAACTGTTAATTTAGCGGGTTTTAACAAGCACCCACATCATTATTACAGGATATTGCTACCTTATATTCACCCTGTTAATCTATGTCAACTCTATCAAATGGCCACCCTTTCGTCCTGTGCATTGCCACCAACTTACATAAACCTATAACAGTACAGGACAGCAACAGCCTTCAGCCCACAATGTCTGTGCCGACTATGGTCTATTTAGGACTATTGATTAAAACTAATCCCATCTGCCTGCACATTGTCTACATCCCTTCATTCCCTGCCCGACATAAATAACTCTTAAACATTGCTATCATTTCGGATTCCACAACTTTCCCTGGCAGCACATTTCAGGCATCTAACAATCTGTGTTTAAAAACACTTGCCCCATAAATCTCTTAAAATGTTCCTCCTCTCATCCTAAAACTATGCTCTTTATTATTTGACATTAATACCCTGGGAAAAGATACCATCTGCCCTTCTATGCCTCTCAATATTTTTTTGTACATCCATCATGTCGGCCCCCCGCCTCCAATGCTCCAGAGAAAACAACCCAAGTTTGTCTAAACTCTCTTTATAGCTAATATTCTTCAATCCAGGTAACATCCTAATGAATCTCTCCTGCAGACTCTCCAAAGCCTCCACATTCTTCTGGCAATGCAGCAACCAGAAATGCACACAATACTTCAAATGTGGCATACCAAGGTTTTTTTTTTGGTTTTCTTTTTAAATTGCAAGTTTTTGCTAGTATAACAGCTAATGCAGACTAATAATCTGGACACTGTTATTTGACAATCATAATTTTAATCTGGGTTTAATACTTACATGATCTGCTAACCACATTCTAATCTGGCATCCACATGAAAATCAATGCCATTATAATCGGTCTTCTATAACATTGCAGAAACAGTGATTCTAGCACTATCTGGCACCCAAATTGTTGATCTAAAGCACTGTTTACCATGTTGCTTACCTAAGACACATCAACATATCAGACAGATCTGATATCAACTATGCTGATCTAAATGTGCTATTTGGAATAGGCCACAATTTGATTTTATCATGTAAATATAACCACATCACACATTTGATCAAATCCAAAACTTTGACACTAGAAAATTGAAATATTCCAGCTGCTGAAATCTGAAAATGCTGCAAACATTCACCAGGTCAGGTAACATATATATGAAGGCAAAAATTAACATTTCAACTCGATGACTGTTTATCCAAATTCCACAAGACAAAAGTTAGGAAATGTTAAGCAATCGTAGTCAAGTAAAAATGCTATTGTATTTTCAAGGCTGTATACCAGTTCTTGCAAATCAAATGATTGCATTACTTCAGTTTCCCTTACCATTCAACGTTAAACAATCCTCTGCTAGTCATAGCTTTATTACAGTCCACTACATTTGTTTACTCTTCAACTATAGATAGTGAAATAGAAGAATAGTTTTCTATTTGTGTTTTTTATTTTGCACAATGTCATTTTTACAGACTTTTTCTTTTCACCATCTTGTAGAATTATATATAATTTATGTTTTTTGTGTGTTGTCCTATTCTGTGTGTTTGTGATGTTGCTGCAAGATGGTCATTGTACCCGACAGGTGACAGTTCGGATCGAGACCCTTCTTCAGACTCAAGAATGGTCCTGCCCCGAAACGTCACATGTCCATTCCTTCAGCACTTTGTGGTGGTTTTGGTCAAGGTTCCTGCATCTGCAGTCTGTCACCATCTTACTGCTCCACTGTGAAACCTCCACAAAGTATGCCTACTTTGAAGTTCTTGTCCTCACTATGTAAACCTATTGGACTGAGAATGGTCAAGAAGAGACGTGCTTCAGAACAGAGTAATTTATCCAGCATTGGTTTAATGTAACATTACATAGGGAGTAACCAAACAAATGACCAACACAGAAGACATGCACGGAATTATGTCTCAGTTTTGATGAGTTGATTTTCCTCATGTCAGAGTTAAATTGGGAAACCATAATTGTGTTCCAATTATTGCAATGCTTTACAGCAGAATCACCATTGTTCCCATTTAGATTTCAGGACAAGATGTGGTTTAAATGACATCATTATTCAATTAAAAAATGGCATCTCGGAATTTAAAATGCTTAAGTAACACAAAGGAGAAGCCATTTAATCAACCGGTCTGTGCCAAAGTTTATGCTACACACAGATCTCTTCCCACCACTCAATCCCCATCAGTACATTCATCAAAGAGTGAATAACGTGAACTATAGCAGTGACCCTTTTTTTGACTTGTGGTTATGCATACTTACAGTGCCCTCCATAACGTTTGGGACAAAGACCCATCATTTATTTATTTATCTCTGTACTCCACAATTTGAGATTTGTAATTGATAAAAAATAAACACTGCTGTAATTTCTACATGGTGAAACCAAAATGTAGAAAAATGGCCTTTATTAAAATTTGACAATGTGCACTTTAACCACATGTGATTTTTAAAATAAATAAATAAATTACGGGTCTTTGTCCAAAACATTATGGAGGGCACTGTACATCAATTAATTTGAATGCTCACCATTACATACCTCAGAACGGAGGGAGAGATTTTCATCCTCTAGTTCTCGCAGTTTACTCTGCAATGCATCCAACTGCATCAAACTGTGCGACAAATAAAAGGACTCATTATGGCGGAGGGGCGTGGAGCAGCTGGAGTCAGATTCACTCTCCTCAGAAGCACTGGCCACAATTCGCAGGAGCTCATCCTTTTTTGACAGCTCATGCTGCAGTTGGTTAACCTGATGGAAAGAGTATGGACTGAGTGAAGGGCAACGGTAAAAACACAGAATAAGGATGAACCAACCAACGGAGAAACAATGCATCCATTCTTTCCGAATAGTTATTCCTCAACCCAGTTGCCGGAGAACTGCTACCTCTCGATTCAAGAACAGTTTCTTCCCATTAACCACCAGGCTATCACACGGCATAACCTTAACCATAATCCTGCATCAGCACTGAACTACTTGTATAAGGTTGCACAAGATACTTGAGTTTGCACAATAATCATCTGGTTACCTCGTATCATTGACAATTTATCAGTGCCAGAGGGCCATTGACAACGCCCAGAGGATTGTCGGCTGCCCTCTCCTTACCTTGGAGGACTTACACAGTTCCCGCTGCATCAAAAAATCCCAGAGTATCATAAAGGACATTTCCCACCCCGGACACTCCCTGTTTGAACTGTTGCCGTCAGGCAGACGGTACAGATCTACAAGGACAAGGACGAACAGACTAAAAAACAGTTTTTACCCCACTGCTATAAAAGCACTAAATGTAGCCGCCAAGGAACGCAGGGGCGATACATACTAAGGGACTGTGGTACACTGTGAAATCGACAGAAGGATGGAGGGTTGGGTGTTTATGCGTGCTATTTTCATGATATTTATTTTAGTTGTTTATCTTTTAATATTTTATCTTGTATGTATCGTTAGCTTTTAGAAATGTTTGAATGGTGCACTGACTGGCTAACATTTTTAAATTTCGTTGTACATGGTTCATGTTACAATGACAATAAAGAAACTATTCTATTCTATTCTATTCTTATTGTATTATTGTTTAATGAATAATTGTTGTGTTATTGCAATGTAAAACTCAAGTAAGGAATTTCATTGTTCTGGTGGAGGCATAACATGACAATAAAACACTCTCGACTCGACATTACGAATTGAATTTGCTTTACTACGCTGCAAACTCCCCCAATATTAGGATCGGAAAAAGATAACTAGGCAATCATGAGAAAAAGAGACTAGGCATTCTGCAGTTTAGGATAACCTGGTGGCAATTCCACACAGGATAGGAACTTAATACCATGATAGCAAATGGAACGAATTGGGTTGGATTTAAGATCAACTTTCCACTCTTTTCAGCCATCCAAACAGAGCACAGGCTTTGCAAAAATAGAATCACTGGAGTCACAGTGGTTGGATGAAAAAGGAAGGCAGCTTTCCTCGGCGAAAAGTAAACCAGTTGAAAATGTCGACTCACTTGATCATAAGCCTGTGCCAACTGTTCCTCCAAGAGATCATTTCTTTCAGACAGTACTCTGTTCCGTTGCAGTAAAGATTGTCCGATACGAGCAGCCAATTCCAAGTCACGATCTCTCTGCCAAAAAGAATCACCAGTATAATAACAACCAACCCAAATGGTTTTGGTAAAGCCTTTTGGCCATCTCTTGAACACAACAAATTTCTAGTGTGAAGCTGTAGGTCATTATAACATTTAATTTCCTCGATTTGACAAATCTACCAAGGGCGCAACTAGAAGCATCAATTCTGTGGCAAACAGCATGCAGACCATTTTACTTTTTGTTTAATCCAGCTTTGTGGGGAAAAAAAATTGAGTTGCTTTGTTTACAGTCGCAGTAATACTGTGAAATCTATAAGGCAAGATTAGAAAATGTGGATCTTTGGAATCTAAAGTGAAAAATTCTATGTTGATTGTGAATCTTTTGAATAGTCATACCCATATTTTAATTTATCACACTCACCTAAGAGCAACAAACTACCAAATGGGAGTCATTTAAAAGATTCGAGGGCACAGTAGTGCAGCGGTAGAGTTGCTGCCTTACAGCACCAGAGACCTGGGTTTGATCTTGACCATGGCTGATGTCTGCACGCAGATTGTACCTTCTCCCAGTGACCTCGTGAATTTTTTATTGATGCTCTGGTTTCTTCCCACATTACAAACATGTGCAGGTTTGTAAGTTAATTGGCTTCTGTAAATTGCTCCCAGTGTGTAGGATGCAGAACTAAGATAACATATATCTAATGTACAGGCCATCGCATGTCCAATCCCTCCCTACCCATGTCCAAGACACCTCACGCGCCCGTCGTCTTCAATGACTTCCGATTTCCAGGCCCCCACTATCTCATCTTTACTATAGATGTTCAGTCACTCTACACCTCCAACCCCTTCCTCGACCACAGAACCAGCCAATTTCCATCAACAAACACTCTCCTTCACCTAGCAGAGCTGGCCCTTACCCTTAACAACTTCTCCTTCAACCATTCCCACTTCCTCCAAATACCCAGGCACGGAAATCGATATCAAAACATGGGGGGGGCACACAATTTCTTGGCGGCCGTGCGCTGGCATGCGCGTGCCCACACGCGGGGCTTCGGCCGTGGGCCCTGTGGACTGTAACATCGGAAGCTGACCTGGTTGGTGACTGACTCCAAACTCCAGCAACAGCAGCTTTGTCCGCCCCGAATCGTGGGGCTTCAATCGACCCGTTCGCGGAGCCTTTCATCACTCGGTGGGAGCCTCGATCGCCTCGACGCAGCAATTTGACCGCGGGGTGGTGGAAGATCACGCAGCCGATTTTAAGCTGCGCCAGGCCGTGCGATGAAAAGCCCCGCGAACGGGCCGATTCATGCTCCGCTCTATGATCTTTGCTCCACCAGGATGTCTCCCTCCTCCAATCACCACCCCCTATCCTCAGTCCCAGCCCCTACTTCTGCCTCTGACCAACACCTCCCTTCTCCAATCATCGCGTTGAATCATCATGGTCCCCCCCCCCCCCCCCCCCCCCCCCCCCACACTGCCTGTTGACCGATGTCTCTCTCATCCAATCGGCGCCCTCGATCATCAGTCCCACCCCCACTGTCTAACGGAAAGCGGAGATTTTTTAATAGCTTGTTTATCAAGTGTTGGGGAAAAGGGGTGAGATTTAATAAGTTATTCTTCTACTCACTCCTTTTCGAGCTTGTACAGACACAGAGTTGGACATTGGAAATTTGCTTTTTGTTCTTTTCATTGCTTGTAAATATTGATTGTAATGTCCAATTGTTTGATCATTTCGATTTTGTTACTATTAATGTCTTTACTTGTCCGGAATAAATAAAATAAATAAATAAATACATACATAAATAAATCATCGAGTTTTAAAATCCGGATTACAAAACAGGGTTACAAAACACGGGTGTCCCCTATCCACCCCCGGGATTTCCGCCCATGCTCCTACCAGTCTTACTGTCTCCGACTACATTTCATCTCTACATTTCAGCGCACGGCAGTGCCAGAGGCTTTGCGTAGGATACGGTACAGCCGGAACTCGGGCACGCAATCGGTGCGGGGGCTCGGTCAGGCTCGTGGCGGGCACTCGGCGGGCCTTATGATTTCGGCAGAAAAAATCCGCCTGCGGCCCGGATGATTTCGGGTTACGGGCCGCATTCAGCCCGGGGGCCGTAGGTTGACGGCCTCCGTCCTAGTGGGTTGCCAGGAGGTTGAAGGTTCTCGGAGGTTCTTGTAGGTTGTAGCAGGTGCTGAGCAGTGAATTTTATTGGTTGACGAGGGAAATGGGGTGGGTTGGGGGGGGGTGTGGAGGAGAGAGATGGGAAGGATTGGAGGAGGGAGATGGGGAGGGGTGTAGGGGGGAGATGCCCCCTCCCTATCTACTCCCTTCCCTCTCTATCCCCCTTCCCTCTCTACCCCCCCTCCTCCTCCTTCTCCCCCCCCCCCCCTGCCTCTACCCTCCCTCGCTAATCCCCTCCCTCTCCACCCCCCACCCCCCTCTCTCCCTCCCCACCCCCCCCTCTCTCTACTCCCTCTCCCTCTCTAGGAATTGAAGAGGGAGGGTGAAGAGCAGGAGGAGGGAGTGCTGGGGGGTGAGGAGAAATGAACCGTGCCTGCGCAGTTGGAGGCTATGCGTGAGTGGTGCAATATTGTGTTGGGGTAACGGCTTACGTTGGGGGAACGGGTGAGTGGTGGAATTTTGCGTTGGGGGAGCAGTGTTAGGCGCTTCCCCCTCCTGGTGAATGCTATGTACTTACCTTTCTCTGTTTCTCTCCCAAGTACAGGCCTCGTGGCTGTGAGTCTGGAATCAAGGGGTTAAAGGCTCCTGTACCCGATTGGCCAAGCTGCGTCAGGTGACGGGTGACTCATCTGAAGCTTAAATACCAGAGCTTCCCAGGATTCTCTCTATTCTTCATCGACCCTGACTGATGAGCAGACTGCTGGTGTGAGCCGAGGGACGCCTGGCCACATGGCATAGAACTTTGTGTACTTTCACCATTCCTTGGTAACAAATATTGAATTGGGATGGATAAGGGCTGACCTTAGTGTTTTCGTGTATTTTGTTTCAGGGTTATATCTCTTTAGGCAGGTTTTAGAGTCTCTGGTTCGACGGTCCATTACGTGGCTGGCTGGAGCATTGTTTAATTGTTTGTTAGTCAATCCCTATCCCTGACTGGGTTGTTTAAATCAGGTTTGGGTTTTGTGTTCCATTTAATAATTAAAACTATTTTTGAACTTGAACCTGGTTTTTGACTTATGTTACGTGGCTCTGAAGTACCTGCATTCGGGAGTCGTAACAAGCAGACCCAACACGCCTGCATTTGGTCTAGTTACCATTGAATCTAAACCAAATTACCTCAAGCAAACAGTGCCAAGAGATGATTATAATGTAAAGATGGGGAAGTTTGAAGCCTTCAACTTTAATAATCCAGTCATGATAGTGCAAAGTAAGCCTAATGGACCAACATTATCATTATTTGCCACATGTACTTAGATACACTGAAAAGTTTAGTTTGCATGCTAGCCAGACAAATCATACTATGAGTACAACCAAGCACAACAGGTGCAAAGAGAAAAATTCTGCAGTCCAAATGATCATATTACAACAATATAGTTCCAGAGGAAAAGTCCAATGAGGTAGTCTGATAACAGCAGGAAGGAGGCTATTCCTGAATCTCATGCTATATGCTTTCAGGCCTTAGTATCTCGAGCCCAATGAGAGAGGAAAGAAGAGGAAACAATGTGGTGAAACAAGGTCCTTGATTATTTTAACTGTTTTCAAGGCAGTACAATGTGTAGATGGAGTCAATGGTGGGAAGATTTGTCTATGTGAAGGACTGGGCTATATTCACAACGCTGCAATTTCTTGAGCATAGTTGCTTCCAAAACAAGTTGAAGCTCTGGGCCGGTCTCCAGGAAAGGTCGCACCTATCCATGTTGTAGGCCACGGGGGGTCGGAGATGCGACACGGAGAAAAATTGCATCTCCGTCGAGTTAAGTGACTGGAAAAAGCTTCCCCTGATCCTCCCCCCCCCGACATAAAACATACCAAGCGACATTAAAACAAATATTCAAGACATACTTAAAATAATAAAAACAGAGAAGGGACAAGACAGACTGCTGGCAAGGTGGCCAATAGGTACAGGAGCATTAGCTGCAAAACCAGCAGGATGCTCCTCAGCTTCTTCCCGCAGGCTATAAGACTGCTAAACGGACTTTGCCCCCTGCCAAAGTATCGCGCACCAACCACCAACCTGGACACACTGCAGCAGAGCCACTGTTGTGCCGCTGCCGATCGGAACGCCTGTTGAATGTTTAGTAGAGTGTTAAATTTGTTCATGATATATGTATTTTTATTTCTATTTATTTTTAATGCACACTGAATGGACACTGGTTGAGCAACGTTTTTTTGTTTCCTCTGGGTATATGAATACTCAGGAAATGACAATAAAGATATACAATACAATACAATACAATACAGGCGCCACCCGGTGGTGAATGTTAATGCTTATTACTGAGTTCTAACCAATGAAAAGACAGGTTAAATTTCTTACCTCAGCCAGAAGGTGTGTGACCATGTCAATATCATTGTACGTCCTAGTCATCTGATCCACCCTTTCAGAACTGAGAACTAGGGTAATGATTGAAAATATTAAAAATCAGTCAAAACCCCATCAAATCTGTAATGTACAAGTTTATTTAACTTATGACTGCCTCTAAAGCTATGAAGGCCTTTCCTAATATTACACTTACACCAAAAACAAAAACCAGGCACCTGACATAAATGTCAGATTAAGCACTTAAAATTTGAGTCTCCTGGTTAATACCATCGTATCCTGGTTAATACCAGTGTAGCTGTGAAAACAGTTTCTCACTTACCGTTTATTTATCAATCTGGTTAAAGGAAGAAAATTTCCACCAACTCAGGGATACCATACTGGGACTGTTTTCCTTAGAATGTAGGGGGCAGAGGGGTAACCTAGTGGAGATATACAACATCTTGAGAAGCATAGACAAGGTGAATAGTTAGGTATTTTTCCCAGTATAGAGCCCAGACCTAGAGTGCATGGGTTTAAGATTAGAGGGGAAAGAATTGAGATCTGAGGGATACGTTCTTCACATAGGTGGTACACTTGTGAAACAAACTGTCAAAGGAAGCTGTAGATACGGATACAACAGCAATGTTTAAAATGATTTTAGACAGGTACATGGATACAATGTTTAGAGGGATTGAAGAGCCCATTTCTGTGCTGTGTAAAGGTTAAGGAAACCCAGTATGTCTCCAATGATTCCTACCTGTTGCTACAGATGTACCGTAGAAAGCACCCTATCTAAATGCATCACTGCCTGCAACATTCTCTAACATTTAAATACTGTATCTGGACCAGCTGCAAGAGGACAATAATTAAAACACATGTACATAGCAGACAGAAGAGAGTCAAAAGATGTAGAACATAGAAAATAGATGCAGGAGTAGGCCATTCGGCTCTTCGAGCTTGCACTGCCATTCAATATGATCATAGCTGATCATCCAACTCAGTATCCTGTACCTGCCTTCTCTCCATACCACCTGATCCTTTTAGCCACAAGGGCCACATCTAACTCCCTCTTAAATATAGCCAATGAACTGGCCTCAACTACTTTTTGTGCCAGAGAATTCCACAGATTCACCACTCTCTGTGTGAAAAATCATTTTCTCATCTCGGTCCTAAAAGACTTCCCCCTTATCCTTTAACTGTGACCCCTTGTTCTGGACTTCCACAACATCAGGAACAATCTTCTTGCATCTAGCCTGTACAACCCCTTAAGAATTTTATAAGTTTCTATAAGATCCCCCCTCAATCTTCTAAATTCTAGCGAGTACAAGCCGAGTCTATCCAGTCTTACTTCATATGAAAGTCCTGCCATCCCAGGAATCAGTCTGGTGAACCTTCTCTGTACTCCCTCTATGGCAATAATGTCTTTCCTCAGATTAGGAGACCAAAACTGTATGCAATAGTCCAGGTGTGGTCTCACCAAGGCCCTGTACAACTGCAGTAGAACCTCCCAGCTCTTATACTAAAATCCTTTTGCTATGAATGCTAACATACCATTCTCTTTCTTCATTGCCTGCTGCACCTGCATGCCTACTTTCAATGACTGGTGTATCATGACACCCAGGTCTTGTTGCATCTCCCCTTTTCCTAATCGGCTACCATTCAGATAATAGTCTACTTTCATGTTTTTGCCACTCACATTTATCCACATTATACTGCATTTGCCGTGCATTTGCCCACTCACCCAACCTATCCAAGTCACCTTGCAGCCTCCTAGCATCCTCCTCACAACTAACACTGCCCCCCAGCTTAATGTCATCCGCAAACTTGGAGATGTTGCATTCAATTCCCTCGTCCAAATCATCAATATATATTGTAAATAGCTGGGGTCCCAGCACTGAGCCTTGTGGTACCCCACTAGTCACTGCCTGCCTTTCTGAAAAGAACCCGTTTACTCCTATTCTTTGCTTCCTGTCTGCCAGCCAGTTCTCTATCCACATCAATACTGAACCCCCAATACCGTGTGCCTTAAGTTTGTATTCTAATCTCTTATGTGGGACCTTGTCGAAAGCCTTGTCGAAAGCCTTCTGAAAGTCCAGATATAACAAATCCACTGGTTCTCCCTTATCCTCGAAAAATTCTATAAGATTCGTCAGACATGATTTACCTTTCATAAATCCATGCTGTCTTTGTCCAATGATTTCACCACTTTCTAAACGTGCTGCTATCCCATCTTTAATAACAGACTCGAGCATTTTCCCCACTACCGATGTTAGACTAACTGGTCTGTAATTCTCCGTTTTCTCTCTCCCTCCATTTTTAAAAAGTGAGGTTACATTAGCCACCCTCTAATCCTCAGGAACTACTCCAGAATCTAAAGAGTTTTGAAAAATGATCACTAATGCATCCACTATTTCTGAGGCTACTTTCCTTAAGCACTGGGATGCAACCTATCTGGTCCTGGGGATTTATTGGCCTTTAATCCATTCAATTTAATTTAACACCACTTTCCGACTAACCTGGATTTCACTCAGTTCCTCCATCTCATTTGACCCCCAGTCCCCTGCTATTTCCGGCAAATTATTTATGTCTTCCTTAGTGAAGACAGAACCAAAGTAGTTATTCAATTGGTCTGCCATGTCCTTGTTCCCCATGATCAACTCACCTGTTTCTGACTGCAAGGGACCTACATTTGTTTTAACTAATCTTTTTCTCTTCACATACCTATAAAAGCTTTTACAGTCAGTTTTTATGTTCCCTGCCTATTTTCCATTTCCTCATTAAGCCCTTTGTCCTCCTCTGCTGGACTCTGAATTTCTCCCAGTTCTCCGGTAGGCAGCTTTTTCTGGCTTATTTGTATGCTTCATCTTTTGTTTTGATACTATCCCTGATTTCCCTTGTTATCCACGGATACCTACCTTCCCTGAATTATTCTTTTGCCAAACTGGGATGAACAATTGTTGTAGTTCATCCATGCGGTCTTTAAATGCCTTCCATTGCATATCCACCGTCAACCCTTTAAGAATCAATTGCCAGTCTATAATGGCCAATTCACGTCTCATACCCTCATTACCTTTCTTTAAGTTCAGAACCCTTGTTTCTGAATTAACTATGTCACTCTCCATCCTAATGAAGAACTCAACCATATTGTGGTCACTCTTGCCCAAGGGGCCACGCACAACAAGACTGCTAACTAACCCTTCCTCATTACTCAATACCCAGTCTAGAATAGCCTGCTCTCTCGTTGGTTCCTCCACATGTTGGTTTAGAAAACTATCCCGCATACATTCCAAGAAATCCTCTTCCTCAGCACCCCTGCCAATTTGATTCACCCAATCTATATGTAGATTGAAGTCACCCATTATAACTGTTTTACCTTTGTTGCACGTATTTCTAATTTCCTGTTTGATGCCATCCCCCCCCCAACTCCACTACTACTGTTAGGTGGCCTGTACACAACTCCCACTAGCGTTTTCTGCCCCTTAATGTTTCGCAGCTCTACCCATATCCCATCATCATCCCACCATCATCCCACAGAGACTTGTGGAGAAACTAACCCTGCTGGGCCTCAACACCACCCTGTGTCACTGGATCTTGGACTTTCTGACAGAGAGACCGCAGTCAATCCATGTTGGCAAGAACACTTCAGGCTCGATCACGCTGAGAACTGGCTCCCCTCAAGGCTGTGTGCTCAGCCCGCTGTTGTTCACATTGCTCACACATGACTGTGCTGCCAGATTCAGGGACAATAAGATCATAAAATTTGCGGATGACACAACAGTGGTGGGACTCATCAGCGGAGATGACGAATCAATGTACAGTGAGGAAGTAAAACAACTAGTGGACTAGTGCGGCAAAAATAATCTAGACTTAAATGTCGACAAAACGAAGGAGATGGTTGTCGACTTCAGGAGGGCGCAGCCAAAGCATACACCCCTCAACATCAGTGGCACTGCAGTGGAGAGAGTGGAGAGCATAAAGTTCCTCGGTGTGCAAATTACAGACAGCCTCACCTGGTCCAGGAACACCACTGGGACCGTCAAACGGGCCTCACTCAAACTAAAACAGGCCTCACTCCCCACCAACCTCCTCAGGACTTTCTACAGGGGTACGTTGGAGTCTGTACTCACGTACTGCATAAGTACGTGGTACTCCACCTGCAACTGCTCGGACAGGAAGGCTCTGCAGAGGGTAGTGAGGGGAGCAGAGAGGATCATTGGCATCTCCCTACCCTCGGTACAAGAACTGTTCCAGAGCCGCTGTATGAAAAAAGCTCAGAGAATTGCTAAGGCCAAACTGCACCCCCTCCACATACACCTGGATCTCCTGCCATCAGGCAAGAGATATCGAAGCATCAAAGCCCGGACTACACGACTGCTAAACAGCTTCCTACCACAGGCTGTGAGACTGCTGAACAGTCACTCTGTACTCACAGTCACTTGATTCTGCGGCTGGCACGGACACTTTAATAACTGGCACTGGCCATTTTAATAACTGGCACTGGCCACTCAAATCAGCTGCCCCGGACATTTTTATGATTGGTTTATTGTATTTTAACATTGTGTTTTACCTGTTTTTAACTATTTATTTATACTGTTCCATCAGGGACTGGACTGTTTTTAGTGTTATTATGTGTGAAGCGTTTTAAATTTCATGTGCGATGCTCCGCTATTCCCTGGGAAACGTCTTTTCATTTTGCACTGTACAACTGTTGTTTGCAGGATGACAATAAAGGTTGATTGATTGATATCGATTCCACATCCTCCAAGCTAATGTCCTTCCTTTTCTATTGCGTTAATCTCCTCTCTGACCAGCAACGCTACCCCACCTCCTTTTCCTTTCTGTCTATCCCTCCTGAATATTGTATATCCCTGGATGTTCAGCTCCCAGCCTTGGTCACCCTGGAGCCATTACTCCGTGATCCCAACTATATCAAATTCATTAATAACTATCTGCACATTCAACTCATCCACCTTATTACGAATGCTCCTTGCATTGAGACACAAAGCCTTCAGGCTTGTTTTTACAACACTCTTACCCCTTATACAATTATGTTGAAAAGTGGCCCTTTTTGATTTTTGCTCTGGATTTGTCTGCCTGCCACTTTTACTTTTCACCTTGCTACCTATTGCTTCTACCCTCATTTTACACCCCACTGTCTCTGCTCAAGCTCCCACCCCCCTGCCACATTAGTTTAAATCCTCCCTGACAGCACTAGCAAACATACCCCAAGGTTACATTTATACTTACACTATTTTTTTTTTATAGTTACACTAGCAAACACTCCCCATGAACATTACATTTATATTTTCAAAAATAATACTCATCAAGTATAATCATCCTACAAATGGATACTAGTTCTGGGATATATGAAAGAGCTCAGAATGTTTAAAAGCAGATAGATCAGAAAATTGGGAGATCTACAGCTTTTTGGAATAAAGTAAGGGGATGAGTTCAGAGGATTGACATTACATGTGTTCAGAGGAACATAGAAGTACAAGCCAAATAATGACCAAGGCAGCAGTACGGGCAGATACGGTTTTCTTCCGCTCGTGCGTCATCACAGGGACCTCATTGTTAGATTTGGTCTAATCCAATTTGCTGAATTGTGTGGACCTCAATGAAAAATGGTGTGCCTTGGAATCTGCCCTATCAACAGCACAAAGGGCTCCACCATAAACATTGAAGCTTAAATGAGTGACCCGAAATGTGCAAAATGACTGGAAGCATGATAGGGAGGGAGAGCATGCGAGGGAGGGAGAGCATGAAAGGGAGGTAGCAGAGCTGCCAAGTTTTGTCAGAACATTTCAGTATTCTAGTACCTGAAAATCAGTATTTTGCTGAGGAAATCAGTATTTTTACGCGGTTGCATTTTGCTAAAAAAAAAATGTTTAATGTGCGGCCATACCCATGTAAGAGTACAAGAATGCATAACTTTGTTACCAATTGACATGACTTCTACGCAACTTACTTGACAGTGAATTCATTGCCATCTCTTTGTATACTGCTGTTTGAACGGCTGCTTCCTGCTTTTAGTACCAGATGATGATGTAGAAGCCATTTTGGAAGTCTACCTCTCCCTCCCTTGCTCTTTCTCCCTCCTTTTTCCCTCTCTCCCACCCTCCCCCCTCTCACTTCCTCCCTCTCCCTCCCTCTTTCCCTCCCCCTTCCTCCCCTTCCTTTTTTTTCTCCCTCCTTCTTATTCCCTCCCACTCCCTCTTTCCCTCCCCTAACAGTCTGTGACCCATAGCGCTGTGGCCATAGCGCTATGTGTAAAGCGCTCCAGCTGGGAGTGCTATTTTTAGAACCCATAGCACTGTTCGTTTAAATTCCCACACGTTAAACTGACAGTGCTGTTTAAACCTGGAGCGTGACAGGCAGATCGAAGCTCACAAAAATAATCATCCAGATCTTGAAATTTAAAATACTAATAGATTTAATCTGCTATAATTTTTAGAGTTACAGTATGACTTTTTATATCCTTGCATTTTTTAAGCAGCAAGATGATACAGGAAGTCGGGCCGAATTTAAAAAAATCCGTATTTTACAAAGCAAATCCGTACATCAGTATTCCGATCGCATTTCCGTATTTTGTACGGAAAATCCGTACTTCTTGGTAGCTCTGAGGGAGGGCATGATTCTCATTTGCTGAAATAAAGAAAAAAGTTTGTACAAACAAGTTTATCCTTGCACTTTTTTCATTTGGAAGTGTATTTGGAAGGTGGTCAGTTTTTCCTGCTTCTCCTCTCCTGACACAAGTACTTTTAAACCAGGTAAACATCTCATCATCTTTTCATATCATATCATGTGTGTGTTCAAAGGTTCAAAGGTTCTTTATTAGTCACATACACCAATTGGTGTAATTAAATGTGTATTGCCATTGCAGCATATAAAAAAGAAAACAACATGGCAATAATAAAGAAATTTAACATAAAAAAAACATCCCCCCACAATGGTTCCCATTATGAGGGAAGGCACAACACCCCTGCAACGGACTGTTCCAGCTGCTACGGTCAGGCAAACGCCTCCGTTGCCATGCGGTGAGAACGGAGAGGTTGAGAAGGAGTTTCTTCCCAGAGGCAATTCGGACTGTAAACGCCTATCTCACCAGGGACTAACTCTACTGAACGTTTTTCCTTCCATTATTTATTATGTAAAAGAATATGTGTGTTTATGATTGTGTTTATATTTTGTTTGGTTGTTTGTTTGTTTGTCTTTTTGCACAAAAGTCCGCGAGCATTGCCACTTTTCATTTCACTGCACATCTCGTATGTGTATGTGACAAATAAACTTGACTTGACAAAGTCCAGTCACCATCCCCATGTCCACCCATAGTCGGGCCTATTGAGGCCTCCGCAGTCGCCTTTATGGAGGCCTGATGTTCCAGGCCGTTCTCGCCGGATGATGGTGCTCCGGCGTCGGGAGAATCATCACAGCGGCTTGGGAAATCTGGAACAGCCACTTCTCTACCGGAGACCGTGGCTTCCGAAGCCAACAGGCCACGCTGGATGGAGCTCCCCCACTGGCGATCTCGGCGAGAGATCCTATGCTCCCGATGTTAAAGTCAGCGCCGCCACCCGCAGCTCCACGATGTTCACCGGCGGTCTTCAGCTCCCCGGAGTTCCTGCGCGGCGACCCGGGCAAGGCATCGCCCGCTCCGTGATAGCGCTCCAGTGCTGTGCTGCCGCCGAAGCCGAGGTTCTGGGCCGTCCCCTCAGGAAACGCCGCTCCAGGCCGGCTGGTAGGCCGCGAGGACGGGTCGAAGGTGCTGCCCGGAAAAGCCGCCTCTCCGACCAGGTAGGGACCCTGAAAGGCAGTTTCCCCCCACCACCACATAAAAAAGACGAACTCTGAAAACCAAAAACTCAACTAACTAAAAATCTTTTTAAAAGGGATGAAAAGACGGACAGCTGCAGGCTGGGCAGCAATACCCGTACAGGACGGCGCCCCCCTGTGTTTGTGTTTAATCACAACTTCTCGAAAAAACGACACGGCAACGGTAACATTTTTACATATTCCGATAGAGATTTTTTCTGTGCAGTCCAAAGTCGCCTTATCTGTAAAATTCATGCTATTTTTCTCATTAATAAAAATGTTCAAAAATACTTTGAATTTAAAATGGTTTTTACTTTAAAATCATTCCTCAGAGCTTCCAACACACTTTGATACAAAGTTGCAAGACAGAAACATTGGCAGCAACACTCTGAACATTTCAGCTCAATTGCATCTCACATCAAATGCACCCGACATTGCAGCAATGTTGCCATCATAGCTCCTGGCAGGACAGGAGTGGGAGGGTGAATTGGTATTGCAATTGGGAATTGATTTTTTTTTCAACTCCAGTGCTGAGGGAGGCTCTCGCTCTCTGCCCCTCACTCCCTCTCTCTCTCTCTCTCTCTCTGACCCTCTCTCTCCACCGCCCTCCCTCTCTCACTGCGCCTGCGAGTTAGGGGCTACGCGTGAGTTAGGGGCTACGCGTGAGTGGATAGGGCGGAGGATGGGGTACAAGGAGCGAATGAATAATATTAATATAATATCACGGGGGGTGGTTAGTGTGTGTGTGTGTGTGTGTGTGTGTGTGTGTGTGTGTGTGTGTGTGTGTGTGTGTGTGTGTGTGTGTGTGTGTGTGTGTGTGTGTGTGTGTGCGTGCGTGCGTGCGTGCGTGTGTGTGTGGGTGTGTGTGTGTGTGGTTAGTGTGTGTGTGATGCCGCAGGCCACCCCCTCCACCCATCGCCCATAACCGCGCGTGGAGGGGACGGGACCCAACGGGTCCCACTTGGTCTAGTACCTATTAAAAGTCTGATCATGTGCGTGTGTATATGTGTGTGTCTTTACATCTTTGCGGAAAAAATACGCGGTTACGATAACATTCTTACATATTCCAGTTGACATTTTTCCCGTCGAGGCCGGGATCACATTATCTGAAGATTTTATCCTTTATTTATCGACATTACAGATTAAAGTTGAAAATTGTCAAAAAGGTCTAGTATCAAATAAAATGTTAAATTGTCCTCAGAATCTGCACAGATCAGCTGGCAGGGGTATTCATGAACATCCTTATTTTAATCGGAGGCTTCCACCTGCTTGAAAATCAACATCATCCTAGTGCTAAAGGATAACAAAGTAGTGTGCTTTAATGACTACCCCCCCCCAGTCTAACATCCACCAGCATGAAGTGCTTTGACAGACTGATCACGACGAATTTCAACTCCAGCGTCCAAAATAGCCTTGATCCACCGCAATTCACCTCCTACTGCAACAGATCCATGGCAGGTGCCACGATCGGCCCTTTACACATTGCTAGAACATCTGGTTAACAAGGACACCTCTCTCTGTCTCCTTTTTATTGATGACAGCTCCATCTCAACATATGAATTCCAACCAAACTCATCTCCTGGACAGCACCCACACCCCATCGGCAACTGGATCTTTGACTTCCTGGCCCATAGACCATAACCAGTAGGTTGGCAAAACATCCTTCACAATAATTCTCCATGATAATAAATTTGCAGATTACATCACTGCAGTGGACCAATCAAGACAAAACAGAGTACAGGAAGGGGATAGAGTGTTTAATAACATGGTGTTAAGATAACTATCTTTCCCTCAATGTCAGCAAGACATAGGAGCTAGTTATTGATTTCAGGAAGTGATGTGGAGTACACATCCAATCTGCAATCTTGGTGCTGAAGTGGAAGATGGCCGGGAGCTTCAAGCTCCCAGGTGTAAATATCACGGTAGACCACAATGATGTTACCACCAAGGAAACACGTCCTCAGAAGGTTAAGGATAACCAATATGTCTCCAATTATTCTTACCAGCTTCTACAGATGTACCCTAGAAATCATCCTACCTAAATGCATCACAGCTTGGTAGACCAACTGCTCTGCCAAAGTCAGGAAGAACGCAGTTCGCACAGAATGTTATAAATGCACCCCAGGACATCACGCAAAAACAGCACTCCCCTGCCCTCAGCCTAATGTATACGGGAGCCAGCCTCAGGAAACCAGACAACAAAATCAAAGACCACTCACGTACCGGTCACACTTTTTTCTCCTCTCTCCCATTAGGCAGTAGGTAAAAATGCTTGAAATCTTGAAATAACTCAATCAGGTTCAGGAACTGGTTCTTCCCCAACTTTTATGAGACTGGTAAATGGATACAGAGATTGGTTGGCAGGCAGGAATCAAAGAGTAGAAATAAACAGGACCCGTCAGAATGGCAAGCAGCGGCAAATGGAGAGCCACAAGGCTCGTTGCTGGGGCCACAACTATTTATAATATATATTAATGATTTAGATGATGGAATTAAAAGTAACACTAGCAATTTGCAGATGAGTGGCAGTGGGTTGCAGTGTCTATGGAAAGAAGGAATAGGCAAAGTTTTGGGTCGAGACCCTTCTTCAGACTCTCTCAGACACCTCCTCCAACTTATCCTTGGCCATGACCCCACAGACGAACACCAGGCCTTAATCTCAAGCACCATCACTGACCATCACTTCCGGCTCCCTGCCCACCGAAGCCTCCAACCTCATCGTTCCCCAGCCTCGCACGGCCCGATTTTATCTTCTCCCCAAATTAAAATTGAATTAAAAACCTGTGCTTCAGTCTCATAAGTATGCTTACAACTCCTAGCTCAATTCTCAGTTCCCTGCTGTTTTATATCTGCCAAGTACTTGTCCCACGTCCAGTACTACTTGCACAAGCACTGCCTCCTCCAAACAAATGCTGGGAATGCCACGATTTATCAACTGCGAGTCCCAGCACTACTACTGTCCCTCAGCCTTGATTATGTCTCACTCCCTAGTCATTGTGAAGTAGACAATGCAGAATGTTATACTACTACTCCATCACACAGACCATCCACTCACCCAGATACTCTACTTTGAATCAATCAGTCAAAATGTTTATGCATTCCTTCATTGACGACATTTCAGGTCTGAACCCGAAACCTCGCCAATTTCTTCTCTCCATAGATGCTGCCTCACCCTCCGAGTTTCTCCAGCATTTTTGGTCTACCTTCGATTTTTCCAGCATCTGCAGTTCTTTCTTAAATATCTAAAAAGTACCCTCTTCCTGCTTTTTCCCCACATCCTTTGATTCCTTTAGCCCTAAGAGCTAAATCTAACTCTCTTGAAAACATCCAGTGAATTGGCCTCCACTGCCTTCTGTGGCAGAGAATTCCACAGAATCACAACTCTCTGGGTTAAAAAGTTTTTCCTCATCTCAGTCCTAAATGGCCTACCCCTTATTCTTAATCCTATCACTTTATATCTTCCGTAAAGTTATTTACCAGTCCATGTTCTAAGTTGCACTATTTCGTCATGTCAGTGCTCGCTCGTATGCGCTGGGCACTCGTGTTCCAGCAATTTCAAAATTTCAACATTCAAACCTTTCAGCAACCGAATTCTTCTCACTCTCGAAGCTCTTCCAGTTCTATTTCTCTCAGAAATACAGCAGTGGGACTTTGCCTTAAGCTTCCTGGAATCCAACCACACCTTGTTCCTTTGCTCCTGCCTCCTTGTTATCTGCCTCAGTTACAAATTTTATTTGCTAGTTCTCCCTTAAAACCATTGTGATATCGTACATTAAAAAAGTGCGATTCAAATTTTTGGTCTCGTTATTTTTTCGGTCAGCAGAGCAAATAGGTGTACTGCTGAACAAAAACTGCTCAGATTACATTCCCACATTGGATCTAACGCAGTTTACATGGCAGTAAATTATTTTGTTTTATCTGTAAAGCAATCCATAATGCAGCCGAGTTTCTAAATCACTACCAATATCATAAATAGACCAAACTGGAGGAGATTCTTGCAAGGTCATGTTGGAAGAACAGTACAACACAGCAACCATACTGTTGCAGTTCTTCAGCTGATAATTCTATTTTTAGTTGAATACAAGAAACTCTTATTGTACTGCCTGGTAAATTGCAAAAAAACATCTGCCCTGCCTTTCTTCTGCTAGTTATTTTACTGTAATTCACGCAGTGGAGAAAGCTGGAGACTGTAGCAAGTGGGAATAGCTGGCACGAGTAGAGGCTGCACAGGATTCACCTGCACAGAACTGCACAGCCTCATTGCCTTTGAACGTGTGCCCTCTCCGTGTCGATGATGTGCTGCAGTGCCAGGCCAGGTGTTCTGTGCGACCAGTGTTGGCTGAAACTTGCTTGTTGTCCAACACACATTTGCTACTTCCCACCAGCATCAGGAACCTAGCCGCAATGCATTTGTACCCATTCCCTTTAAGCATCACTCAGTGGAGCCCATGAGGGAAAAAGCTTCAGTTAACCAAAACAATTTAATATTTATGGTCCACAGCTGGCTCATTTCCTCAAGACCCTACTCATCAACCAGAGTGCGATGGAGGCTCAGTCGCTGGCTGTAAGTTCTCTGAATATTAAGGAATATAGAGGGAATAGGAAAATATTTTTTTGTGACTCAGGATCAGCCTTGGCAAAGCAGGCTCAAGGGTCTGTGGCTTGTCACTATTTCTTATCTTTGCGAGATCTTGCAATGGTGACTGTAATTCGACAAAGTTGAGTGCTATAAAGAGTTTTGAGTTGGCCTGTGGTGTTAAAAGTTATATAAATCAGTCTAGTTATCATCTCTGTGCAAAACAAATGTCCGAAGAGAATATCTATACAATGCATTGTTGCTGCTCACTATAGTTTATTCAGCAATGACAACCAGAGAGTCAAGGATAGTGTCTAAACTCTGAGACTTCCCATGGAATATCTCATCCATCACAGTTCAAGGCTACCATCACCGTGTTCTCAGGGGGAACTAGGAATGGATAGTAAATGCCAGTGACACCTTTATACAAGAAGTGTGAGGTATTGCATTTTGGGACGTCTAACAAGGGCAGGACCTACACAGTAAATGGTAGGCCTCCGGAAAGTGTTGTACAGCAGAGGGATTTAGGAGTGCAGGTGCATGGCTCCTTGAAGGTTGAGTCTCAGGTAGATAAGGTGGTCAAAAAGGCTTTTGGGACATTGGTCTCTTCATCAGTCAGTATTGAGTATAGAAGTTGGGAGGTCATGTAAATGAGCGGGGCAGGCAGGGCGAGACCGAAACATCATCTATTCCTTCTCTCCAGAGAGGATGCCTGCCCCAGTGAGTTATTCCAGCATTTTGTGTCTACCTTCAGCAGTTTATGCTAATAGTTTTAAGAGTATTCACTTGCCACTAGGGGACACTAGACTCCATATATTTGGCTTTTGCAACGAAATGTTAAGAGCCTGTCCCACTTGGCCGTCATTTACGCGACAGGCTGGTAGTGACTGTCGCGCGCATCATCATGTCGTCTGGAGCGCATGACGTCATTTGAAGATAGACACAAAATGCAGGAGTAACTCAGCGGGACTGGCAGCATCTCTGGAGAGAAGGAATGGATGATGTTTCGGGTCGAGACTTTTCTTCAGTCTGAAGAAGGGTCTCGACCCTAAACGTCACCCATTGCTTCTCTCCAGAGATGCTGCCGGTCCCGCTGAGTTACTCCTGTGTTTTGTGTCTATCTCCAATCGTCTTGGCCCCGCCCTGGGAGTAGGAGTGGGGGCGGATCCGGCTCCACAACAGCCGTGAGCCCCAGGCTGAGCTCGGCGATCGCTTGCCTGCTTCAGTTGCTGTTGGGAGGTGAGAAGTAGTGCCGCGCCAGGGTCTTGGGCCTGTCCCACTTTGGCCGTCATTTACACGACAGGCCTGTGGCGCGTGAAGATTTTGTGCAGCACGAAATCCTGGCGCGCTGCCGCGCGCAACTCCACACTCCTCCACGCCACTCCATGCGCCCGTCCCTTGCTACCCACACGCTACCAGGTTCCGTTAATGGCGCGCAAATGACGGCCAAGTGGGACCGGCCCTTTACCGAATCTTGCACTTGACCAAAGATCTTAGAGCTCTAAGATCTTTGCTCTTGACATTTGTTGTCTAAAAAAACTTTGCTTCTCTGCAAATTAACTATGCTGCAAAGATCAAGGGAAAACAAAGTCGCTGTTCAAATGATTCAAGTAACAAATGGATTTTGGAAGGAAAATGAAAATAAAAGACGCTGGAAAACTGACAGTCTGACGCAGAGTTTGTATTTGGAAGGACACTAGTTACTTCAAAGGAAAATTTTGCATTGATAGAGGGACTTTCAACTTTGTTTTCAGGTTTTAGTTTACATTATAGCCAATTAAGAACTTTTGATGTGGAAACACTGTAGTAACATTGGAAATGGTCAGTGAAAATGCAGGGAGCAAACCTTCTACAGACTGCAATGCGATAATGACCAGATATGATATGGTTTGGGAAATAAATATTGCACAGAACACCACCCTACTCATGTTCAAAATAGGTTTGTGGGAAATCACTTCCAGAGTGCTCAACATCCTTAGTGCTGCCAGTCTGAATGTTCAGGAGTCTTTGGAATTGCATTCAGCCTTTTGACTCAAACCCAAGTGTGTTATCAACTGCGTCAATTCTGACATGTCTGATCTCTGGTTATCCACCCACTTAATAAGCACAACAGTTTATTCCTATTTGCTCTCTCAAATCCTTTGTCACAAGGATTTCAAAATTGAAGTGGATATTTGCCAGAAATTTTGAAAATCCCAAATACATGAACATGCAATAATTGAGTTATTTGCCATCAGTTGAATTTTATTCTGAATGAATTTGATAATCTCTTGTGCAAGCTTTCTAAAACTAAAGCAATACCAAAAATTCCACACTCACCACAGAGAGTGGTGAGTCTGTGGAATTCTCTGCCTCAGAGGGTGGTGGAGGCAGGTTCTCTGGATGCTTTCAAGAGAGAGCTAGATAGGGCTCTTAAAAATAGCGGAGTCGGGGGATATGGGGAGAAGGCAGGAACGGGGTACTGATTGTGGATGATCAGCCATGATCACATTGAATGGCGGTGCTGGCTCGAAGGGCCAAATGGCCTACTCCTGCACCTATTGTCTAAATACATCATTACCATGGCCATACTAAATCCAGCTAGTATTCGGGATTGAGCAAATTTAAATACGATACAGACAAGAAAAGATACTTAAGTTTAATTCAGATCGATTAGTCATGACTCCATTTGGCATGAGCTCCCTGGTTTTGCAATGAGATATGGCATAGGTTGAATACACCATGAAGTGCTTAACTATACTGCAGCTTGAAATGGTGCCTGGACATTAGAAATTAATGCAAATCAACTTATTATGTGATGGCTTTATTCCTTCAGACTTGTTAATATTTATCCTCCAAAAAAAACAGGTTGCAACATCAATGCGATAGTGATGCATTAACTGGTGCCACCTTTCCATTGAAATCTGAAGGCAAATCTCAGAATGCAAAAGATCCCCTGAAAATATTTTTCCCCATCAAACTATCAAATTGTTTGCTGTGGCATTGTAATTGCTAACAGGGTTTGCTTTTTACATATAATGCAAATTAAAGTCAATAACCTAGACAGAAAAATAATGCTATGGGTTTGATCACCAACCCCCACCCCCTTTCCATCACCCTACCTCCAAGGCAAGCCATTTGCCTTTTGAACCAACACAATAAATCATTCAATGAAAAGTTACCATGACCACGTCACTTACTCATGTAGCGGAAAGCCTCCTCAGCCTGAGTAGGAGAAAGCCCACTGGATGCATGGCCAGGATGCTCTGAGGTCTGCTCCCAGTCCTTATTCTGATAGAGATAGAGCGACTCTGCTCGTAGATGATACTGAGGTAGCTGGTCTTCAATCAAGCTCACAAGTTCCACCTCAGGCAACTCCTCACTGCTGCACACATCTGGTGACAGGAATATACAAAACGATCAGGGGCATCTGATTATACTTTGAGAGTCACATTTTCACATTTCTGGCAAAGGCATATCACAACTTGTCAATAGAAGACAACACATTTTTGAAGAAACATATCTAAGCAACAATGATTGAATTCAGAAACATATCAAGTAACACAAAATATCCAGACAACAGGCTTAAAGTAATATTTTGTGGCATCAGCTGAAAGACAGACCACATGGTCAAACCCTTGTCAGTGGTTACGAGGGCTGTCACGAGATGTCATGGGGTTAAGGGGAGTGTCCTGCTACATAAGTATATCTCACCTTGAGATCACCCCCAGTCAACAGGTAGCTGAGCTCGAGAAAATACCCTCGCTCACTGCAGCAACAATGACAATTATGTTAATGGATCAAACTTGCATGTAACACCTGAATAAAGCAACTGTTTATTCACCACGTTTGGTGCCACTACATTGGTGACCCCGACGTTCCAAATTGTAATTTTGGATTTCTCCCGACACACGCACCCTCAGGAGACCTAATGTCTGCAGCCTGTAGCCCAGCCCAGCGATGCTGCCGCAAACCGGCCCTACCGTAAGGTATGCCGCAGTCCACCCTGGTCAATGGTCAATTGCTTGACGGCCGCCAATCTCTGCCGCATGACCCGCCCAGAGCAGACCACCAGGGCTGAGAGGCCGCGGCTGTCGCCGTTCCCCCACCAGCTGCTGCCCACCGGAGCTGTGATGCCGCGGCTGCTGTCGCTCCCCCACCAGCCGTCGCTCCCCGCATGCATCCGCAAATTACCTGGGTTGGGCGCCTCAGCCGGCCGCCAAGATGGCCGCCGTGGCCTACTGCCACATGGCCACCGCAGCGATTGCAAAAATGGCCGCCGTAGCCGGCTGGAAGAGACGCTCGACCTTCCCCGACTGCCGTCAACATCGCCACCTTCAGGTCGGCTGCCGTCACTACAGCCTGCCCGCTGTCCACAGCGCCACCTTCCTGCAGCCTGACCGCCGGCAACCGCGCCACCTTCAGGTCAGGGGCTGTTACTGCAACCCCTAGTTTTCCAGCACAGCTTCCCATCCTGCACCTTGGACACTGGACAATTTGAACTTTCCTACCACTCTGCACTTGATTGCTCACTGTAGTTTGTTTTGTTTCTTTTCACTTTTTTTACACTGTATTACCACGCCAGGTTTTGCGTTCAGTCTATTTATTTATTTAAATCTGCCTCCCCCCTCTTTGTTTGCATTGTCGCCGACGTCTCCCAGGGTGCCGTATTTCTCGGAACAAAATCCCCTGCTGGTCGAGGAGTTGCGACTGTCTCGTCCATCCGGCGGCTTTTGTATTGGTCTCCTCACACCCCTCGGCATACGGCCAGGATGGCCCACAGCCGGAGCATCGACTGTGCCGGCGGGCCCCACCATCCCGACCCACGGCCGGGGTGCCTCGGACCCACAGCAGGAGCCGCCCTCGACCAGGCTTGCACATCTTCTTGAAAAAGGTTAGCGCGTTCTATTCCCTCCTCCGGTTCTGGGGGGTCCTGTGGCGTCAGCTGATAGACAGACCACTTATGGTCAAACCCTCGGCAGTGGTTACGAGGGCTGTCACGTGACGTCATGGGGATAAGGGGAGTGCCCTGCTACATAAGTGTATCTCACCTTGAGATCACCCCCAGTCAACAGGTAGCTGAGCTCGAGACAACACCCTCGCTCAGCTGCAGCAGCAATGGCAATTATGTTAGTGGACCAAACTTGTATGTAACACCTGAATAAAGCAACTGTTTATTCACAATGTTTAAGAGGGAACTGCAGATGCTGGAGAATCGAAGGTTACACAAAAAAGCTGGAGAAACTCAGCGGGTGCAGCAGCATCTATGGAGCGAAGGAAACAGGCAACGTTTCGGGCCGAAACCCTTCTTCTGTTTATTCACAATGTTTGGTGTCGCTACAATTCCATCATTTAATAATGGACTGTATGATAGTAAATATAAGCAAACCCGCTCGTATTTACCTGATGCCGTTCAGATTTCTAATACAAAAGCAAAAACAAAATCAATGCTGGAAATCAAAATCAAATGGAAATGCTAACCAGCTCTAATGAAGAACAAAAAAGTAAATATTTCAGATCCATGGCTTCTTAATTCTGATGCTTCAGGCTGAACAAAGATAGATACAAAAAGCTGAAGTAACTCAGCGGGACAGGCAGCATCTCTGGAGAGAGAAATGGATGACGTTTCGTGTCAAGACCCTTCTTCAGACCATTCCTTCTCTCCAGAGATGCTGCCTGTCCCGCTGAATTATTGCCCTCCATAATATTTACATTACATATTGCCCTCCATAATATTTGCTCTACATATTTTGTCTTCTTTATTATTCCAGCTGATTGGTGACCCTTTGATCCCTAGTGCAATGGCAACTCATTTATTTCTCCACTCTCAACTAGTATTCAATGCAAACATGTGAAATCTTATATTGAAAAGATTATGTACAACGAATGCTGGATAATAAACCAACGCATTTGAAGGAGCGAAGAAAAAAACAAAAATTTTTCTCATTCCAAATTAAGACCATAATTTTATTCTTACCAGTGATGGTCCCCGTCTCTTTTTGATCCACATTCATGGGTTTATTTTCTGGCATAACTTATACAAAGGCATTGTGGAAAATTCCCTCTAGTAAACTCCCTCCGCCATCCAAACAGCTTGAATAAACAATAGATGACTCAATGCTTGAGGAAGATTATGCGTGTCATCCCATATAATCTTTAGAATTGCTGAGTGGATTTGCATTTAATGTTCATTGCAGGTCACATCCCATTCAGTTGAAAAGGAGGAAGTTGGGTTGGCGATTCTCAAAAATACAGTTGAAGAAAGCTCATAATGCTCAGTCGTCACCTGCAGCAAATACAAAACACAACTTGCATTTAACACCAATCTTTCAAAGTTCTACTTATATAATTCCAGATGGATAATATCAAAAAGACATAATAATTTATTAGAGTACAATCTCTATTCACTGTGAGTGACATCAACATTACAATGGCACAAAAGGAATTTACTAGTCATAGCTCGCTTTGCAAGTATAATTTCACCACAATTATAATCAGGAATAAATCATTCCTCAAAAGCTGCACAGTGGCTTTTAGAAGGAAAACTAATAGGAGGTTTTTGCCTTTACATTGAGGCAAGTATTATGGTGCATGCAGAGTCAACTCCTTTTTACTTTGTAGACAGAAGTATACACCTCTAGACTTCCTAAACTGCAAAACCTACAAGAAATGCAGAGAGGATGGTCAACTTGGATACAATAATGATCGCATAATGGGACTGTTTGTCACAAGATATGGCCGCATGATAACCAAAGGGAAACCAAAAAATAATAAAAAATTCAGGGGGGTAAATTCGAAAGGAATGTAAAAATGAGCAGGGTAATATCAGTGTAAAGAGAAAACAACTACAGGAAGATGGCACCACTTTTCTCTTTCCTATGAAGATCTTGAAGACTGTGGTGCCAGCTTGATGCCAGGTTTAAGGACTTCCTTTGACTGGAGAGAAACCTACAAGAGAAATAGGAAACATCCCCCTGGGGTGGTCAACTTGGATACAATGGGAATGATCACATAATGGGAATGATTTGAAAGTTATTCCAAAGATATGGCTGCATGATAACCAAAGCTGGAAACCAAAAAATAAATAAAAATTCAGATACTGTAAATTCGAAACAAAAACAGAAAATGTTGAAAACACTCAGCAGGTCAGTCAATATCAATGGAAAGAGAAACAACTAACATTTCAGTTTGAAGATTCTTCCTCTGACAACCTTTTCTCTTTCCACAGCTGACTGAACTGCTAAATGTTTCCAATATTTTCTGCTTTTGTCTGGGAACTAAATAATTATGATACTGGACACTGTGAAAGAATAGGCAGAAAGAAAAATGAGCTGAGTTAATTCTGTCAATAAAGGATGAGATCACTACAATATGATCTTGAATTTGAACGTCAAGATGGAGAATCAATTTGAGAGAAGGAGCAGCAAGAGAAAAACTTCACTAGTGGTTGTCCCTAGCCAATAAAGGTAATTACAAAAGTACAAAGGCAGAACTAGTCAACAAGAATTGGGGAAAAAAGGATTCAGAGACAGTTGATCAACATATCTCAAAGGTATTTTGCATTAAATCTGATATTACATATTTGCTGATGATATTGGCTCTTAGCAAAGCATATAAAAATAAAATGTACTTGGAGGATGCTTCCTTGCTAAATTGGTTTTACTAACTTTAGCTTTGACAGTGTTTTTCTCATTATACAACAACTATTAATAAACCTGACGCCAAGTGTAACATGTACTCATCTGCTGAGATTGGCGTAAATTTACTGCTAAAATATCAGATAAAACAATGTTCACCCTATCTTTCCCAGAATATGTCGCTGGCAGTGGATACAGGAGATAAGATAGTGTCGACTTTGCAATAGTCACATTTAGAATGAAGTATCTATATAAATAGCTTCTATGAGCCAGTGAAACCACAAATAAGGATCAAATAAGGAAGCGCCAACCTCAGCTCATATCCGCCTCTCCCACCAGGCCAACCGACAGCCTGGACCGACAACATCAGCGGCCTCAGACCCACAGACCGTGCCAATTCCAGCCCAACCCCGATCCAACTCCAGAGGAACCCGCTCCCCGATGGGCTGCTATGGGGACAGGTGCCAGTTCGCCCATGGCCTCAGCCGCTACCCTAAGTACAAGCCGTGACAATAAAACACTCTTGACTCCTGACTACCGTGCACACCAGGGAGGAGACGGGGACGGCCCAACAGCAACTTAACGACACATACAGCGACAGAGAACCGACCCCGACTACGGACGAAATGCAAGCCTGCACACAATGCAGCACCACCATTGCCAAGACTGTTTTATAGCTAGTGACCTATGACCTGGGCATGCGCAGTCGGAAAACCGAAGTGCCTATAACATAATAAAGCACCACAAACCACAAGGACATTATCAAACAAAATTTGGCACAAACAGCTGTTAGGGTTTGACCAAAGTTTGATCAAAGATGCTAACTACTCACTGGTTTAAGAAAATTTCCCTCCGTTTAGGTTATTTTCACTCTCTCCCCTCTGGATTGTGACCACCCTGCCAAAGACAATAGTTTCTCACTGTATGCTGACTGGATTTTTCACAATTTTAAACATCTCTATTAGATCCCCTTGCAATGTGCTATTTCAAAGAGATAACTCCAGATTCTCCAATGTAACTAAAGTCCCTTAAGCCAGGTGTAATTTGACCAAATTATTCCTGCACCTTCTCCAAGGTCTTCACATCTTTCCTAAAATTTAGTGCCCAGAAGCATACACGATACTCCAGTTATGGGCGAGTCAGTAATTTAGGAAGATTCATCATAACTCTCTTGTTCTCTATGCTTCTGTTTATGCAGTCCAAGATTCCATATGCTTGGTGTTAAAAATCAATTGATAAATGGTCTTCGAGCCGACTCATTAATTGTCTCCTCTTTCACATGTGCTGCCTGACTTGCTGTCATGCAAGTGTTTATTTTATCTTAGATTGCGGCATCTTCAGTTTTCTTAATTTTCTATTCCCCTAGATTCCTCTGCCTGGTCTGTGTTTCTATAATGCTGTGATACGGCACACAAAGAGATTATTCAATCTGATGTGCATGCCAATCTAAAATTAAATAGAGCTAGATAGGGTTCTTAAAGATAGCGGAGTCAGGGGATATGGGGAGAAGGCAGAAGCGGGGTACTGATTGGGGATGATCAGCCATGATCACATTAAATGGCTGTGCTTGCTCGAAGGACCGAATGGCCTACTCCTGCACTTACTGTCTAAATATTTGTTTATCTGGCTTTAGACTAGTTTGATACAGCTTTCCCCAGTAACATTTCATACAACCAAGATAAACAAACAACCCACTTTCTTGATGATACACAATGACATAAATAATAATAATAATAAATTTTATTTGTGGGCGCCTTTCAAAAGTCTCAAGGACACCTTACAGAATTTAACAAGAGTAAAAAACATATATATCGGAGTAAAATAAATAATAAAGACATCACCAACACACAAATTAAAGACAGAATTCGACCCAAAGACAAAAAAGTCAAAAACAATGTGAAGAGAGAGCAGCGACAGCTAAAGCGCGCCAGCGTACACTCTCCCTTCCGACAGCCATCTTGGACACAAACTAAAATAATCATTTACACTCAAAAATCATCCCCCCACAATAAATAAATAAATAAAATCATCCCCCCCTCAATAAATAACCAACATAAAACAAAGGAAATCCTACTTCAACCTGCAAGATCCACCCAGTATTTATAACTTATCTACACAGCTACATATGTCCATTTACAGCAGAGCGTTCGTCTCTGGGCATTCATTTCATTTCAGCCGGGTGACTACCCTTACAGCAAGAACAAGAGTATTATTAGATCAGTTACTGCATTAAATAGAGAATATGCAGCTAATGTTCAATGCTGCACAGCAAGAGCATAACCAAATTAAGAGATTAGGTACAACAATTCTGTAACTTCACATGCATCCAGAAGTAGTGAATAGACACCAATGATGTGCAAACTAATTATAACATTACTCTTCATTTTTAGTACGTGAGATCAGGAAAGGATATTTTCACAAAAGTATTCTTCACATTGAAAGCAATGGCCAAGCACTTGATATTAAATAGAACCATTATTCATTAGATGAAGCTTGCAGGTAATGGATCCAGGATAAGCCTAAAAATAAAATCAATACAGGCATCAAGGTCCTGCCCTAACAAGAATTATCTGACACAATTCACCACATTAAATGACAAGGCCGGCAGGAAAAAAAAAATTATTTTGGAGACAAGATGAATGTGCAATATGCACATTCTAAATGATTGCAGGGAATGAATCCCATCATCTAAAGCACTTTACATGTCACACCTCGAGTCATTAATTTATCTTTAATTTAACAGAAGAGGTTCTCATAGTCTCAACTTAAATTATTGCCTGTGCAATTATATTGAATCAAGACAAACAAATAGAGATTCTCTCTGATTGTAGAATATTTTAATAAATTAGTGAGAAGAATCTATTAAAATGGCACTGTGCGACACGATAGTCAGCTGTATTTAATGATATCTTCCTCTTCAACAGCAACGACCTGCATTTCTATAGCATCTTTAATGCATAACATCCTTTGCAGGAGCATAATCATATGATAAAAGCACGTTGCACTGAAGGGTAAAAGGTCATCAAAAGCTTGGTCAAAGAGGTAGATCTGAGTGCAACACGGGATTAGATTAAGCGCAAGTCAGGGGCGGGGTGGATGCAGCCGACACTGCAAGCAGCCGGGGAGGCAGCCCAAGCCGGGGATAGCGTGGCCAGCCATTGATAGGTCAGCCTGTTATAACCAAATCCGTTATAAGAGGTCCGTTAAAACAAGAGTTTACTGTATATTAAAGCATGCTGTAAATAATATTCCTAGGATGGGAATTCACTAACATCCCAAGTTAAACATTATCTCAATAAGATTGCAACCTGTTTGAATATATTCCTGGAGGTTTCACCACATAACACCTCAACACTTCCACTGGTCCGCTGGACACATCCATCCTCATCTTTCTCACCAACTAGAAAGCAAGTTCAATTGGTTAATTCTTGAATATCATACAGCTCTTTTTCCCATACTCTAATATTACACTCAACAAAAATGTGATGAATCTAGCCTTTTTTAACAGCCTTCCACACTTCCTTCCCTGCCCCATCACGACCACCTTGGTAGCTCAAAGCCAATTCCTAGGATTAACATCAAAAGCAGAAGAATTCTAAAAAAAATCCCGGAGCAGCTGTGACCATCATTATTGGTGACATGGCATGCATAATGCCTACAGTTTATTCTGCCACATTCAGATTCAGAATAATGTTCTAATTTACAGGATTACGCAAAAAAATAATTTGCACATATACATCATTGCACCTACAGCAAAAGGACATTCACATCCTTAAGCATAAATAGGATGAGCAAACTAAAGATACATCATAAGAAAATAAAACACCCTTGATAACAAGTTTGTAGGAAGGAACTGCAGATGCTGGTTTACACCGAAGATAGACACAAAATGCTGGAGTAAGTCAGCGGGACAGGCAGCATCTCTGGAGAGAAGGAATGGGTGACTCTTTGGGAGAACAGTGAAACTAGTCGGAAAACCAGGATGGGAGAGAGAAAGCAAGGGCTATGCAATCTCCCGGTTGTTAAACACTGTAACCCCACCCCACCCTCCCATACTGACCTTTCTGTCCTTGGCCTCCTCCACTGTCAGAGTGAGGCCCAACAAAAACTGGAGGAACAGCACCTCATATTTAGGTTGGGTAGCTTACAACACAGTATGAATATTGATTTTTCGAACTTCAAGTAACCCTTGCTTTCCCACTATATCCTTCCCACCCCCATCCTAGTTCTCTGACTAGTTTCACTTTTATTGATTGTATGCCTCGTTCTCATCTTCCCCATTGCTACCAATGAATCATTCTACGTTTTCCTTGATCATCATTCTCTTTGATCTGTCAATTTCACACCTTACCCTTCCATATCTCTACGTCTTCCTCTCCCCTGACTATCAGTCTGCAGAAGGGTTTTGACCCGAAACATCACCCATTCCTCTCTCCAGAGTTGCTGTTTGTCTCACGGAGTTACTCCATCATTTTGTCTCTACCCTTGATTACAAACCAGTGATTTTTTTTTGTTGGCACTGCAGCATTAACAATGTTTGGCTATCTTCTGCTCATACTGCGGGTACCCATCATTACCCAAGGAAGGGGAACTGTATATGCTAAATTCATACTTTCCATAACCTCCATGTCAAAAGTACTTCTGTGAGGTGCAGACAACAAAACACAGCAGTAACTTTGGATGCTACAAATTTATATATAATTGCTGGTGATGAAATGATGAATAAATATAATCCAGGGCATGGGGGATCTCTTAAACATGACACAATACCAGTTTGACATCTTCCCATGCCACCAAGGTGATGAGGAAATAGGATGGAAACAATATGGAGGCAGAAAATAGCAGAGGAGAGGGGGGTGGGGGGAGGGATGGCAGAATGGGGGCGATAACAAATACTTGGTAGTAAAAAGGGTTGGGAAAGGAGCGTTTACCAGTAGAGGCGATGGGGATGAGAGCGTTGACTTGTGGAGTAAAAAGCAGGCGGTCGGTTGACGAACAGTGAGGCGAAAGGATAACGAGTCAAATGGTGAAGCACGAGAGAAATGGGGAAGGGGGAAATGAGAGAGGGTCAACTGTTGGAGCATGAGGGAAGGGGAATAGATAACGGATGGAGCAAGAGGAGAAAAAAACCGGGATGGAGGGGGGGAGGGGGGAGAGGGGAAGGGAGGATTAAGGGTAAAAAATTGTGGGATGACCAGTGGTGGCGGAGGGGGTTGACCAGTTGAGCTGGGGGCATTGAGATGGCTCGGCAGTGTTGAGGTGCAGGAAATGACCTGTGGAGCAGAGGAGGGAGGAGGGAGGAGGAGGAGGAGGAGGGAGGGGGAGGAGTGTCGACCTGCGGAGCGAGGGAGAAATGGGGGGGAGAGAGGGGAGGGGAGGGGAAGAGGGGAAGAGGGATGACCGGTGGAGTGGAGAGTAAGAACGGGTAGGGTGATCAGTGATAGCGGGGGTAGAGGAAGTTGAGCTGTGGAGTTGGGGGGCATTGAGAGAGTAGGGCGGTGCGTGATTGTATGACTGTGGATATTGTATCATGATAGCATTAAACCTTGTCAACAGGGAGAAACGTTCCCTGGAATCGAGGAGGCGGTGGTAAAGAAACGGTTTGCATGGAGCTCTCACGAGGGATGACATTGAAAGGTAACCGGGAGAAGCTCCACGGTACGACTGACACGACCAGTGCCGACAATCGCCGCCGCCGCCCAGACGCCTCCCCGCAGTCTTCCCCCGGACTCACAGTCGGTATCAAGCTCGCCATCAAACACCGGCCTCCAACCAGTCCGGGTCCCTTTGGTCCACGTCGGCTGCTCAAATCCCGGCGCGGAAACCGAAGGACAGCCTTAGCAACCAGCGCTCCTCCACTCCCGTCACAGCCGTCATCAACTCCCGACCGCCGGCTTCACTCGTACTCACACAGTGCGAACAACGTCATCACATGGTGACCACCGCGACGCGGGGACCACATTCATTATTGGAGGACAGGGCCCACTGAGCGCCGAAGGATGCAGATGACACAAGGGAATTGGTTACGCCAGTTCATTTGCATATGGGTGAATGTATTTTCTTTTAAGGAGACAAAGAATAATCAGCTAAAGACTTATCAAGCGTCTCTGCTCTTTTGTAGGTCGTGTTCAACTAATGAACCACTGTCATGCTTCATCTATATGGCGATTTGACGAATCGCCTCTATCCAAGTCGATTATATCTCACCTCCAGTGTGGTAACCTGAAATGCACACCGGTTTCCAGTTGTGACCAAACCAATATTTTATGAAGATAGTCTGAAGAAGCGTCCAGACCCAAAACCACCTATCCATTTTCTCAACATGCTCCTTGACCCGCTGAGTTACTCCAGCATTTTGTGTCTATCTTTTGTATAAACCAGCATGTGCAGTTACTTTTTACTAAATAATCTATATACTTTTAAAACTCTGTGTGTGTGGGTGTACGGCATTTTGCCTTTGAAACATATTGCCTCAAAAACCTGACGCAAAAACGCGGAGATTTTTACAATTTCGGTAGGGATTTATCTTAGGAGTTCAGAAATTCACTCCTTGGTCAATTATTTTGCCAGATCTTGAGCTGCTGACGTCACAATGCCCACATTCCCACCAATCGAGGCCCACCCCCCCCCCCCGCCGCGGTGGACTAATGCCCCGCGGCCAGCCCAAGTACGCTCGCGCCACGCCTCCCGCAGCTGGACTCCCACACCTGCCCACCTGCCCGCTCACTCCTACCCCCCCCCGTTCTCAAAATGCTCTGCAGATCGGGAGGTCACCGGAGGCCACCGGCTTGCTTCTGAAACCACTCCGTCTCCCCCACCCGATGGTAGAACACGACGGCGGCAGTTATTGTCTCACGGGGCATTACTCACCGAGTTCAGGCCCACCCTCTCCCTCTCTCTCTCCCCATCCCTCCTTCCCTCTCCCCGTCCCTCCCTCCTGCCTGCAAACCCAACGTGCTGCCAGTCCCGCCTCTCGCAAGTCCTTTGATAAAAACCTTGCGACCCCCCTCTCTCTCTCTCTCCGACCCTCCCTTCTCTCTCTCCCCCTCCCCTCTCTCTCTCTCTCCCCTTCCCCTCTCTCTCTCTCTCTCTCTCTCCCCCTCCCCTCTCTCTCTCTCCCTCCCCCCCCTACCTCTCTCTCTCTCTCCCTCTCTCTCCTCCCCCCCCTCCCTCTCTCTCCCCTCCCCCTCTCCCCCCCCCCCCCTCCCCCCCCCCCCCCCCCCCCCTCCCCCCCCCCCCCCCCCCCCCCCCTCGGTCTAGTATTTTATAAAGATATACCATAATAGTTTAGTCAAAAATGCTGGAGAAATAGGTGACGTTTCGGGTCGAGACCCTACTTTAGTCTGAAGAAGGGTCTCGACCCGAAACGTCGCCTATTCCTTCGCTCCATTCGATTCCTTCGATTTTTCCAACATCTGCAGTTCTTTCTTAACCATAACAGTTTAGATCAATAAGATAAATCACTGGATTTTAAAGTTTTACGTAATGAGTCATTTCTGGACGAATACTTGTGAGCACCTTTTAAGCACATGCAAGAAACTGTCCTAATACAAGATACATTTATTTGTCACATGTATAGAAACATCCCCAGAATGTATAAGCACCACTTTCCTCAAAATAAAGTTAGCCTGTCAGGTTGGTCAAATGGTTTCCTACTTCCCAACAGCCCAGTTGGTTAAATAGCCTTTCCCTCATAATTAATGCAAGAAAATGAAAACAATGCAGTTATTTTAATGCTCTTTGATTTTAATTCCAAATTATTAAACATAAGAAAAATATTTTTTTCATGGGATTTTCAGTACAATCATAAAATATTGGTTTCCCAATCATTTTATGACTAATTAATTTATTCCCTCAAGACTATTCAGCTAATCAATATGACGATGGCGAATCTGTGATGATTATCCATCTTTACCCCATTACCAAAACAGTTTTTAAAAAACTACGAATCTCATGATTTAAACTGGCAGATAACGTAGCATCAGTTGCTATTGCAGACACAATTTCAAACGATTATCCCTTGAAAGTTCAAGTTAACATTTATTCCGAGGATGGAGTTAAAGGGAAAGAGAGTAAAGGGATGGTTAATGACCCCAGAATTAAGGGGAAAGGAAGCTCACAAAGGGATAGGAAAGTATGGCCAAGTGTAATAGGGATCGATGTGAAAGGTGAGATGCGTAAGGAATTAAAAGTATTGTATATGAATGCGCGAAGTATAAGAAGTAAAGTAAATGAGCTTGAAGCTCAGTTAGAGGTTGGTAGATATGACATTGTGGGGATTACTGAGACGTGGCTGCAGGAGGATCGGGCCTGGGAACTTAATATTCAGGGTTATACATCCTATAGAAAGGACAGGCAGGTGGGCAGAGGAGGGGGGGTAGCTCTGCTGGTGAGGGATGGAATTTAGTCCCTTGCGAGGGAAGACATAGGGACTGACGAGGTAGAGTCAATATGGATTGAGTTGAGGAATTGTAAAGGCAAGAATACACTAATTGGTGTTATTTACAGACCCCCAAGTAGTAGCCCGGATGTACGGTGTAAGTTGCAGCAGGAGTTAAAACTGGCATGTAACAAAGGTAATGCCACTGTGGTGATGGGGGATTTCAATATGCAGGTAGACTGGGAAAATCAGGTTGGTTCAGGACCCCAAGAAAGAGAATTTGTAGAATGCCTCCGAGATGGATTCTTAGAGCAGCTTGTAATGGAGCCGATCAGAGAAAAGGCAATTCTAGACTTAGTGTTGTTCAATGAACCAGATATGATAAGAGTTATTAGTGTTTAAAAATTGTTGAGATTCTCTCTCCTGAAGGCCACGCCCGTTCCGGAGGGACTATAAAACCCAGAAGTGTTGAGTGCCCCAGTCAGTCTCTGCAAGATGGGGGAGTGAGAGGGTCATGTCTCTCAGTCTGAGCTATGAATAACACTGAAAACATATCTACTAAACTGTGAGTGGTTTACTGACCTGTCAGTGCCCTTAATGTGGTTTGAAAATATAGTTTGGAAATGCTAAAGCTGTGTTGCCTATGGTTTGGAAATGCTAAATCTGTGTTGCCTTTGGTTTGGAAATCTTGACCACTTCCTGTTTGCGCTTTATATTGATTTTAGGAAACATGTTACCACGTACGGCTACGATTTTTGGCCATCTTACTCAGAGTCCCCCTACGTTCATCATGTGCCGAGGATTTTTCCCATCGATGAAAAATAAAAGAGTTATTAGTGTTTAAAAAATGTTGTTATTCTCTCTCCTGTCAATCACACCATGATGGCCATGCCCCTTCTGGTGGGAGGGACTATAAATCCCAGAAGTGTGGGCATGGCTCAGTCGCTGCAAGATGGAGGAGGGAGAGGTCACGACTCGCTGTCTTTAGTGGCCTTGCACCCTGCTTGAAATGGTATGAAACAGCACTTGAATTTGGTGGCCTTGCACCCTGCTTGAAATGGAATTTCAAGGAATAGCCGTGAGTCAACTGCCAGCCCACCAGCTGTGAGTGAGTGAGCTGCCAGCACATCAGGGTTGAATGATTGAGCCGCCAGCCCAAGAATCCATTCGGCCCACAATGTCCATACTAGCCCTCTGGAAACCAGTCCCTTCAGCCCACAACACCCATACTAGCGTTCCAGAAAGCCCACCCCCCCACTGGCCATCAATATTGGAATTTGTGGAGAGGTGGAATATTGCGTTGGGGGACCAGCCCTCCCGTGTGATGCTGGGACCCAACGGATCCCACCGTCTAGTAGACTATTAAAAGTCTCATCTTGTATGTCTCATCTTGTATACATCACAATGCCCCTGCAAGGGGAGAGGGTCACCGCCCTCTCCATCTCAACGGTTATAACTTCATAAACCACTGATTCTTTGCAGGGGGGGGGCGCCACACTGGAATGTTCTGTAACCTCCCCCCCCCCCCCCCCCCTTGCCTGCTCTCCTGGCCCAGTTGCACTGAATCCCACAGCCCGCAGCCTCGCTCGGTTCCACACCCGCACGCAGCCACGCTCGGGTCCTCGGGTCCATGCCCACCTGTGGCCTCACTCAGGCCCATGCCCACCCTTGGCCTCGCTCGGATCCACACCCGTCCACAGCCTCCCTCCCTCCCAGATCGGCGGAAGAAATATGATTTGAAAGTATTACGGCCAACTCTCAACACCGTGGTAAAGGAATTCAATCCCACTTACAGACCAGCTTCTAAAGTTAATCAAGGTAATTCCCCAACTTCACATTCCTGACAACAGCTCAGAAACCATAGAGACTTCAATGTGCATGGTTGTAAAATTTGCTCTGAGCAAGAGAAGGACTAAAATTGCAAAGCCATAAAGCTTCCACCCCACACCGCCCCCGGCCAAAACACCCCCCTCCCCAATCGCCCCCCCCTGCCCCCCCACGTTGCATTGGGGGAACGAGTAAGTGCTGGAATATTGTGTTGGGGGAGCATACAGTGGCATTATCAGTCAATCTCAGAGTCCACAAAACCAGATTGGAATAAATCATCCTCAATCCCAAGAAGAAGAAGAAAAGGAGATAATTGTGCTACTCATTATAGCTTGTATGCACTGTGAATGGAGACTGCTGGTTCCGTCCCTAACTAGATCTGTGCCAGGGAGTTGTACTCGACAAAGACACTGAAAGGCAGACAAAATTTTGAACAAAGCTTTTGTTATTCGATTGCTACTACTTGCTTCCTAGTGGTTGACTTAGGGGACAACGGGATATCTATCAACAGCAAAAATAAAGTAAGTACCTGCGAGTGGAAACATTGTATTTAATAGTAAACAGTAAGTTTCAAAATATGTCAGTTTGACCGTCTAGATAAGAGAATTTTTATAAATGTCAATTTTTATCTAGCTTTCAAAGAATATATTTTTTTAGCATATCAGTAAAACCAATGTGGAAAGGCTGATTATTGACATGACAATGTACATAGCAATAAGGGTAAGCATAATTAGCCATATAAAGTATTGCTACTCTGAAAACTCTAAACTCAGTATCTTGATCAAATCATGATGAGAACACTTTTAGCATTTTAAATAGCTTATTTCACCAGCTGCATAGGAAAAGCTGCCAAGATTCTGGTAATACAATTTAATGGATTACGACCTAAATGAATACTAACGATCAATAATGGAACAGGATCTAATAAAGAAATGGCCCCATTTAAAATGTGTGTGTATGTGACTGCAAGTGTGCATGTACAACGATCTGTTCTAAGACCCGGGGTGGGGAGGGGAAGGGATTACCTTTCAGCACCTCTGAACTCCTCAAAGTATTTACAGTCAATTAATTACTAGTGAAGTATAATCACTATTGGAATATGGGAACAAAAAGAATGACTTAAGAATAATGGTAAGTATTGATGCTTAGGCAAATTGTAAATACAACCTTTCAAGGGCAATACAATGGGCATAAAGAAGGAGTGGGGGGAAAAAACCTTGTTATCTGCCAATTCAGGAAAACGTGAGGAATATCCAAACAGCCAAATTGACCAAGCATAAGCCACCAATCAATTTGCTTCCTATGATCTGTATAAAAACCATTCTGATGGTTTAGGAAGAGATGATCCCCTAATTTAATGCATAATTAAGTTTACACAAATGTTTTACTAATTAACTAATGTTGAACTACTCTCTCAGGAGTTTATTATACCAGATTGTAAACATTATATACTGCCACTTTATAAGCATCAATCCAGCAGCAATGAAATTGTTAATTGCAGCACATATATTTAATGCATAAGTTGTTGATGCCCTCTAATTGATACCCTTTATTTTTCAGTAAAAAAGGTCTAATTTTTAGCTTGTAAATATTTGAAGTGATAGGAACTTGCATTCTATTCTAACTGAGGGGTCTTAACTCGAAACGTCAACAGTCCATTTCCCTCCACAGATGCTACGTGACCCACGAGTTCCCCCAGCTGTTCCCGATTATTTTTCTACAGATTACAACATCTGCAGTCTCATGTGCCCCCTTGCATCTAATTATCACTATCAGGAAACTCAAAAACATTCTACTTTATTTAGTTACTTCTTAAAGTACAGACACTGTTAAACTTGGGCTGGTGACATCCAACCTACAACCTCTGGAACTTTAAAACCTTGCATTCTGGGTGGATGCTGAAAAGTGGGTGGAGTTGAGGTGGGGGTGAAATAGAAACATTAAAATTGTTATAGGTGGATGATCTAAAAATGTCAATGCCTTTTCTCATGTCACACTGCATGCCACATCATCTCCCTACATATCTCGTTATTGTGCACTCTGAGAATGATAATGATATTGCACACAATAAAACGTGATTCTAAGCTCTGACAAGCAAATAAATTGCCAGGTTTCCAGAGGAAAAGAAACACTTAACAATGGAACACCGCAGACCACCTTTTGCACTGTTATGTCTTTGCTTCTCAATTGTAATTTTGTACTAATGCCCTGTGGCGGCCCCTGGTGGCGCAGTGTGAACCCTCGGCTCTGGAGGGGGGAGTCATGTGTCTTGGTGATGGGAGGTGCGGGTCACGGGGCTTCCCTGGGGGTTCTTTAAGGTCGGGAACGCCCGTCCCTGGGGGAGTAGTAGGGGGCTGTATCGCAAGCTAACATTAAAGATTTACTGGCTGGACTAATTTCATGTCCCGCCTCCTTCTTGGCGGGACAGCTTCGGGTCAAGCCTCATTGGTGACCCCAATTTTCCAAAATAGACATTTTGGAGCACAGCATGCACACCACCAGCGCTCAACCCGCCGGCCAGGCCTAACTGAACACGGTCGCCCTGAAGCTACCGACCGTCTGGACCTCTCAGCCGCAGGTATGGTTCCAACACGCCGAGGAGCAATTTCATATCCGCGAGATCACAGTCGACGAAACCCATTTCTACTACGTCGTCAGCACACTCAACCGGTTGTGTCGTGCCTTACCTGCGCAATCCGCTGGCAGCCAATAAATACCAATGCCTCAAGGCACTGCTTCTCCGCACCTTTGGGCTCAGCCTCCTGGAGCGAGTGGCGCAGATCCTCAACATGGGTGGGCTCGGCGACTGGAAGCCATCGGCCCTCATGAGCGAGAAGTTCACCCTCATGGATGGCAATCGGCCCTACTTGCTGTTGAGTACGCATTCCTGCAGCAGTTGCCGGATGACATCCGCCTGCTCCTCTCAGGGGCGAGTTTTGACGACCCCCCTGGCACTAGTGGAGTGCGCCGACAAGCTGTGACTGCCCAGGTGGCAGGAAGTGGGCGCAGTGGATCAGGTGTCCACAGTGCCCTGGAAGGCGCAACGGCCTAGGGCCGCGCCCACCCGGTAGGCGCCGCTGAGCCTTTTTCTACGGGAAAATCCGGCAAAAGAATGTGGTGCTTCTACCACCAGAGCTGGGGTTCGGCAGCCCACCAATGCCGCCCTGCCCTGTTTGTTTTCGGGAAACGCTGGGGCTGACTGCCGGGAATCACCGTGGTGGTCGGCCAGATTCACCGCCTGTATGCTTGGGACCGGCGCTCAGGTCAAAGATTCCTGGTGGACACGAAGGCGGAAGTCCGTCCGGGATGGACACACATTCTGGTAAGCGGGGGCCCTCTTGACTGCCGCGAACAGCAATTCCATATTGGTATGGCATCCGCACCATTCCCCTTATCTTTGGCATGTGCCACTTCACCTGGCCGTTTACCGTTGCGGATGTGGCCCAGCAGATTTCCTGCAGGTGCAATCGCTCTTAGTTGACTTGAGGGGGCCACGTTGGAAGTGATCTCCTTGCGCCCTACTGCGTCCACTGCGCCAATCTGCAACCCGGTGGTGGTAGTGGACGTTTATGCCCAAATTTTGGCCGACTTCCCGGAAATCTTGACCCCACAGTTCAACTTGGCCAGCCCGAAACATGGGTGCTACACCACATCCTCACTTCGAGACTATCACTTCATGCCCGCGCCTGCAGGCTGGCCCACAACAAACTCCAGATCGCGAAGGTGGAGTTTCATAACATGGAGACCATGGGGATTGTCCGACGCTCTCACAGCCCATGGACTTCCCCGTTGCACATGATGCCAAAGGTCTCCGGGGGCTGGAGGCTTTGTGGTGACTACCACCACCTGAACGATGCCACCATTACGGATCGTTATCCCATCTCCCACATCTAGGACTTCTCCACCGTCTGGCCGGGGCTGTTCTTTTCGAAAGTTGACTTAGTCCGGGGTTATCACCAGATCATCGTGCGACCGGAGGATGTGCCGAAGACAGCGATAATCACGCCCTTCGGGTTGTTTGAATTCCTGCGCATGCCTTTTGGCCTTAAGAACGCCGCGCAGGCCTTCTGATGCCGGATGGAAAACCGTGGGTCGGGGCTCGACTTCCTGTTCATCTACATGGATGACATTCTCGTGGCTAGTCACTCGCGACAAGCATTGCGCCCACCTTCATTTGTTGTGCCAGCGCCTCAGCGAGTACGGTCTGGTAATCAACCCTGACAAATGCCAGTTCAGCCTCCATGCCATCGATTTTCTGGGCCACCGGGTGATGTAGCATGGTGCTGTTCCTTGATCGGACAGGGTAGAGGCCATTCCCCAGTTCCCGCGGCCTTCCACAGTGCAGTGCCTTCAGGAATTCATGGGTATGGTCACATTTTACCACGATTTGTGCCGGCGGCGACAAGAATAATGCAGTCGCTCTTCCACTTGTTAACTGGTAAGCGGCGGGATGTGCAGTGGGATGATGGCTTTTGGTGGTGGCTTTTGAAGCGTTACCTCTGGCGACGATGCTGGTGCATTCACGGGTCGACACCCCCACAGCCCTAACCGTGGATGCCTCGGACTCTGCGGTCGGCGGCGTGTTGGAGCAGTCGTTTGACAGTCTCTGACGGCCTCTCGCCTTTTTCAGCCGCCAGCCTAACCTGGCGGAGCGAAAGTATAGCACGTTCGACCGGGAGATTCTCGCCTTGTACCTGGCGGTACGGCACTTTCGGTATTTCCTGGAGGACCGGGACATTATCGCTTTCACCAACCATAAGCCCCTCACCTTTGTTTTTGCTAAGGTTTTGGATTCCTGGTCCATTCGGCAGCAGCGCCAGCTTACTTCTATTTCAGAATTTACCATCGATATCCGCCACATCGCCGGAAAATATAAGCTGGTCATGGGCGCCTTGTCCCGCCCGGCTATTGCAGTCGTTCTCAACCTGGCCCCAGGCATAGACTATTCCACCTTGGTTGCTGGCGGACGAGGAGATGCCAGCATACCGAACTGCGATCTCGGGTTTGGTGCTCGACAACGTGCCATTGGGTCCCTCCAGCATTACCGTCTTGTGCGACGTATCCACGGGGCAGCCGCGGCCTTTTGTTCCGGTGGCCTGTCGCCGTAGGATTTTCAATGTTACTCATGTTTGGGCCCACCCGTCTATCCAGGGCGACGGCGGCAATGGGTGCTGCGCGGTTCATGTGGCATGGGTGAGAATGTTTCAAGATTTTTAAGAAAATGTATTGAGCTATAGATTTAGAAGCAATAAAATGGATGCTTAACCTTTCTCCTATTAACACTAACAAGAGTACAGCACAATAACATGAACGTTTTCTCCTTTCTTCTATAACACTAGTGAGATAACAGCACAATAACATGAAAGTCTTTCTCTATGATATAAACAATCAGAAAAATGTTCAGACAATTCGCTCCTACCCTTTACTCCACAAGATTGTAATGTACGTCAACAAGATAAAAAAACAAGTGCTTGACTCTGCAAAAAATAGATTCTTCAAGCAGAACCATATATGGGCTAACCTTTCCTCTATCAGAAGAACTTATCAATCCTAACAGGCACAGAACAGCTGAATTGCTGATTATTGGGGTATAAATATATCTGATTGCACATTACCTCTTTGTGTGGGGATAGAGTGACTCTATAGTCTGTATTTTGCATACTGTGAGAGTTGTCTGCTACACCCACCTGGGCAAAATAAAGATTTTACTGCTTTATTACTAACTTTATTGTGCTTTTGTCTGTTTGAAGTAAAACGAACCTTAACATGGGTTGCGGAAGCAAGTCGGTCGTTGGGCCCGGGCGTGCATTCCGTGCCAAACATCGAAGTTGCAGCAGCACGTCCGGGTGCCAATTCAGGAGTTCGCAGTGCCTCTCCAGCGCTTCGACCATGTGCACATGGATATCGTGGGGCCACTGCCTCCATCCCGGTGTATCTCGCACCTGCTGATGGTGGTGGACCGTTTTACGCGTTTGTCGGAGGCCATCCCGCTCATGGGCACTTCTGCCCTGTCGTACGCTCGCCCATTGGATTGCCCGTTTCGGGGTGCCGCTGGACATCTCATCCGACCGGGGTGCCCAGTTTGGGACACAGCTCCACCATTCGATGGCATATCATCCTTAGTCTAAAGGGTTGGTGGAGCGGTTCCATCGCCATCTCAAGGACACCTTGAAGGTTCGCCTCACGGGTCCCGAATGGATGGACATTGTCGTGGGTCTTGCTGGGGATTCGGACTGCCCCGAAGGAAGATTTGGCATCGTCATCAGCTGATTTGGTCTATTGTGTTCTGCTCACCGTTCTCAGGGAATTTATTTCAGCCACTGGTGGGTCCCAGGAGCCGCCGTCATCTGTGTTGGTCCATTTGCGGGAGGGGGTCGGCGCCGTCTCCTGTCGCGACGTCTCATCATAGTGTGGCTTCGTTCCATGTGCCGCCAGCTCTCGCAGACAGTCCTTGTCTTTCTACGCTGCGATGCCCACAGGTCGCCCTTGCAGCGCCCATATGAGGGTCCCTTTCGGGTGCTGCGGCACTGGCCCACGACTTCTGTGTTGGACATGGGGGGCCAGCAAGAGACAGTGTCTGTGGCTCAGTTGAAGCTGGCCCATTTGGACCGTAGCGAGCCAGTACAGGTGGCACAGCCTTGCCGTCGGAGGCATCTGCTGTCCCCGCTTCCCCCAAATTCGTCCTTATGGGGTGGGTCCCCTGTGCATAGGGGACATATGTACAAGGTCTGGCCGCCTCGTTCGGCTTCCTGTCCCTTTCGGTGACTCTGGTTCGGGGAGTAGGTCATGTGGCTGGTGGTGAGCCACGCGCAATGCGAACCCTCGGCTCTGGAGGTGGGAGTCACGTGTCTTGGTGACGGGTGTGGGTCACGGGCTCCCTGGGGGTTATTTAAGGTCGGGAACGTCCATGCCTGGGAGAATAGTAGGGAGCTGCATTGTTAGCTTACATTAAAGATTTGCTGGCTGAACAAACTTTGTGTCCCGCCTCATTCTTGGTTGGACAGCTTTGAGTCCTACCTCAGTCCTATTTTTTTCTTTTCATTGTTCTATATCATTTATATTTGGTATGTTGTCCGAGTCCATGTGCCGATGATGCTGCTCCAGGCAAGATTTTACATTTCTCACCATAATTGTGCAAGACACTAAATGCAACTTGTGCAAGACACTAAATGCAACTTTAACCATCAGCTATCAGCTACAACCCCCTTTTCATCTCCTCTTTTCTAGCTTTATTTCCACCCCAATCTTTAGCTCCTGTCTAATGACATTGTAATCTGCCTTGCCCCAATTAAATATCTTCCCCCAACATTCAGATCCGCCCCTTGCAAAAAGTTGTAAACATTGCCCAGACCATCATCAGCTCTGACCTCCCCACCATTGAAGGGATCTATTGCAGTGGCTGCCTCAAAAAGGCTGCCAACTTCATCAAGGACCCACACCATCCTGGCCACACACTCATTTCACCAATGCCATCGGGAAGAAGGTACAGGAGCCTGAAAACTGTAATGTCCAGGTTCAGGAACAGCTTCTTCCCTACAGCCATCAGGCTATTAAACATGACAACAAATAAGCTCTGAACTGCAACAGACTATTGTTATTGCACTGCACAATATTTGTTATTTATTGAGTATGTGTGCATGTGTATACACACACTGAACTTTTTTTCTTCTCCCATTATGTACTATTTTACATATTCTGTTGTGATGCAGCAAGCAAGAATTTCATTGTCCTATCTGGGACATATGACAATAAAACACTCTTGACTCTTTTGTATCTATTGGGGAAGTTAGTCACCCACCACAACCCTGTGGTTCTTGCATCCTTCCGAAATCTGTCTGCATATCTGATCATCTATCTCCCGCTCGCAATTGGGTACCCTATAATATAATCCATTAGAGTAATTGCTCCTTTCTTATTTTTGAGTTCAACCCATAATACGTCAGTAGACGTACCCTCCAATATGTCCTCTCCGAGTTCTACTGTGACATTGTCTTTGATTAACAAAGCAACTCCTCCACCTCTTTCAACCCCATGTCTGAAACATTGAAACCCAGTTGAGGTGCCAGTTGTGTCGTCTCACAACCAGGTTTCCATGATGGCCACAACATCATAATTTCAAGCACTGATCCAGGTTCTTAGTTCATCGGCTTTACCTACAAAACTCCTCGCATTGAAGTAAATACATTTCATCCCTTCATTATTCCCTTGTTTATGAACTTCTTATTGCCTGTCCATCCTATGAGATCATAATCTCAATTTTCTCATCAGGCCTTCCATTTGCAGACCTGTTGCTTTGGTTCACACCCCCGCTGTTCTAGTTTAAACCCTCCTTAGTAGCAGTAGAAAACCTCCCTGCAAGGATGCTGATGCTCCTCCAGTTGAAGTCCTTCTTGTACAGGTCACCCCTGCCTTAGAGCAATCCCAATGGTCCAAAAGTCTGAATCCCTGTCCCCTGCGCCAACTCCTCAGCCATGCATTCATCTGTCTTATCCACTAGCACATGCAACGGTAGTAATCCAGAAATTATCACCCTCGAGGTCCTGCATTTTAACCTTTTGCCTATCTCCCTATATTCATTTTGCAGGACCTCTTCCCTTTTCCTACCTATGTCATTTGTGCTGATGTGCCCCGACTTCTGGTTGCTCATCCTCCCCCTTGAGAATGTTCTGCAGGTGTAGGCCATATAGCTGCTTGAGCTTCTTCCATCGATGACGGATCTATTCTTTGACTTCAATTCCCATGTTTCTCTCCATCCATTTTACAGTAGAGAAGATATTGATGTCAATCCTGAATATTTGTGATCAGCCCTGATCACACATTCATCTCTCTACTGCCATCAGGTAGAAGGTACAAGAGCATGAAATCATTGTCCTATCTGGAACACATGACAATAAACTCTCTTGACTTGACCTACCCACTTTCACTGCCAGGTCGAGCTGCCTACGCCATCCCAAGCCCACACCATCTAACTGGCCGCTTCCAGGCCAAACCTACTATCACCCTTCAGGTCGCCACCACCAACCCTTACTTGCACTGGCCATGGCCAATTACTCCAGCGATCCTCACCTCTCCCCATGCCAACTCACCTAGATTCCAGGTCCAGTTCCAGACTGAGAGTCTGAAGAGGGTCTCGATCCAAAACGTCCTGTTCTCTAGAGATGCTGCTTGACCAGCTGAGTTACTCCAGCACTTTGTAACCAGCATCCATGGTAGATCTCTTTGTTTCTACTACTTATACGAATACTTGGCAATCCCCACCTCATTATAGCAGACAACGGGCAATATCAGATACCATTCCCCTACTACGATTTGTTCTCACAAAGATAGACAAAAAGCTGGAGTAACTCAGCAGGACAGGTAGCATCACTGGAGAGAAGGAATGGCTGACATTTCGGGTCGAAACCCTTCTTGGTATAACAAGGGTTTACTGTACTTCCAAAAACAATTAAAATTTCTTGAAAGGTTGAACAGCAGTCAATTGTGCCTAGGAGATTCATATATTGTTCTGGTGGCTTATTTGCAAAGGACCATTGAGAACATTTGAAGGATATATGGGACAGAGCAGAGCTCATGCCTTGTTATAAATTATTCTTTGAGAAGTAGAAAAAAAATCAAATGAATTTCAAGGGATTCTTCATGTTCCGTATCTTAAAAGAGGTGGTGGAAAAGTGAATGCATGGTTAGGTCATCAATTGGCTACGGTCCATTGAATGTTCGACGGACTCGGGAGGCTAATTGGTGCGATGTTGTCAACACCGTGAAACCTCCAATTACATAACGACAAATCCGATTGCGGATGCTTGAATTCTAGAATTACAGCACAGAATGGCAGGCACGCATTCAGCATCGATGGTGTGAGAAAGTGAGTTAACCGTTCAGATCAAGTGGTCAACCAGCTTTCATCAATCAAACCCTTAGCAGTCATGGTCAATGGAGGCCACTTTGCCCCTCTCACTCGTCCGTGACACAGAGGGAAGCGCGCCGCTCAGTGTCTTTCCACCGTCGGTCGGCGGTGCGGGTTGACCAGCGGGCGAAAAGTCGGCGGTGACATTGAAATGTAATGTGGATTTTTGTTGTTGTATTTTGTTTGCTGCTGCGCCTTGTCCCCCGCGGCACCCGGAAACCCGCCGCTTTAATCTTTGTTTCAAACCGCAACGGCCACCGCGCGCGCCTCGCCGTCTCGCGAGATTTACAGCGCGAGGTGAAGGTGCCAGCCCGCCCTCTGTCGACGGGGAGGCGGGCTCTGTGACGTCACAGTGGTGATCGGCGGGGTGGTCTCTCCTCCCTCCCATCCACCTCCCCCCCTCCCTCTCTGATCAAGGTGAGAGAGGCGCCAGGGCGGGGGAAGCAGGGGCAGGGGCAGGCATCGGCATCGCGACAGAAGCTGCAGCCCGGCGGGGCAGAAGAAGGGGAGGGTCAAGGACCGGGAGGAAAGCAGATGCGCCTGGGATGAAACGCAGGGGTGTCTTTGCCTTGTTTTTCGCTCCGCTCCTCCTCTCCGCCTTTGACACACTCCTCCTCCCCCAAATTGCTGGAGCCGCCTGGTCGGAGGCCTTGGATTGGCAGGGGGAGGTTGGGTCCTCAGTGACTGACCTATGGACAAGAGTCAGACAGTAGAGCGAGAATTGGTGCCCAAGGGCGGTGGTGGGTGCGAGGGCTTCATGTGTTAAACGTCTCAGTTCGTGAGAGCTTGTGATGGATCAATAATTTTTGCAAGCATGCAAAATAAAGTTTCTTGTAACCAACTTTTAAACATGTAAGATGTTAACCGTTTGCATTGATGCAAAGCTGATGGCTTCAATGGAGGGGTGGTTGAATTGATTTATTTACTTTGAGTTGGTGACATTGTTTTGTTTTTATTTTGCAGTGCCTACGATTGGTTGAGTTTTTATTTGTAAAACTTTGAGTAAAAGATTTTATTCCACTTTCAAGAGACCAGCGTATTCTTGAGAAGTAGGAGGTTGTGGAAAACGGATCGTTTCTTAAATATTGTTAACATCCTTTGCAAATGATGCAGTTTATTTAGTAAGTATATACTGGGATCAATAACATACCAATATGTTAATTTCAAACAGCATGGATCACCTCTGTCAGCTTTAAAGTGACCATGTGAAACTATAATGTTGAACTTTTAAGTGAAAATGTAATTAATGTGCGCAAACCGATTCTGTGTCTAAGATAATGGATTGATTCTAAGATACTGGAATCAACATTTCAGGATGTGGCAACTAGAGGCATGGCTGCCTTGATGAAAGGGAATGATTGGTGCTTCTGAGGCCAAAGGTGGGCTAAAATAGACTCAAATAAGGCTAGAAAAGATTAGAAATAGACAAGGCCACCAACGTTTGTCAATGCAGGAAAGGGTATTTAAAAATCTAATGCCTTAATAGATCAAAATCAATAAAGTTAGGAATAATGGTCAATAGTACTTGGAATATGAAGATCTGAGGATGACACAAAGATGGGTGGTATTTTTAGATAGTGAAGATGGTTATTAAAAATTACAGCAGGATCTTGATCAGTTGGCCAGATGGGCTGAGAAATGGTTGATGGAATTTAATACAAAGAAATGTGAGGTATTGCATTTTGGGAAATCGAACATGGACAGGACATGGACATTGAATGAAAGGGCTCTGACAAGTGTTGTACAGCAGAAGAATCTAAAATTGCAGTTCCTGGAAAACATCGTTCCTTGAAAGAGGCGTCACAGGTAGGGTGGTCAAAAAGGTTTACCGTACATTGCCGTTCATCAATCAGAGTATTAAGTGTAGAAGTTGGGTGGTCATGTTGCAGTTATACAAGACGTGGTGAGGCCACATTTAGAGTATAATGTTCTGTTTTGGGCAGCATGTTATAGGAAAGATGTTGTCAAGCTGGAAAGGGTGCAGAGAAGATTTATGAGGATGTTGCCAAAATTCGAGGGCCTGAGCTTTCGGAAGAGGTTGAGGAGGCTAGGACCATATTCCTTGGAGGATGAGGGGTAATCTTATAGATATGTACAAAATCACGAGATGAATAGATAGGGTAAACACATGTTCTCTCTTGCCAGAATAGAAGAATCGAGAACCAGAGGACATATGCTTAAGGCTAGGGGAGGGGGGCAGATTTAATAGGAACCCGAGGAGTAATGTTTTTACACAGATGATGGTGGGTGTATGGAATCAGTTGCCGGACGGAAGAGGTAGTTGAGGCAGGTACTATCGTAACATTTCAGAAACATTTGAACAGATGCACAGATAGAACAGGTTTAGAGGGATATGGGCCAAATGCAGGCAGGTGGGACTAGTGTAGATGGAATATGTTGGTGTGGGCAAGTTGGGCCCAAGGGCCCGTTTCCAAGGAAATACAGAAATATCTTCCTACCAGGCTCTTGGTTTTCTTTGATCAGCCAAATGAAGCAGTAGACCATCCTTCAAGTATTTCTTCTTCTTAGGGTTGCTGTGCTCATGTGAACCGACAAGCAAATCAGGAGCTTCCATGTCTTTTCTGGTAAGTCAACTCAAAGTGGTTACATAATTGCAGCCTCCTCCTGTTTGTCTAAACTGTTGCCACAATAATTACATTCCTGTAATTTGGGATTAACAGGCCTGGACTAAAAAAAAACATTGTAGTTTAACTCCTATCAGAGCATTTTGGAAATTCAGTTAAATTAATAACCTGTATTCCTGTTGAATGTTTTGGCACACCAGTCAATTACTTCATACAGCCATGCAAAACAATAAGAATAATGTGGGGAAACTGCTGGAAATAATGCAAAAGGCCAGGCAATTTCTGTGGAGAAAAAAAAGACAATATTTGTCAATAGTCTGATGATCTATCATCAAAGGTGGAAGGAGAAAAAGTAAATGTTAAGGCTGCATTTCATTGTCTCTACTGTACACTGATAATGACAATTAAAGTTGAATCTGAAGGGAAAAGTTGGGATGTGGAAAGGACAAAATTGAAGGTCTATATAGTGTGGGAGGAAGGAGAGATTACAGGGTTGATGGTGCTATAAATTTGGCTGAAAAAAAGTAGTATAGGTCTAGAGGTTGTGTAAATATGATTAGGAGTCTCCTTATCTGAAATGATCAAAGTCAACAAGTGTAGAAGACAATGCATTGTCAAAAGCTGAGTTTACTTTGATCTTAATAGATCTAGTTGGATGCTGGATTAAGGGTCAGAATGGAACTACGAATTAAATTACCAGCCAAACAGGACCTGAAAGTCACTGTTGTGCATTAGAAGGACATGATACACACAGCGGTTAACAAATCTGCATTTGACCTAGGAGACAACAACATGAACAGTTATGTAAAAGATTAAACTGCATTTATATTAAAGCAAGAAGCCTGACAGGTAAGGCAGACGAACTTGCAGTATGGATAGGGTCATGGGATTAGGATATTATGGGTATTCGAGAAACATGGGCAAAATTGTCAGTTCCATGTTCCAGGTACCGATGATATGGGTTTGATAGAGGTAAGGGGGGGGGGGGTGTTGCATTTTTGATCTGGGATCACATATTTAAAAAGGATATTCCTAGGGGATTGTCCTGTGAGGCAGTATGAGGAGAACTTAGAAACACGAAGGGATGATCAATTGTTGCAAGGATATAGTGGAGCAAATATGTCAGAAGATCGCAGAAAGCTGTAGTAATAGTAAAACTGGAGAAGTTGGTGGTTTTGATTCTCTAATATTGTGGATGGAAGTGTCAGTGGGGGGATCATTTTGTGACTAGTGAGATTATCTTTTTTGTCATATAAATAATTTGAATGAGAATGCGTGTGGCATAATTATTAAGTTTGTGGATAATACCGAAATTGGTGGTGTTGCGGACAATGCAGAAGGCTGCAACATGATCTATATCAAATAAGAAAGTGGGCCAAGGAATGTCAGATGGAATTTAAATTGTACTGGTGTGAAGTGTTATTCAGATATTCAGCAAAATAGTCCCGAGTCTACGCTGGGCTCACCGATATAAAGGAGGCCTTATCTGGTGCACAGTAGAGGAGATTTAGATATTACCTTTTTCACTCGGAGTCTAAATCATTAATGTAAATTATGACTAGCATGGTCACAATAATAATTGTTGTAGATCATTATCACCCGCATCTTTCTACTAGATCACTATCACCCGCACCTTTATCCTATTTACAACTTTCTGTGCTGAAATCAGCTAACAATCCACCCCGGACATCTCCCTCCCTCTCATCTCGGTTTTGATTCCACTGACTTTCACATTCTCCATTTTGTTTTGATCTTTTTCTCTTTTAAGGACTGTTCCTGCATTTCACAGACAGAAATAGAACCGATTAATGCTGGGGGACAGGTAGACGGAAAAAACCATCCCCAACTGGTGAGTTAAGGCTTTAATTTGAAGTTGATGTTGTAGATAAAGAAACATATATATATAAGTGGTGAGGATGGTTAGGATTATTCTTTATTTGATAATTCTGGCATGCTGTTTTTGTAAAGTAATCATATGTCTTGAGTGGCTGTTAAATATGTTAATCTATCTTGAAATTTAGCTGAGGAAAGTGCTAGACTGAACAAAATAATTTCAATGTGCACAGCAGTTCAAAAGTGTGGATGTTTAAACAGTATTATGATAGAAACAAATTTGGGCAGAAGCTTTTTCTCAGAGATTTAGTATGCTTTAAGAACAACCGTGTCATTATTGATATTGCAAAATGATTGCAGGACAGATTATTCAGGTATAAATTTCAGTGTAAATTATCACAGCCCTGATGGTAACATTGGTTGCAAGAATATCTATTCAGTTTCTAAGGTAATAAATGAAGTCAGCTGTTTTATGAACTTGCATTCTTAGCTGAATTTATTCTATGCATTAGAGCTTTGTTTAAAAAAAAAAGGATACTTATTTTATACCTTTGATCCACGGGGTAGAGCGGTCATTTTTCAGAAGTTGCATTACAGTGTATTTGTTAGGCCTATAAATCGGGTCATTTGGAATATTGCATGCCATTCTGGTCACCCCGTGTAGGAAGGATGTGAAGCTATTGGAAAGGGTGCACGAGATTTATCAGAATGCTTCCCGGATTAGCTACAAGGAAAAGTTGGGCAGATTTGGATTGTTTTCTGTGGAATACTGGAGGTTGAGGAGAGCCTTGATAGAAGTATATACAATTATGGGAAGCATAGATAGGGTAGACAGTCAGAATCTTTTTACCAGAATGGAAACATCAAAGACTAGTGGGGAAAGGGAAACTGCTTAAAGGAAATGGGCAGGACATGTTTTTTTACACAGAAGGTAGTTGGTGCCTGGAATGTGCTGCCAGGGGTGCTGGTGGAGGCAGATACGATAGGGACGTTTAAGAGGCTTCTAGATGCGTGGCTATGCAAGGAATGGAGGGATATGGACCATGTGCAGGCAGTGGTGATTAGTGTATCTTGACATTATGTTTGGCACAGACATTGTGGGCTGAACGGTCTGTTCCCGCATTGTACTATTTAATGGTGTATAAATAGCTTCCTCTCCTCTGCAATTTGCTTGGCTGTGATACTAGATACAGTCAGTTTTCCTCTTGTCCCGAAAAGGTATTATCCATTATACATCATTCACTATTATGCTTTTTCTTCTATGTAGAAAAATGGATACTCCACTTCCCAAAGCTCCCTGCGAGATGAAATGACGATCTATGCAACCAATGCCAGTCACTATCAGCTTCTATGTGAACTAGGTAAAAATTATTGTTGAATTGGGTTTGTTTGATAATGGCCTCACAGACATGTTGTTTGATTTAGAAATCGAGATGACTGAAAGATGGAACTGTTGGCCCAGCTGGTGGTTTACTTCAGTACCATAGTGTAATCCTATTCTAGAACAAAAGTTTTGGAGGAACTCAGCGAGTCAGGCTGGAGAGGGAAATGGATGAAGAATGTTTTAGGTGTGACCCTTCTTCACACTGATTGGAGCAGGGGGAGAAAGCACTTTACTTCCCCCCCCCCCCCCCCCCCCTCTTCACCCGATTTAATCCCCTCTTGAGGCTTTTTTCATTTCACTCTTTCCCCCCCCCCCCCCCCCCCCCTTTCCTTACCTGACACCCTTTTGTCTCTTTTCCACCTCTAGATTTTGTCACTTCACCCATCTGCCAATCATCACACCTTCTTCATTTGCATCCACATTACTTATAGGCTTTGTCCCACCCTCCTCCTTTCAAGCTTTTCTTCTCCTCTACTCCAATCAGTCTGAAGAAGGGACCCAATCTGAAACGCTTTCTGTCCCTTTCCCTTCACAGATGCTGCCTGACCAGCTGAGTTCCTCCAGCACTTTTGATTTGTTCAAGATTCCAACATCTGTAATTCCTTGTGCATCTAATTCTGTCAAAATCATTTCTATATTTATCTTGTGCTTAAGTAATTGGCTTTGGAATAATTGTGATAGTGTTGTGAAAAAAAAACAGCACAAAACTACTAGCACAAAATAAATTGTCCAACTTGTTTACAAATAGTAGAAATATTTTATGTTTAAGAAGGAACTGCAGATGCTGGAAAATCGAAGGTAGACAAAAATGATGAAGAAACTCAGCGGGTGAGGCAGCATCTATGGAGCGAAGGAAATAGGCAATGTTTTGCGTGGAAACCCTTCAACAGACTGATGTGAGGGTGGGGGGGGGGGGGGGGGGCGGGAAGGAGGAATATTTTAGTTTGGTTTGAGATATCAACTGTCCTCTTGAGGTGCGGAAATTGAATTATTTTTTCAGTGACCATTTGTACTGTTTCTAGTAGGTACTTTTCAGCCTAGTGTTAAAGCAGTAAATGTAAACAGATGATTTGACCGTGGACAACATGGATAGACATGGTAGAGTGTATTTTTTCCAGGGTGAAAAGTCAACTAATAGTGGGCATAGCTTTAAGATGAGGGAGGAAAGTTTAAAGGAGACAAGACAAAGTGGGACCCCTTGGGTCCCAGTCACACAGGAGGCCTGGTTTTCCCCCCCAGTGGGGGAGGGGGTGGTGTGGGGGGGGGGGTCGGTTTGGGGGGAGTGTGTGGGGTTGTAGGGGGAGGCGGGGGGGTATGTGGGAGGGTGGTGTGGGCTCAGCAGCCCCGGCTCCGACCGCACTCACCAGCTGCAGGTCCCGGCTCCGGACTCAATCATCTGTTCCAAGACCGGTGCCTGTCGCACTCAGTGGCTCCCAGCCCCAGCTGCATTCATCGGCACCTGGCTCCTCGTGTTGGTCGCCACCCCCGCACGCGAACACAGCAGCCCCCTCGGCGGAAAACAGCAGCCCGTGAACACAAGGGGGGGTGTCGGAAGAGTGGGAGGGGTGGTCGCGGCAGACGCAGCTCACCCAGCATCTTCAGCTTTCGGCCTCACTCACAACTGCTGGTCCCACTCCGACTTCACGCAGAGGCTTCCAGTTTGAACTTGCTCTCTGCCAAGCTGCATCCATTCGGTGGGGGACCAAGTTCAACATGTCGGAAAAGTAAAGCTGCAATGCCACCTAGCATCCCAGGTCTACAACCTGGATTTATTTCATTGTCCGAGGGGAAGTGCCCCTCCTTCTGGGCAGTGATGCGTGCCATGATATGGGCCTGGTCACCTTTGGTAAAGGTGTGCACCAGCTGTCCACCATCCAGAGTCCTACTCAACAGCTACTCTCACAGTCCAAGGACCTTTTTGACAATAAATGGTCGCAGCCACCAAAGAAGAATAAAGACAAAATAAGGATTTGTATAAACACTGCGATCAAACGTCCACATCACCCAATGCGGATGGTGGAAGAAGTTGTGGCACACCTGGGAAAAGCCAAGGTATTCTCAGTGTCAGATGCAAAAAGCTCATTCTGGCAGTTTCTGCTAGACCACGCATCCTCCATGCTAACCACATATGAAACGCCTTTCGGACATTATCGTTTTTTTACGCATGCCGTTTGGCTTCAATTCAGCTGGTGAGGTCTTACAACGCACCATGGAGCAGCTCTTTGTCGGGTACCTATGCGCTATAATTGTGGAAGACATCATGGTCGCCTGGCGCGATGTCCAGGAACACGATTCCAATCTAAAACTAATCCTAGATCGTGCCAATGAGGTAAACCTCGAACTCAACCCACTCAAGTGCAGGTTTGGAGTTGACAAAATGGGTCACGTATTCATCAGCAACGGCCTCAAGCCAGACCCGTTCAAGACCATTGCCATCAGCGAGATGCCGGCACCCACATACTTAACTGCTCTGCAACGATTTCTAGGCATTGTAAACTACCTGGGAAAGTTCATCCCAAATTTCAGCTAACTCACAAGGACGCGCACTGGTCCTGGACCGAGCACCAACAGAAGGCGTTCAACGCCCTCAGACAACAAATGTCTGGCGCTCCCACCCTCACATACTTCGATGTCAAGCAGCCTGTCACCCTAACTTGTGATGCCTCCCAGTACGTTCCGGGTGCTGCCTGCCTACAAGACGACGGTAAGGGTCCCTGACCTGTCGCCTATGCCTCCCATACCATGTCTGACACAGAACAGCGCTACACTCAAATTGAAAAGGAACTGCTTGCCGTAACTGCTTGCAAGAAATTAATGGGCTTTATCTTTGGCAACCCGGTCACAATTAAGACCAACCACTAGGCCCTGGTCAGCATTCGGAGCACACGTGGCCCCTGCGTACTTACAATGCTTGATGATGGAACTACAAAGGTATGACATAAAACTGATTCACAAATGCGGGAAGGACATGTATTTACCCGACACCCTGTCACGGGCACCGTGCAGCACCTGTCAGACGACGATGGGTATGGGGTTATGATAGTCTCTTACCTTCCATCTGCGTGTTTAAACGACCATGCAACACAAACGGTTGCGGACTAAACGCTAGTCGCTCTCCACTGTCATCCATCACAGTTGGCCAGACAAACAATACCAGCTGTCTCCCCCAATTTGCCCATTCTACCCGGTTTGCAATGAGCTAGTTCTCCAGGACAACATTGTGGTGAAGGGACATAAGGCAGTCGTTCCGGAATCTCTGCGCGCCAAATATTTAGAGACCATCCCAGGGCAGAATCAACTATCCACCAGGCAAAGAGTATATTTTTCAGGCCTGGAACGGCCGATTTTGTGCTTGAGAAAGTCAAATCCTGCGCGGTTTGCAACAGCCTAGCTCTGCACCAGCCCAAACTACCGCTTCTCTCACACCCCACACTGGACTTACCCTGATCCACACTTGCAACTGAACTTTTCGAGTAGCACAGCAAACAGTACCTGGTCCTAGTCGATTCATAGTCGGGGTGGTTTGAGAGCGATTTGCTCAATATTCCAACCTCCGCCATGGTCATCCAGAAACGTACTCGCCACTTTGCTGTTCACGGGGCGCTGATCCAGCTGCTCTCTGACAATGGCAGTCAATTCTCCAGTCAACTCTTCAGGCATTTTGCTAAACGCTGAGATTTCTGCCACATTACCAGCAGCCCCGAATACCCGCAGTCCAACGGTCTGGCTGGACGCGCGTTATGAAGCACCAAACAATTAATGGAACGATCACATAGGGCCGGCTCCGATGTCTATTTCGACTTGCTTAACCTCCGGAACATCTCCTGCGACCCGATTCTGGGGTCCCCTCCCAGCGCACTACTCCACCTATGGTTAAGCAGATGCTACAATAACAAGTTTGCATGCCGGCAACAGTTCAATTCCAGCTCCAGCAGTGCCCAGAAGAAACATTACGACAAGACCAGCACTCAATTCCTTCCACTTACCAAAGGGCAAGTCGTCCGTTTGCAGTTGCACAGAGGCTATGACCACCTGGATGTCATTCTGGGGTCCACCGCGGAGCCATGCTCATACCTAGTAATTTGTTGACAAGGCATCTACAAACGCACCCGCCAGCACCTCAGCCCAGTTAATGAGCCTGCCCTTCCACATCAATAACCTGACCAACCGGCCGTGACCCATTCACGGTCCAGCAGAATTGCTCCCGTGGTTCCATGGCCACCGGCCAACCCGAGTTCGATTGCTTCTCCGGCCGCCTCACCACTCCAGCCGCTGCCATTACGGTCCCGGCTTTCACCAACAACGCCGGCAAGACCACTATCTTCTCCTGTTCAATCTCCAGTGAAGGAAGATGAGCGGTACAGGTGCACAACCTTTTATCCGAAAGCCTTGGGACCAGACACTTTTCGTAATTCAGAATTTGTCGGTCTTGGGAATGGAAATTTTTTAGCATAGACTTTAATGGCTGGCTCAGTGGTAGAGTGCTCGGCTCATATCCGCAAGGTCGCGAGTTTGCGCCTTGATCCCGGCAGTTACTCGGTCGCGAGTTTGAGTCTTCAATGTCGTTTTTTTTCTTGCAGAATAAATGTTTGTATGAAATGCAGTGTAGGAGAGGTGTACTGACTGTGTGGGCAGAACTTTGGAAGTGATTGCCCACCAGTCTAAAAAGCCGCTGTGTCTCCCTGTCCCTGGGATAGCAGGGGGCGATCAAACAGCACAATACCCCCCTCCCCCTCCAACTCCAGAGGAATCCGCTCCCCGATGGGCCGCTACAGCGACAAGTGGCAGTTTGCCCACAGCCCGAGCTGCGCCACCCCAAGAACACCTTGCACACCATCAGCTTCTGCCCCTACGTGTTCCTCTGGAGTTGGAGCGGGGCTGGGCTGGAGTTGCTGCTGGCTGTGGGTCTCTGGGTTCTCCGTGCTTGCAGTGGGCCTGGGGGTCGCTGTCCCGTTGGTCCTGACGTCTCCGGCCACCCCCCTGGACTGGAGCTGAGACTGGGAACTGTACCGCCCTTGCCCCCTCCCTCTGCAACTGCAAACAACCCCACTCTCCTGCAAGGGCGGTACAGTTCCCGGAGGATAGCAGGTGGCCGGAGACGTCAGGACCAACAGGAACCCGCTCCCCGATGGGCCCCTACGACGCCCCGAGCTGCGCCCCGTCATCCGCAACCCATGTTCCTCTGTAGTTGGAGCGGGGCTGGGCTGGGCTGCTGTTGGCTGTGGGTCTCTGGGTTCTCCGTGCTTGCGGTGGGCCTGGGGGTCGACGTCCAATTGGTCCTGACGTCTCCGGTGACTGCACTGACCTGCTGGCAGCCATCGCCGACTTGAAGACAGTGCAAAGCCCCCGCGCCGGTGCAATGAGCGGGGAGCTGGAGAGGGGAGGGAAGGGGTCACACACATGGCCGGGGAGCAGAGGGGTGTAGGTGGTGTGAAACTGAAGGGAGCGACAATCTGCTGCTGCCTACACTGTGTATCGTGTCTACCGTGGGAACTTTTTAACTTAGCGGGCAGGCAGCAGCATATTGTCAATTATTAACCCTCCCGCGCAATATACTCTCACCTTCTCTTTTATGGATGGGGATTTAGTTCCCCTTTCTTCCAGGACCGACCGGAGGTTCCGCTGTCACCTCTGCGGGCCGCCCTCGGTGAACGTCCTGTCTCCCTGTCCCTGGAATAGTAGGGGGCGATCAAACAGCACAATACCCCCCTCCCCCTCCAACTCCAGAGGAATCCGCTCCCCGATGGGCCGCTATGGCGACAAGTGGCAATTCGCTCACAGCCCGAGCTGCGCCACCCCAAGAACAAGACATTATTCTTGCACACCATCAGCTTCTGCCCATACGGGGAGCATGTTCCTCTGGAGTTGGAACGGGGCTGGGCTGGAGTTGCTGATCTGGGATCTCCGTGCTTGCAGTGGGCCTGGGGGTCGGTGTTCCGTTGGTCCTGATGTCTCCGGTGACTGGCACTGTGCTGCTAGCATCGCGACGTGAAGACAGTACAAAGCCCCCGCGCCGGTGCAATGAGCGGGGAGCTGGAGAGGGGAGGGAAGGGGTCACACACATGGCCGGGAAGCAGAGGGGTGTAGGTGGGGTGAAACTGAAGGGAGCGACAATCTACTGCTGCCTGCACGCTGTTAAAAAGTTCCCACGCAAGACTCACGATACACTGTGTATCGTGAGTCTACCGTGGGAACTTTCTAACTCAGCTGGCAGGTAGCAGCATATTGTCAATTATTAACCCTCCCGCGCAATATACCCTCATCTTCTCTTTTATGAATGGGGATTTAGTTCCCCTTTCTTCGAGGACCGACCGGAGGTTCCGCTGTCACCTCTGCGGGCCGCCCTCGGTGAACGTTTTCAAGGACCTTTCTTCAAGGACCGAAAAAATGTCGCTATTCGGAGGTTTTCGTTATTTGGATCGTCGGATAAAAGGTTGTGCACCTGTACTACCGTACATGTTTGCAAGCCGATCCTGAGAATCGGAAAATTCACCGGCTATGTCTGAACTGTGGACGACCTGCTTTATTTTACGCGTTTGCATGATGTACAAGTAAAGTGCACTCGCCCTATACTGGTGTTTTACAATATATTCCGCCAAGTGTTATTTTTTATTGCGCATTGCTTCTTTAAGAGGAAGGATGTAGATTAACTATATTAATCCAGGCCTATATTTCCACTACACACGCATGCCATACATTCCACCTAGTATTCCAGTCCGGGTTTTGGGCATCATGAACCCTTGGCAGCCTGTCGGTTTTGGTTACTGCGGTCAGACGTAGCTGATTTGAAATGCACAGCTGTGTATGATTCTCTCTCCTTTAAATCTCAATAAAAGACTGATGGTTCACTCTTGACTTTGTAATGGATCTCATACAAACATTGTGTATAGATCTAATGGGCTGTCTTAAAATACTTGAATCCAAATCAGATACAGTTGCCTCACATTTACACTATGATCGAAAATGCTTGCAAAATTGAAATGGTATTTACAAATAACTAGTTTTGTAAGAAAATCTGCATTTATATGGCATTCTGACACGTCCTTTAGTTTTTACAACGTGGTTCATAAATTGTGAATTAGTTTTGAAATGTTCAGATGTGGTGAACAAATTTTGTGTTCCGGGCAGTCACGGTGGCACAGCGGTAGAGTTGCTGCCTTACAGCGAATGCAGTTCCGAAATCTCGGGTTCGATCCCGACTATGGGTGCTGTCTGTACGGAGTTTGTAGGTTCTCCCCATGACCTGTGTGGGTTTTCTCAGAGATATTCGGTTTCCTCCCACACACCAAAGACGTACAGGTTTGTAGGTTAATTGGCTTGGTAAATGTAAAAATTGTCCCTGGTGGGTGTAGGATAGTGTTAGTGTGTGGGGATCGGTGGTCGGCTCGGACCTGGTGGGCCAAAGGGCCTGTTTCCGTGCTGTATTTCTAAACTAAATAATGTTGGAGTAAGTGATCAATTAATCTAAGTTAAATATGTTAGTTCAAATGTAAATTGCTTCACTCATTCCAAGAATTCTGTTTATGTGGAGATAGGTTTATGCCCACGTAAACATCCCAAGATTATATACTCTTAAATGTGCTCCTAAACCAAGAGTAAAATGTTGAATATACTGCATTGCATGCAGAATGGCATTACATGCCAGAGGCCTATTTGGCAGTACAGGTGCACAACCTTTTATCCGACGATCCAAATAACGAAAACCTCCGAATAGTGAAAAAAATTTCGGTCCTTGAAGAAAGGTCCTTGAAAACGTTCACCGAGGGCGGCCCACAGAGGTGACAGCGGAACCTCCGGTCGGTCCTCGAAGAAAGGGGAACTAAATCCCCATTCATAAAAGAGAAGATGAGGGTATATTGCGCGGGAGGGTTAATAATTGACAATATGCTGCTGCCCGTCCGAGATCCCAGAGACCCACAGCCAGCAGCAGCCCAGCCCCGTACCAACTACAGAGGAAAACTGCAAACTGGCCGGAGACGTCAGGACCACCAGAAGCCGCTCCCCGAGCTGCGCCCCCTCATCGGGACACCGACCCCCAGGCCCACTGCAAGCACGGAGATCCCAGATCAGCAACTCCAGCCCAGCCCCGCTCCAACTCCAGAGGAACACGCTCCCCGTATGGACAGAAGCTGATGGTGTGCAAGGGCCGTCGTGTTTTTGGGGTCGCGCAGCTCGGGCTGTGGGCGAACTGCCACTTGTCGCCGTAGCGGCCCATCGGGGAGCGGATTCCTCTGGAGTTGGAGGGGGAGTGGGGTATTGTGCTGTTTGATGGCCCCCTGCTATCCCAGGGACAGGGAGACAGGACGTTCACCGAGGGCGGCCCGCAGAGGTGACAGCGGAACCTCCGGTCGGTCCTCGAAGAAAGGGGAACTAAATCCCCATTCATAAAAGAGAAGCTGAGGGTACATTGCGTGGGAGAGTAGGAATCCAAAGACAAAGTTGAATTAGCGTTCACCGAGGGCGGCCCGCAGAGGTGACAGCGGAACCTCCGGTCGGTCCTCGAAAAAAGGGGAACTAAATCCCCTTCATAAAAGAGAAGTGGAGGGTATATTGCCCGGGAGGGTATATCGCCTACCTGGAAGAAACCGGACATTTTTTCCAGGATGTCGTCTGCACACCAAAGCTCACCAGTTTATGTTTAAAGTTTTACTTAACGTTTATCTCGTCTTTATTATTTATTCGGGGGATTCAAGAATCCCCGAGCTAGGCCGCCTATGTATCGTGAGTCTACCGTGGGAACTCTTTAACTCAGGGAGGCAGCAGCAGATTGTCGCTCCCTTCAGTTTCCCAGCGACAGTCACCTGCCACGGGAGAGAGATCATGCACTGTTGTAGGTCTCCTTTGCACGTCGGTGTTTCTGTCTTTCTCCACTCATTGTTGGCCCCATCTGTCACCACCCCCATCTACACCCCTCTGCTTCCCGGCCATGTGTGTGACCCCTTCCCTCCCCTCTCCAGCTCCCCGCTCATTGCACCGGCGCGGGGGCTTTGTACTGTCTTCACGTCGGCGATGGCAGCAGATCGGTGCGAGTCACCGGAGACGTCAGGACCAATTGGACGTCGAGCTCCAGGCCCACCGCAAGCACGGAGATCCCAGAGACCCACAGCCAACAGCAGCCCAGCCCCGCTCCAACTACTTAGGAACCTGGGTTGCGGATGACGGGGCGCAGCTCGGGGCGTCGTAGGGGCCCATCGGGGAGCGGGTTCCTGTTGGTCCTGACGTCTCTGGCCACCTGCCATCCTCCGGGAACTGTACCGCCCTTGCAGGAGAGTGGGGTTGTTTGCAGTTGCAGAGGGAGGGGGCAAGGGCGGTACAGTTCCCAGTCTCAGCTCCTGTCCATGGGGGTGGCCGGAGACGTCAGGACCAACGGGACAGCGACCCCCCAGGCCCACTGCAAGGACGGAGATCCCAGAGACCCACAGCCAGCAGCAACTCCAGCCCAGCCCCGCTCCAACTCCAGAGGAACACGTAGGGGCAGAACCTGATGGTGTGCAAGGTAAGTCTTGGGGTGGCGGATGAGGAGGCGCAGCTCGGGCTGTGGGTAAACTGCCACTTGTCGCCGTAGCGGCCCATCGGGGAGCGGATTCCTCTGAAGTTGGAGGGGGAGGGGGTATTGTGCTGTTTGATCGCCCCCTGCTATCCCAGGGACAGGGAGACACAGCGGCTTTTTAGACTGGTGGGCAATCACTTCCAAAGTTCTGCCCACACAGTCAGTACACCTCTCTTACACTGCATTTCATACAAACATTTATTCTGCAAGAAAAAACTACATTGAAGACTCAAACTCGCGACCGAGTAACTGCCGGGATCAAGGCGCAAACTCGCGACCTTAGATCGCCTAAGGGCATGTAGCCCCGCTAGGGTGACATGAGTGCGGGAGGTGATTCAATGCTGCGGGCACATTTACAAATTGAGGAATTCATTCAACACACTGCATTTCATACAAACATTTATTCTGCAAAAAAAAACCTACATTGAAGACTCAAACTTGCGACCGAGTAACTGCCGGGATCAAGGCGCAAACTCGCGACCTTGCGGATATGAGCCGAGCACTCTACCACTGAGCCAGCCATTAAAATCTACGCTAAAAAATTTCCATTCCGAAGACCGACAAATTCTGAATTATGAAAAGTGTCTGGTCCCAAGGCTGTCGGATAAAAGGTTGTGCACCTGTAGTGACATTTTTTGGGTAGGATCAACAGACAGGTATTTAGTTGCCCGGTAAAAGAGAGAGATCTTGTTTATTCAGTGTTTCCCGACACCCAAAGTATAGTGTGAGTGAAATAATTGTAGTAAAACAGGAATCACTTCAGATATTTTGTGAACAATAGAGATAATAAAACATCAATGATTTGATTTAATTAAAGTTGGTTGAAGGATAATTTGGCAAAGGTATCAGGGCAAACTCCCCAACTTTGAATAACACATGGATGAGATCTTACATCCAAGGAAATAGCTAAAGTGTCAACTTAATGTCATCCAAAAACAACTTCATTGCTTGTACAGCACACTCCTGCTAGTGCCCTAGGATGTCATAATGTCTGAGAGATATTAATCGGGTTAGGACATGAATGCAATTAAAAAAAATGAATTATAGTCCTTAATAGTGGCTACTCTGTGGGTATTCCAATATCTTGCATATAAATATTTGACCATAGGTAATTTGAGGCACTCTTGTATTTCCTGCATTCTTCTTTGCATTTCTCATTTAGCTGTGTTATTTTATGGAGAAATGTACAATTTTTCCTTTTGGTTTTAATCTGACAATGACAGCTGAGAATTTAACAATTGTCTTGACATTTATTTTGTTTGTCAGGGAAGAGTTTTAGTAATTTAACCACAGTGAATCTGGCCAAACACATCCCGTCTGGAAACATGGTGGTTGTCAAACGCACAAATATGGACACCTGTTCTGAAGAAAACCTGTCCTCCTTGCAGGTCAGTATGGAAGTCACGCAAAACAGAATCTATCTATACATTGCTAAAACTTTGATCTTATTATTTTCCGGTTTGCGCTGTCATTCTATTTGCGCACAAACGGTACTCGATAGCGCTACGATTTTTTGCCAGCTTGCTCACCGTTCTCCTCTGCTGCGAATGCACCAAGTTTTGTTCTGATCGGGCGTCTAATGTAAAAGTTAGTGAGATTTAAAAATTGCGCGAGCGCAGATCGATCTCCTCTCCTGCCAGTTGGCGCTGCGTAGATTGGTCTTTTCTCCCGTCCCCCCTTTCCTGTGCCATCGCATCTTTACTGGAGCTGAGGGACGCTCTGGATGGCCAGCAGATGTTTCCATTGTGTCTTTACTGGAGCTGAGGGATGCTCTGGATGGCCGGCGGAGGTCTCCAACCAGACACAATTTTCGGAGGGAACGGATGCGGCCCCGCTCAACCCAGCCCGGCGTGGAGGTGTCGCCGATGTCGCAAAACGGAAAACGGAGACTCTACTGGAGTTGAAGGATGCTCTGGATGACCTTGTCTCCAACCAGACACAATTTGTGGAGGTACCGAAAGTGGCCCGGCCCAACCCAGCCCCGAGAAGTCGCCGATGTCGCCAGACGGAAAACGGATCTGGTCCCCCTCGCTGGCTCTTGCCTCCTCCCCGTGATACCCCCATCTTTTCTGTCCTTTCTCCGAGCTCTCGTCCCACCCCCCCCTGCCCACGCCCCACACCCATCTTCCCCCCCCCCCCCCCCCCCCCCCCCTCCGGGCTCCACAAGATCCGGATATGGTGCGGACGCCATACGTCCGTATGGGGCTGCCATTTGCGGCAGTCAACGAGGGCCCCAACTTACCAGCACACATGTCCATCTCGGACGGGGGCACAACGCTGACTTCGGCCACCTTATCCACGGTGAAACTAGCCGACCGCCGCCGTAATTACTGGTGGCCGGCCCCGAAAACGCACAGGGCGGGTGGCATTGGCGGGCCGCCGAGCCCCAGCACTGATGGTAGAAACACCATTCTCCTTTACTGGCTTCTTCGGCAGGCTCGGGTTGCTCAGCGGAGCCCCTGGTGGGCATGGCTCTAGGCCACTGCGCCTTCCAGGGCACTATGGACACCTGATCCAGCGCGCCCACTTCCTGCCACCTGGCCAGCCACAGCTCGGCGGCACGCTCCGTTAGAGCCAGATCGTCTTGGAAACTTACCCCTACAAGGAGCGGGCGAATATCATCTCGCTCATTAGGACCGATGGATCGCCAAGCCAGCCCATGTTGAAGATACGGGCCACTCGCTCCTGGTGACTGAGGCTGAAAGTACGGCCTTGAGGCTGTCATATTTATTGGCCGCCGGTGGATTTCGCAGGTAAGGAATTACTCAACCGGCCGTTTCTTGGTTGAGCACGTCGACCGCGTAATAATAGCGGGTCTCGCCAGTCGTGACCCCGCAAATGTAAAACTGCGCCACAGCCTGCTGCAACCATTTCTGCGGCTGGGCGGTCCAGAAGGTCGGCAACTTCAGAGCGACTGCGTTGAGTTGGGCCTGGTCGGCGGCAGCGGTGGATTGGGCGCTGGCGGCGTGCATTTTGTTCTCCAATATATCTATTTTGGACGTCGGCTGGTCACCAGATGTAGCAGACATGGAGCTGTCCATCAAAGAACAAGGCAGGACGCGAAGTTTGTCCAAACATGGAATTCTTTATTTCTACTCTAAGACTCCTAACTCGCCTCCCGTGCGCATGCGATTTCCACCTTGAATAACCCCCAGAGGTACCCGTGACCACGCCGTGACCCCTACCTCTCGTCACCGGGACACGTGACCACCTACAGAGCCGAAGGTTATGTACTGTGCGTGGCCCACCGCCAGGGGCGCCACAAAATATTACTCGCCAGCACAAAGGAGAAAGTTGGCATCTTCTACCATGGAGTACTCCCTCAGTATTGTGAGCCTAGATTCGTGCACTTGAGCCTCCAGAGTAGAACCTGAACTCTCAATCTCTTTGGTGGAAGAAATGTCCTACTAAATGAGGTATGGTTGATTGTAGAGGGAGCTATATGTTAATCCATCTGGATGGAAAGAAAAATAACTGCCTGACTCTGCCACTCTCTTCCTCACCTTTTCTAAAAGAAGACTTTGGAAAATGCAACAAGGTCTAAACTATGCTCTGCGCTGATCTTTGAGTACACTTTCCAGCAATTTGTCATTATGGTGAGTGACGAAGGCCTTGCGAGAGCACTTTGTAAGTCGTGAGTGGGGTTGGAAGCCAAGCCTCTAAATGGCCAGGGAGAACGGTGAGGGCCGCGGATGGGTCAGTAGGCCCATCCGCTATATCCGACATCTGTTATAAGGGGGTCGTTAAAACTATTGTTTACTGTATTGTTAGGAGAGAAGATTGAGAGCATAGTTGATTCTTTCACGATGGAGGGATACGACCGGAAAGAGTGCTCGTCACATGCAATGCCATCTGTGGTCACTCGGGGAATTTCAACTGAGCTCTCTAAATTTTGTCCCGATTATAGGAGTGGGCGGACTATCAGTTGCCGAATAATTAGTATTCAACCTGTTTTGCCTTATATTCACCCGATCCTCAATCTTGTACAGTTGAAGCCCAAACTAAATCCAGGAAAACACCAGTTATGCTCTCTACCCCGCATTGAATCGATGAGTTAAAAATAACCATATAATAACCATATAACAATTACAGCACGGAAGCAGGCCATCTCGACCCTTCTAGTCCGTGCCGAACACATAATCTCCCCTAGTCCCATATACCTGCGCTCAGACCATAACCCTCCATTCCCTTCCCATCCATATAACTATCCAAAAATGTATCCATTTTAAGAAAACATTTGAAAGAGTAACCGAAGATAAACAATTAATTACATTTTTGAGAAGTATGGAACCGGCTTTCCATTTGTAAGATGATATACATTATTTGTTTCCCTAAATAAAGCTTTACCTGGAGAATTTATACTTTCCTTTCAGAACGAGCTGCTTATCTGGCAGTTTCTCCGGCATCCAAATATCCTGCCACATCCAGCCGTCTTTGCTGAAGGTAGCGAACTATGGGTCATCCTGGCATTCACAGCATATGGTAAGATAAAACCCATATAGGAATCTTCCTTTGCCACTGTCACCAGTTTGTACTTATTATCTTTAATAAATGTGACTCCCTAAGTTTGCTTTTTTTTGACCTTATCCAGGTTCTGCCAGCAGCCTGCTAAAGTTGTATTTTACTGAAGGCATGAGTGAAAGTTTAATGGCACATATTTTTTATGGCGTCCTGAAGGCATTGGATTATATTCACCAAATGGGATGCATTCACAGGTAAATTTGGAAATGAAACTGGTGGTGTGACCCATTCTTTTTTTTCTCGTATCTCTCTGACATCTGTTGTTGGTCACATTTATTGCTTCCAAAGAATCACAAGAATGAACCTTTTAATGATCTTTAACTGCGTGGTTATTTCTGAATCTGCCATCTTGCCATTAATGTGGCTGAGTAACTTGCGTTCCTGCACTTGATCATAAATAGTTCAGAATGTAAAAGCCAATCCAATCGCACTTCTTAAATATGTGACAAAAATTACAAAGAGAACTCCATGGCTAGTTAAGCAATGGTATACAGTGCCCCCCATAATGTTTGGGACAAAGACCCGTCATTTATTTATTTGCTTCTGTACGCCACAATTTGAGATTTGTATTAGAAAAAAATCACATGTGGTTAGGACATTTTTACACATTTTTGTTTCACCATGTAGAAATTACAGCTGTGTTTATACATAGTCCCGCCATTTCAGGGCACCATAATGTTTCAGACACATGGCTTCACAGGTGTTTGTAATTGCTCAGGTGTGTTTAATTGCCTCCTTAATGCAGGTATAAGAGAGCTCTCTGCACCTAGTCTTTCTATCACCTTTGGAAACTTTTATTGCTGTTTATTAACATGCGGACCAAAGTTGTGCCAATGAAAGTCAAAGAAGCCATTATGAGACTGAGAAACAAGAATAAAACTGTTAGAGACATCAGCCAAACTTGGGTTTACCAAAATCAACTGTTTGGAACATCATTAAGAAGAAAGAGAGCACTGGTGGGCTTCCTAATCACAAAGGGACTGACTGGCAGGCCAAGGTAGACATCCACAGCTGATGACAGAAGAATTCCCTCTATAATAAAGAAAAAAACCCAAACACCTGTCCGACAGATTAGAAACACTTTCAGGTGTATATTTGTCAATGACCACTGTCCGCAGAAGACTTCATGTCCAGTAGTACAGAGGCCATGCTGCAAGCAAACCACTGATGAGTCACAAAAATAGGATGGCCAGGTTACAGTTTGCCATGAAGTACTTAAAAGAGCAACCACAGTTCTGGAACAAGGTCTTGTGGATAGATGAGATGAAGATTAACTTGTATCAGAGCGATGGCAAGAGCAAAGTATAGAGGAGAGAAGGAACTGCCCAAAATCCAAAGCGTACCACCTCATCTGTGAAACGTGGTGGGGGTGTTATGGCCCGAGCATGTATGGCTGCTGAAGGTACTGGCTCACTTATCATCATTGATGATGCAATTGCTGATGGTAGTAGCATAATGAATTCTGAAGTGTATAGACACGTCCTAAATGCCTCAAAACTAATTGGCCGGCAGTTCATTCTATAGCAAGGCAATGATCCCAAACATGCTGCTAAAGCAACAAAGGAGTTTTTCAAAACTAAAAAAATGGCCAATTCTTCAGTGGCCAAGTCAATCACCCGATCTGAACCCAACTGAGCATGCTTTTTATATGCTGAAGAGAAAACTGAAGGGGACTAGCCCCCAAAACAAGCATAAGCTAAAGATGGCCACAATACAGGCCTGGCAGAGCATCACCAGAGAAGACACCCAGCAACTGGTAATGTCCATGAATCGCAGACTTCAAGCAGTCATTGCATGCAAAGGATATGCAGCAAAATACTAAACATGACTACTGTCATTTACATGACATTGCTGTGTCCAAAACATTATGGTGCCCTGAAATGGGGGGACTATGTATAAACACTGCCGTAATTTCTACATGATGAAACCAAAACGGCCTTTATTAAAATCTGACAATGTGCACATTAACCACATGTGATTTTTTTTTTTTTTTAATTCTATTACAAATCTCAAATTGTGGAGTACAGAGACAAATAAATAAATGATGGGTCTTTGTCCCAAACATTATGGAGGGCACTGTATATTTGAACTGTGCCCGGTCTAGTGCAAGTTTCATTGATTAGATTTTGTCCAACAACGACTTGTATTTATATACATCTGGAGGCATATAGAAGTTTTGGAAGAATGTAAGGTTGAGATGGATTAGAAGTAGAGAGGTGTAATGCAATGCGGGGCATTTGGCTCATTAGTGTAATGAGTTAATTTATTCTATTAATGTCAACCCCTCACTACAATGGTGTAAACATTGCTGATTTTCCATGATCCAGATTAAATGGGTACCATGAGTGAGTTAATATGCATGTGCATAATTCCTGGCTTGCCTTCCTGTTTTTGTATCGTTTTCAGATATATGTATAAAATACTGCAGCGCTCCGCTTTTCTCGTACTATTGCGGTTATCTTTTGCATTAAAAAAGGTTGAATGGTCATCTTCACTATTATGATGCTCTAATACAGCACTAAACCTTAAAATATATTTTCATTTTTAGGCTTTGATTGTACCAATTGCTTTTATTGGCTTAAATAGTAACATGCTTGAGTACATGTGCTTTGTTTTTCGAGGGATTTGTTAGCTCTTAATGAACATAAGATACAACTTTACCTATAAATAAGGTGTGAGAAATTAAATTATGTGAATCAAATGCTGCTTTTAGAAAAGAAAATCTGTCTTTTCTACTTGTTAACTCAGCATGAAATGAATTGGTGAAGTTTTATTTGGCTTCTTTCATTAAAATATTGAATTTCCACTGGTGTAGACTTGGAGGATTGGTTTAAGTGTCAACTTGACCACTCAAATTTACGTTTCAAAAGAACTTACTTAATTATGGGCTAATAATTGGAAAAAAGCTTATAATTTAATTTTGGAAAAATGCTCCAATACCAACAACAAAAATGTGGATTTCAAACATGTTCGAAACATTACATTTGGAAGAGATGAGACTCCTCCTAGCAGGTAAAGCAGACCACTTCCAAAAGACGTGGTCTGCATTTATGGAACTATTACAAGCTAAGGTACAATAATAAGTTAAAATATAAAGGCTACCAGGACCGGGTAATGGGGGGTATAAAATACATTTTTAATAAAAACATGGTTGGTAGATCGTCTTTTGCGGAGTTTTGTGTTACAATAGAGCGACTGATTTTCCTTTTTTCCTTTTTTCTCCTTTCTTTCTAGGGTCTTATTTATTTTCTTTGCTTCCTTCTCTAATTCCTTCCCTAAGGGGTTCTCTTCTCCCAACACTTTCCTGCACCTTCACGATTCTTGCTTACTTTTCTTACTTCTTTTATTTCTTTCTCTTTTAAAGCTCAAAAAATGAAGTGGTACAACATAATGTAATAAGATATATGCGATGTATTAATGTGATTTACTGTACTGCTAATAAAAAAAAAAAAAAAATAATAAAAAATAAAAAAATTTACATGAGACTGCCTAGATTCAACCTGAACAAATACACGAGCAAAGAGTCATTCATCCCGGGACTTGAGGCTAGATTTAGTCTTGGGGATGTTTATTCAGAACGCTTTCCCAATGGTATTAAGCTGAGCTTGAACAGTTCTAAATATTTTTTTCTTTTCGTTCAACAGGAGTGTTAAACCAAGCAATATACTGATTACTGAGGAAGGACATATTTATCTCTCTGGTCTGCATGGTCTTTGCAGCATGATCAGTGATGGGCAAAGACTAAGAGTTGTATATGATTTTCCAGTGTGCAGTGCTTCTATTCTGCCTTGGCTGAGCCCTGAAGTTCTACAACAGGTAAACTTAAGCAGCACTATGAACTTGCTTCTTTGTGTACCAACCTGAAAGTGTGATGACTGCAGAATAAGTAATATTTCTCTTTCCACACTTTAAAACAAATTATTTTTACGTACCAACTTGCTTCCAGTCGGTTGTGTACTGGATTATATAGTTAGTAATTTAATAATGACACAAAAGCTAAGTTGTTCCACTAAAACATATTTTAGATGTATAAACAGTATATTATTCAATGACCATGCTTGATTATTGTGTAATTACCTATTAAACATCTTTCTCGATTAAAGTGGAGTTCCGCAGATATGTGTGCTGGGACCTCTGCCGTTTGTGATATATATAAATGATGTGAACATAGGTGGATTGGTTAGTAAGTTTGCAACAACACTAAGATTGTTGGGGTTGGTGACTGCGAGGAAGGCTATCGATGCATACAGCGGGATATAGTTCAGCTACAGAAATGGGCGTAGAAATGGCAGAAGGAGTTTAATCTGAGCAAGTGGTGTTTTGCACATTGTGAGGTTGAATGTAAGGGGAAAATGTGCAATTAATGGCATGTCCCTTTGTACAGAGGGATCTTGGGGTCCGAGTACACAACTTCCTGAAAGTGGCCATACAAGTAGAGTAGTAAAGAAGACAAGTTACAAGATCAAGATCTTGTATCTTGTAACTTGTAACTTGGGGTCCGAGTTCACAACTTCCTGAAAGTGGCCATACAAGTAGAGTAGTAAAGAAGACATATGATAAGACTGCATTTGGAATATTGCAGGTTGCCCCATTATAGGAAGGATGTGGCGGCTTTAGAAAGGGAGTAGAGGAGGTTTACCAGAATGTTTCCTGAACTAGGGGGTATTAGCTAGAGGGAGAGGTTAGGCAGACCTGGATGGTTTCCTCTGGAATGCTGGAGGTTGTGTGGAGACTTAATAGTATATAAAATTATGAGAGCAATTGATAGGTTGACATTCAGTACAATTTTCTCCCAGGTTGGGAAAAATCAAATACTTGAGGCCATAGCATTAAGGTGAGGAGCAAAGTTTGAAAGGAGAGATGCGGGCAAGTTTTTATGTTTTATTTTATTTTATTTCTTTTTTAACACAGAGGTGAATGCCTGGAACGTGTTGCTCGGGGTGATGGTTGAGGCACATATATGATGGTTGCATTTAAGACTTTTGGATAGGCAAATGGATAATTAGGGAATGAAGAGATATGGCTTATTTGCAGGCAGATAAGAGATGTTTTGCATCATGTTCAGCACAGACATTGTGGGGCAAAGGACTTGTCATGGTGCTGTACTTGTCTTTGTTCTATATGATGAGCTCACAGCCTAAACAGCTTTTAAAGCTAAAGTTGGTGATTTCCACCACCCTTTGGCAGACATCATATCCCCTTGTTCCGATGTCCTCATTATAGGAAATGTTTTCTTTCTTTCCATTTATCCTATCAAATCAGAGCAGTTAAATAGCACACAGGGCTGTACACGGGTGAGAACCAGACAGATTACAGAAAGGTAGACACAAAATGCTGGAGTAACTCAGCGGGACAGGCAGCATCTCTGGAGAGAAGGAATGGGTGACATTTTGGGGTTGAGACCCTTCTTCAGTCGGAAGAAGAATCTCGACCTGAAATGTCACCCATCCAGAGATGCTGCCTGTCCCGCTGAGTTACTCGAGCATTTTGTGTCCACCTTCGATTTACACCAGCATCTGCAGTTCTTTCCTACACAGATTACAGAAAGGGATGGATGAAAGACAATAAGAAACAGAGGGAGAAAAGACTTGCAATGAATTTAAAATAAATCCAAAAATATTCCACAGATATGTGAACAGGAAATGTACAGAAGTGGGGCCCAAGGAAATTTACTGATAGGATCGGAGAAGTGGCTAATTTACTGAGTGCCTTGCCCCAAAGAACATGTGGCTGATGTCTCAGCAAAGCAAGGTGTTGTTGTGATTCTGCATGGGCTGAAAAACTGATAAAGCGGAGCTATTTGAAGAGGCTCGTGGCACTGTAGATAATCAGCTGATCCAGATGGGATGCACTCCATGTTGCTGAGGGCAGAAAATAGTGATATGCGATAAACCTAACATCCACAGACTGTAAATAGCTCATTCTAATAGCTTCCCCCCCCCCAGTCTAGTTTGTCACAAATCTCTGAGTCGAGCACGTGCTCAACTAATCTTTATTTTGGAAAAACGCAATTACAGTTGCCACTACTATACTTAACCACTGCGGGCTCGATCCTCGTATCTGCTTGGCCAAGTCCTCTTAGCCTCGTTCATGCAGAGACACTCCAGAAGGTCACCCCACGCGTTCTCGCTGAAGAATGACATAGGACGTGGGAGAGGCCTTTTATAGGTCCCCGAACCTTGAAGGGCCGAACCACATGGGGGTGGTCTCTTTACAGTCCAATAACAGATATCGATTAACACAGTACATGATAGACAATTCCCCAACCCAATAATACAGTGACTAATGCAATGTTTTCAAACGGAGCTTCTGAAAGGAAGCAAACATCGCAACATGTGCCTTGATATTCAAGAAACCCAGACAAGGCTCAATACTTAATCCAATCAACATCTAGCAAAGTAAAGCTTTGCAACATTATTTACAATGTGTAAATGTCTGGTTTGCATTCATCCAATCCATTCCATGCAATTTGCACCTAATCGTCGGGATCTGCAGATGTTCCATTCTCTTCCTGCAGCACTTATTTAGGCTCTCGACAAACTGGCACAATTCTGCTGCTTGTCCCATTTCTGCAGGAGACACGTTTAAATTGACCAAATGCCCTAGCAGCCCAGAAGCCTTTACTCGATTTTAGTGTCCTAGCCTCTACAATTTGGCCAGAATTAACACAGACCAGTCAAATTAACCACAGTGGTGGGTATATTGCTATTTTATAGAGTTGGTACAAACTCAGTGGCTGAATCCCCAGCGGTATGAATATTGACTTCTCTAACTTCAAGTAGCCCTTGCTTTCCCTATCTCCATTCCCTCCCCCTTCCCAGTTCTCCCACCAGTCTTGCTGTCGCCGACTACATTTTATCTCTGTACCGCCCACTCCCGACATCAGTTTGATGAAGAGTCTCAACTCGAAATGTCACCCATTCTTTCTCTCCAGAGAGAATTCAGCCTGTCCCGCTGAGTAACTCCAGCATTTTGGGTCTACCTCAGTGGCTGAATGATCTTCTGTGGTATAACCATTCTGTGATTGTATGAAATCCTTTGCTTTAATGAAAAATTTGACAATGAGTAGTTATGGCAATGGAGGCAAACGCCTCCGTTGCCATGCTGTGAGAACGGAGAGGTTGAGAAGGAGTTTCTTCCCAGAGGCCATTCGGACTGTAAACTCCTATCTCACCAGGGACTAACTTTACTGAACATTTTTCCTTCCAATATTTAATATGTAAAAGAATATGTGTGTGTTTATGATTGTGTTTTTTGTTTGTTTGTCTTTTTGCACAAAGTCCGCGAGCATTGCCACTTTTAATTTCAGTGCACATCTCGTATGTGTATGTGATGAATAAACTTGACTTGACTTATCCAGATCACCTTTCTCTAAGGTAACCATAGGACTATACAGTACAGAACATTCAGATAAGGATCTTGTTTGAAGGCCATGATGAAGAGGACAAGGGCAAGAATTTACATCAAAGAACTTCGTCTCTGGGCTGCTAGAGTGACCATGTAACCATGCTTTAAATTATGGAATAAGAGCAGAGAACTGGTACAAAAAAAAATCAAATGTTGCCTTTTCCTCTGACTTGTAAGCAAAATGTGAATTAGCTATAGCCCAAAACATTGAAATAATCTGCTATTTCCTTCTTTTGATTGAGATGCAGCGCGTCTCCTTTCCACATATCTTGGCGTGCAGTTAGCTGGAGTACCATAACAATGGATTTCAAACATTGAACCTTTTCTTCCACCATTAGGACTTGCATGGATATGATGCGAAGTCTGACATCTATAGCCTTGGGATTACAGCATGCGAGTTAGCCAGAGGCCAGGTTCCTTTCCAGAATACGCAGCCTACGCAGGTGATTTTCCTTGTCTTTAAAATTGAGCATTTCATGTTAAGAAACTGGTTAATTTCACTGGTATATGACAAAGAAAGTTAGTTGTTGGTTGAGTAAAAAACAAAGTGCTGGAGGAACTCGGCAGGCAACGGTGGAGAGGAAAGAAAGAGCAGCGACAAAATGAAAATGGGGCATTTGGAGTAAGCATGGGAGGTAAGCACAAGGAGGAGGCAAAAGGTGCAGGGAGGTCAGGGTAATGGGGGGAAAAAAGTATGTGTAAGGGGGGGGGGAGGGGTGTTGAGGAAAGACAAAAGTGGGTGGATGAGAAGCGCAGGATCAGTGTGGTATCTGAAATTGGAGAATTCAAAGATCATACAGTTGGGTTGTAGGCTGGCCAAGTGGAATAAGAGATACTGTTCTTCCAGTTTGCATGTTATAGTTGAGGAGGCCCAGGGCAGAAAAGTGAGTATGGGTAGGAGTTAAAATAGATAGCAACCTAATGCAATAGATGGTTGTTCATCTAGTTTTCCTTTTTTTTTTCTATAGATGCTACTCCAGAAGTTGAAGGGGTCATTATGTCTGCTAGACTTCAGTTTCCCACAAAAAGAACAAGTGATAAAGAATTCTCGCTCCGGGATGGATTCTGGAATTGGGGAGAGTGTAGCCACTTACAGCATGATCAGGACGAACACAAGTGAACGATCCCCAAGTTCAACAAATAAAACGTTCTCTGCGGCTTTCCACAGCTTTGTGGAGCTCTGTCTGCAGAGGGAGCCTGGTAATCGGTAGGTCTGATAAATCAGAAAGTAATCAGAAATTGTAGTAGGAAAACATACAACTAGAAGATTATGAATGAAGTGCAGATGGAAGTTTAAAGGGTGCAATATAATGGCTATTGTCAAGGTGTATACGAGTCTGAATATACTGTACCATGGTAAAACTTTGTTAATCTGGCACATTTAGAATTTTGCTTTGGAATTGACAACGTTTCCACACTCTTGGATATTATTTATATTGACTCCCAACACATTTCTTACTGACTTTTTTTTTTAAAGTTATAAAAATGATAGTATAACAAATTTTCCAGTGAACCATGTAAGTTTAAAGGGAGCGTGGTTCACACTAAGGAAAAAGCAAGCTTGGCAAACAGCATCTGGTGAGCTAAAAAACTTCAGAATTTGAGTTGTAGGATTTATCCGTGTTTTACAGTATATGGTGCCAGGAAGGGAATCTGATAAAACAGTGTTTAATGTTATTATTTCTATGATTAGAGGTGATAACAGTCAGCAGCAGAGAACACCTTATTGGAAAAATTAAGAATTGGACAGATTAGTGTGTATAGACTTAGACAACACCTGCGAAGTGTTAGACTGCACTAATGCTGAGATCAGATAAGCTTCTCGGAGAGGCAGCGTAAAATTAATGCTGATTTTGTTTCATATGAATGGGTATAATTAGATGACTCCAGGTGAGAAACTTAGTTATTGTCTTGTGTGTTCACTAGTCTGCTGCAATAATTCCAACATAAAGAACTCCAACATCGAATCAGTAAAAAGATTCAGTTAATTCCCAGCATTAATGTTGCATAATAACTATAATATGATTAAGTTCTAGATTGTGACTTAAAAAGGCTTCATACAAAATAAGATTCTAAATCTAAGTACTGAAGAGTTTATCAAGGTGAGATTTTCCAATGTAAACTGCACATATTTGTGATAAGTGAAAGGGAGTTGTATTTTTTTCTTTGGCATACAGTGCATTCAGAAAGTATTCAGACCCCTACACTTTTTCCACATTTTGTTACGTTACAGCCTTATTTTAAAATGAATTAAATTCTTTTTTTTGAAATCATCAATCTACACACAATACACCAGAATGAAGAAGCGAAAACAGGTGTTGAGATATTTTTGCAAAGTAATTAAAAATAAATAACCGAAATATCACATTTACGTAAGCATTCAGACCCTTTGCTATGACATCCTTTTCCATTGATTATCCTTGAGATGTTTCTACAACTTGATTGGAGTCCACCAGTGGTAACTTAAATTGATTGGACATGATTTGGAAAGGCACACACTTGTCTATATGAGGTCCCACAGTTGACAGTGCATGTCAGAGCAAAAACGAAGCCAAGAAAACAAAGGAATTGTCCGTAGACCTCCGAGACAGGATTGTGTCGAGACACACATCTGGGGAAGGGTATAAAATAATTTCTGCAGCATTGCAGGTCCTGAAGAGCACAGTGGCTTCCATCATTCTTAAATGGAAAAACTTTGGAACCACCAGGACTCTTCATAGAGCTGGCCACCCGGCCAAACTGAGCACTCATGGGAGAAGGGCCTTGGTCAGGGAGGTGACCAAGAATCCGATGGTCACTCTAACAGAACTCCAGAGTTCCTCTGTGGAGATGGGAGAACCTTCCAGAAGGACAACCATATATGCAGCACTCCACCAATCAGGGCTTTATGGTAGAGTGGCCAAACGGAAGCCACTTGACAGCCCACTTGGAGTTTGACAAAAGACATCAGAAGGACTCTCAGACCATGATAAACAAGATTCTCTGGTCTAATGAAATCAAGATTGAACTCTTTGGTCTGAATGCCAAGCGGCACTTCCGGAGGAAACCAGGCACCGCTCATCACGGTGAAGCATGGTGATTCATGAAGGACCCCTACCACCCCAGCAACGGACTTCCAGCTGCTACGGTCAGGCAAGCACCTCCGCTGTCACGCTACGAAAACAGAGGATGAGACGGAGTTTCTTCCCATAGGCCATCAGGACTGAAGTCTGATCTCACCAGGGAGTATTTACTTTTGTTACTTAAAAAAAAATGTAAATACTGGTTCTATTCTGTTTTGCACAATCCCGCAGGCATTGCCACTTTCATTTCACTGTACATCTTGTATGTGTATGTGAGAAATAAAGTTGACTTGACTTGATGGCAGCATCATGCTGTGGGGATGTTTTTCAGCGGCAGGAGCTGGGAGACTAGTCAGGATCGAGGTAAAGATGAAAGGAGCAAAGTACAGAGAGATCCTTGATGAAAACCTGCTCCAGAGCGTTCTGGACCTCAGAATGGGGCAGAGGTTCACTTTCCAACAGGACAACGACCCTAAGTACATAAGCCAAGACAACGCAGGAGTGGCCTCGTGACAAGTCTGTGAATGTCCTTGACTGGCCCAGCCAGAGCCCGGACTTGAACCCGATCGAACATCTCTGGAGGGAGCTGAAATTAGCTGTGTATCGATGCTCCCCCTCCAACCTGACAGAGAAGAATGGGAGAAATTACCCAAATACAGGTATGCCAAGCTTGTAGCGTCATACCCAAGAAGACTTGAGGCTGTAATTGCTGCCTCAACAAGGTACTGAGTAAAGGGTCTGAATACTTATGTAAATGTGATATTTCAGTTATTTATTTTTAATTACTTTGCAAAAATTTCTAAACACCTGTTTTTTGCTTTTTTATTATGGGGTATTGTGTGTAGATTGATGATTAAAAAAAATGAATTTAATCCATTTTAAAATAAGGCTGTAACGTAACAAAATGTGGAAAAAGTGAAGGGGTTGAATACTTTCTGAATGCATTCTATGTTGTTTCATGCTCAATGAAGGGCAAGAACTCGCTATCTAAAAGTCAGTTAAAGGAAACTTGCAAATGTTAACAATAGACAATAGGTGCAGGAGTTGGCCATTAGGCCCTTCGAGCCAGAACCGCCATTCAATGTGATCATGGCTGATCATCCCCAATCAGTACCCCGTTCCTGCCTTCTCCCCATATCCCCTGACTCCGCTACTTTTAAGAGCCCTATCTAGCTCTCTTTTGAAAGCATCCAGGGAACCCGCCTCCACCGCCCTCTGAGGCAGAGAATTTCACAGACTATCCACTCTGTGAGGAAAAAGTGTTTCCTCGTCTCAGTTTTAAATGGCTTACTCCATATTCTTAAACTGTGGCCCCTGGTTCTGGACTCCCCCCAACATCGGGAACATGTTTCCTTCCTCTAGGGTGATACCAGGGCTTTAATGATTTATTTTAGGGATGAAAATGATGTGAGAGCAAAAGATGCCAAATCTCCTGCTGACACAAAAACAGGTGACATTTTTCGTAGTGTAGATAGAAGTATTAGTGGATATTAGCAACTGAATTTTAGTGTAGACAAGTCATTCTCTTTCTAACTCGAGGACAAATTAGGTTACTTGGTAAATTATGAAAACTAGAAGCAAATGAAATCCAAATAAAGTATATCACCATGGGTGGTTATAGAAAATTGCAAACGCTGAAGGAATTTTGGCCTCTAGAAAGAGAATACAAGCAGCTCTTGCGTTGTAATTTACCCTGAACTACAGTAAGGAATTCTGGCCACCAAACTTCAGGAAAGATTTATTGATCTCACAGGATGCAAGGTAAATGTACTACAATGATACTGAGATTTTAGTAATGAAGTTCAGGAATTAAGTTATAAGAAAAATACAAATAAGTGTACTCGTTAGAATTTAGATGACTAAGGGATGGGGTAGATGGTTTGTTGCATGGAAAAGATATGAATTTCGTATTTATTTTAGATCAACATGAATTGTATTATTCAATTAAAAAAAAAAAATACTGTAGATGCAGAAACCTGAAATAAAAACAGCAAATAATTCAGCAGGTCAGGCAGCAGCTGCAGATCAAATGAAAGGGAGAGGAGAAAACCTCACCAGAGACTAGAGGAAAATGTCTGCAGGGTTGCCATACCTGGAAGAGAATGGGCTGTGAACTACAATAGGGAATGAAAATTTAAAAAAAAAAAACTGCAAATGTTGGAAATCTGAAATATAAACAGAAAATGTTGGTAAATACTGCTAACCAGAAGCATCTAGGGATATTATTCATTTGTATTCAATACTTTTACGGAAAATTGTTCAGAATAAAATGTTATTTAACATTGAGTTAGACCTTCAGAAAAAGTTTATCTTGCAATGATTAGTTTTTGTGATTACTATGACAAGCTGTATCTTTTTCCATTTTAGACCATCAGCGAGGATGTTGCTGTCCCATCCCTTCTTTAAACAGGTGCTTATTTTATTTTATATTTTTGTAATAAAAAAATTAAGAATAAACAGTTTGCTTCTCAGAACTGGAGCATTGGAAGATGTTTTCAGCATTTATTTTTAGAATGTCAAAGTAATTGTTGATTTAAAAATTCTAAATTTTACTTGTTGCTTATGAATAAATCATGTAGTAAATAAAACCCATCAAGATGGATATGAATGTGTTTTTTTTGCATTCTGCAGCCATGGTAAATAGTGACAGAAAAACATTTAAAATACAATGACTTGTTTGCATCCATTAACATTAGGTTATTATAGTATTAAGATTTAAGTTAAATATATTTATCATAATAATCTTGCATTATAAATGCTTCAATCATTTTGGATGCCCTAATTTATGCAAATTGTTTAGGAGTCGTGGTTCTAATTTATTTCTCACTTTTGCAGGTAAAAAAGCAGACCAAGTCGTCCCTGATAAATCTGCTTCAACCAGCCGTGCCGCTTTCTGGCTCCCAGGCCACACTGGGGACTTCAGTGCTAAAAAGAGACAGCCCAATCACTACTTTACAAGACCTAGACGGTGACTGGGAATTTTAACTTTCGTCTTTTCCAAAATTTCTCTTTTAATGACAAACATAATGAGTTTGAAACCATTTCTGATGTTGCCTGTTGAGATGACTGAAGACAAGGAAATAACCTGCTACAATTAGGCATTCATTATCGCTGCCTTTGTGCTGACTTGCGGGGATCGTGACCGGTGCCTTAAATCTGGATTAGAGATTTGTCCCGTTTAATCCACATTGATCCTGCATCCGGGCATAAAATGTACTTGCGTTTACAAATGGTGCATTTTCTATTCCAGTATTACATTATTATTTTTAAGTAATTTGGAACATTAGAATCTGTAGTTGCCCAAGATACTGAAAAAAGCTGAATGTACAAGCACAAATATATTTTTGAACATATCTTTGTATTTTCTTTATATATAGCCAACCTTTATTACATCTAGTGGTTTGGTGGCGCAGTGAAGTCTGTGCGTCTTAGAAGGTTAAAATGGGTTTGAAATTCAAGATCACCCTGTGGTTTGCTGGTAATTCTGCTGTGGGATGATATTGTGCTGAAACAGAAGTAGCAAAGCTGAGATAGAAGATTGAGCATCCGATTATTTGTGGGAAATGCAACAAAAAAGGCCTTTGATTGGATTGAGTGGACAAAACTGATTTGATCATCCTTTTAGAATCTGAGGGAACACCACCAAAGAACATTTTCTTAATGACTTCAATTTGGATACGTTTAGTGAGAAAGAAATTTGGGAATCCAAATTAAAAAAAAAAAATATTAAAAATCAATTGTAACATTGGCCTTTATTCTCAGAGTGCTGACGTACAAAAGTGTAGTTCGTATGTACCAAATTCTGAGGCTATATTTTACAGTACTGTTTGCTTTTGAGCACTATAACTCATCTTGGAAAAGGTTCAATGTAGTTTCACTACAATGTTACCAGAGCTAGAAAGTGTTAAACTATGAGAACAAATCTCATAGACTCAGGTTGTATTACCTAAACCAATAAAGCTATATTTAAAAAAAATATGATGGATATAGCACATGTGCCTTTATAGGTCCTGCTACTATATATATTTTTTTTGTAGCTGTCAAAGGAGCAGGACTTCAATTTTCTCGGTAACAAAAAACAATGAAATGATTTGTTCTATAACAAAACATTTAGATTGTAAATATATGAACTATGCCACCCAATGTCTCAATTCACTTTATATTTATGCAGCTGGGTTCACCTTTAAAAATAATACATATTGCAAAATTTTCAAGTCTGCTTTATATGAAAATATCTGTTTAATTTGTTCACTTAAAACAAAATGTTTCCAAATAAACTCCATTTACTCCTGACTTATTCAGGAGCCATTGTAATAAAAGTTTTTTGGTTCTTTTCCATTTGAATTCATGAAGCTATCACTCACCAGACCCTCAGCACATCAGAGCTTTGTTGCCATTTATTTCCATTTTGTTCAATGGGATCAAACTCAAAACCCACAGAGTGCATTCAGAAATTATTCAAACCCCTTCACTTTTCCACATTTTGTTACGTTACAGCCTTATTTTAAAATGGATGAAATTCATTTTTTACCATCCATCTACACACAATACCCCAGAATGAAGAAGCATAAACAGGTGTTTAGAAATTTTTGCAAAGTAATTAAAAATAAATAATTGAAATATCACATTTAGACCCTTTCAGACCCTTTACTCAGTACTTTGTTGAGGCACCTTTGGCAGCGATTACAGCCTCAAGTCTTCTTGGGTATGAAGCTACAAGCTTGGCACACCTGTATTTGGGTAATTTCTCCCATTCCTCTCTGCAGATCCTCTCGAGCTCTGTCAGGTTGGAGGGGGAGTGTCGATGCACAGCTATTTTCAGGTTCCTACAGAGATGTTTGATCGGGTTCAAGTCTGGGCTCCGGCTGGGCCACTCAAGGACATACACAGACTTGTCACGAAGCCGCTCCTGCGTCGTCTTGGCTGTGAGCTTAGGGTCATTGTCCTGTTGGAATGTGAACCTCCACCCCAGTCTGAGGTCCAGAATGCTCTGGAGCAGGTTTTCATCAAGGATCTCTCTGTACTTTGCTCCGTTCTTCTTTCCCTCAATCCTGACTAGTCTCCCAGCCGTTGACAAAACATCCCCACAGCATGATGTTGCCACCACCATGCTTCACCGTAGGTATGGTATTGGCCAGGTGATGAGCGGTGCCTGGTTTCCTCCAGACGTGATGCTTGGCATTCAGACCAAAGACCAGGTTTCATCGGACCAGCGAATCTTGTTTCTCTTGCCTTTTGGCAAACTCCAAGCAGGCTGTCATTTGCCTTTTACTGAGGTGCGGCTTCTGTTTGACCACTCTACCATAAAGGCCTGGTTGGTGGAGTGTTGCAGGTATAGTTGTCAGAGTGACCAAGGCCCTTCTCCCCAGATTGCTCAGTTTGGCCGGGGTGCCAGCTCTATGAAGAGCCCTGGTGGTTCCAAAGTTCTTCCATTTAAGAATGACGGAGGCCACTGGCCTCTTTGGGACCTGCAATGCTGCAGAAATTGTTTTATACCCTTCCCCAGATGTGCGTCTCGACACAATCCTGTCTCGGAGGTCTACGTACAATTCCTTCGTCTTCATGGCTTGGCTTTTGCTCTGACATGCACGTGGGACCTTACATAAACAGGTGTGTGCCTTTCCAAATCATGTCCAATCAATTAAATTTACCACTGGTGGACTCCAATCAAGTTGTAGAAACATCTGAAGGATAATTAATGGAAACAGGATGAACCTAAACTCAATTTTGAGTGTAATAGCAAAGGGTCTGAATACTTGTGTAAATGTGATATTGGAGTTATTTATTTTTAATTTTTGTCAAAAATTTCTTAACATCTGTTTTTTCGCATCTCATTCTGGGCTATTGTGTGTAGATTGATGATATTTTAAAATGAATTAAATTCATTTTTGTTAAGGCTGTAACGTAATAAAATGTGGAAAAAGTGAAGGGGTCGAAATATTTTCTGAATGTACTGTATACACTATTTTACTAATTCTCTGTTATTTGATGTGATATTTGATTATTGTGACATTGAAAGATATAATAGAGGACATATGAAGAGCATGGTTTGGACATAAAGCCGTACATTAATTCTTCATGCTGTTTCTAATATTTCCATATTGGGTGAATGTGTTTGGGGGGAAGGTCGGGGGAAGACGTTGGATGAAAACATTTAATGAAATATGTGCCTTATACCAAATAGATTTTTGTGTCATAATTCCCAAAATATTGTCTTAGAACTTTTGTAGGGCACAATGAATATTGTATCAGACATGATTTTGTCATGACCGATATGTGATCAAAATCTATACCTCGGCTAATATATTCACTCAGCATCAAGGCACTTTGACCAAAGGGGATGTGTTGGGAAAAGATTGCGATTGCATAGATGCAGAGGAATGGACTTTTTTCAGGTTTACTGCAATACCATTAATGAGACTTTTTGAAGATTTTTTTAAAAAATTTTTTTTAATATTTTATTTTATTAGAAGTAAGCACAGTCATATGGCACCAAAGTGCCTAATATATATTTTCATAATACATTTTATGTACAACTTCTTTTTTTTTTTGTTACATTGAAAAAAGATGAGAATAAGAAAAAGAAGTTAGATAGTAAAGGATAGAAAGATGTGAAATATATAGTGTGTGAAGAAAGAAAATGAGTAAATGAAGAAAGTTGAGAGAGAAAATAGTGAAAAGAAAAGGAGATCATTATTTATAATCTTGACCAACCCTCGTCCAGTCCTGAAACAGTTATTTTTTACAATTGTGTTGCACCATATGATTCCAAAAAAACGACGAATGGAGACCAACTCGTTATGAATTGGTCTGATTTATCCATTAGGAGGAATCGCATTTCCTCAAGATGAGCGGTGTCCAACATACTTGCAATCCACATTTTAAGCGTTGGTATTGATGTACCCTTCCAAAATTTAAGTATTAATTTTTTTGCTATTATTAAACCATAGTTAAGGAATAGATTTTGAGATGTGTTCAATTTATTCCCATCTTCCATTAAACCAAATATATTCATTTCAGTATTAGGCTCCATTCTTGTCTTGAATAATTGTGTAAGTATTTCAAAAATATAATTCCAAAATCTATAAAGTTTTATGCAGGAAACTAAGGAGTGTGTTATAGTTGCCTTTTGGGCTAGACATTTATCACAAGTGGCGGATATATTTGGATAAAATTTGTTCAATCTTGTTTTTGAATAATATAATCTATGTACAATTTTAAATTGAATTAGATTATGTCTTACATTAATTGAACATTTGTGAATATATATCAGGTATTTTTCCCATTTAACCTTCGTAATTTTTATCATTAATTCCCGTTCCCACTCTTCTCTAAGTACCTCTGTCGATGGTAGGTCTATATTTAGAATACTATTATATAAATAGGATATTAATTTTTGTGAGTCAGCTTCAATATTCATTGCTTCTTCCAATAAGTCAGGAGTTACTTTTTGATATCCTTGTATATATTTTTTCACAAAGTCGCAAATCTGAAGATATTTAAAATATTAGTAGTTTTTCAATTTAAATTTTAATTGTAGTTGTTGGAATGATAGTAGGTTTCCCATTTCGTACATATCCCTGATCCTTCTAATTCCGAGACTTTCCCATTGGTTATATGTCTTATCAATAAGAGATGGTTTAAATAAAGGGTTATTCGCTATTGGCATTAACAGTGATAGATTTCTTAATTTTAAAGATAATTTTATTTGTTTCCAAATTCTTATTGTACCATATATAATTGGGTTCTTCTTAGATATTGTGTTATTCAGTTTTTTGGGGGAAAAGAGGATTGTTCCTATATTACAAGGATGACAATCCTCCTTCTCCATTTTTATCCATTCTGTCTGTTGTGTAGAACTATCCAACCAATAAATCATATTCTTAATATGCACTGCCCAGTAATAATACATAAAATTCGGAAGTGAAAGTCCCCCGACCTCTTTTGGTTTACATAAGTGATTTTTGGTGATTCTATGTGATTTATAGTCCCAAATATAATTTGTAATGTTAGAGTCTAATTTAAAAAAAAAATATTTTGGTATATATACCGGTATAGACTGAAATAGGTATAGTAATTGTGGTAGGAAGATCATTTTTATTGCATTTATTCTACCTAATAATGATAAGGGAAGTGTTTTCCAAAATTTAATCCGTGTATTAAGTTTATTTAATAAAGGTATGAAATTAGCATTGAATAATGCTTTATATTTTCTAGTAATCTGAATACCCAAATATTTAAATTTTTCTGGTGCGATTTTAAAGGGGAACTTTAGTAAGTGTGTAGGTTCTTGAGGTTTTAATGTCATGATTTCGCTTTTGTTCCAGTTTATTCTATATCCAGAAAAAGACCCAAATTCCTCTATTAAGTTTAATAAATTTGGTATGCTCGTCTGTGACTTTGTAATATATAAAAGTATATCATCTGCATATAATGAGATTTTATTCTTTGAGCCCATGGTATTATAGCCCTGAATATTCGGATGAATTCTTATACTTTCAGCCAGGGGTTCTATCATAAGGGCAAATAGCAGGGGTGATAGTGCACATCCCTGCCTATTACCCCTTGATAGTTGAAATTTTTGAGATAACATGTTATTAGTTAGAATTCTTGCCATCGGTTTATCATATAATAATATTACCCATGTTATAAAATTCTCTCCCATATTAAATTTTTGTAGTACTTTATATAAGTATTGCCACTCTACCTGATCAAATGCTTTCTCTGCATCCAAAGAAATAATTGATATATCTTCTTCCTCTACTTTATGCGAGTACATTATATTAAACAGGCGTCTCAGATTATTAAATGAGTATCTTTTAGGTATAAACCCCGTTTGATCAGGGTTTATCAGTTTACTAATATATTTGCTTAATCTACTTGCTAAAATCTTTGCTAAAATTTTCTGATCTGTATTTAAAAGTGATATAGCTCTGTACGAGGCCGGATCTTCTAAATCTTTATCTTTTTTTGGAAAAAGCGTAATAGTTGATTCTGTTAGTGTTTCAGGTAGTTTGTTTTCTTTAAAAGCATGGGAGTATAAATTAAATAAATAAGGGGCCGTTATCTCCTGAAATTTTTTATAAAATTCATTATTAAAACCATCTGGTCCTGGTGTCTTACCATTTTTCAACGATTTTATTGTTTCACCTATTTCTTTGATTGTAATTTGAGCTCCTAGTTCCTCTTGTTCCAAAGGGTCCAGTTTTGAAGATTCTTAGATAAGCTAATTGTACAGTGCCCTCCATAATGTTTGGGACAAAGACCCATCATATATTTATTTGCCTCTACTCCACAATTTGAGATTTGTAATAGAAAAAATCACATGTGGTTAAAGTGCACATTGTCAGATTTTTATAAAGGCCAATTTTATACATTTTGGTTTCACCATGTAGAAATTACAGCAGTGTTTATACATAGTCCCCCCCCCCCATTGACAAATCTGACAATGCACTTCAACCACATGTCATTTTTTCTATTACAAATCTCAAAGTGTGGAGTACAGAGGCAAATAAATAAATTATAATGTTGTCCCAAATATTATGGAGGGCACTTTAAGTACCTACTAATTGCACAGATTATTTCATGAGTCAAAAATTCTAATACAGGCCAGCTTTGAGCAATTTCCCTTCCACACAAGCTCAGATTCACAATGGAAAATATATTTCATATCTTAAGTAAAACCTAAAAGCAAATAATTCATTCATCTTAAAACTGGCCATATTGCAAAATATCCAAAGAACCCATCTCTATATGTTTAAACAAAAAAAAACAACTGGAGTAACTTGGTGGATCAGGCAGCATCTGTGGATCAGGACCTGAAACATAAACCATATCTTTCTCATCATATATCTGCCTGTCCCACTGAGTTCCTCCAGCAATTAGTATTTTGCTCCATATTCCAGCATTCATAGTTTCTTAGATCTGGCTACACTTATTTTGATTGCCATTTCACATGCCCAGTCTATGATTAGGGGCTGCATTTAGAGCAGATACTTTGTTTGGAACGTCACTCTGGCGTGCATTAGGAACGCGAATTATCAGTATGATTACTATTTCTGATGAAAGATAGGAGTCATCATGCTTTCAAAGAATGTGAGACCCATGCAAAAGGTCTGATTTTGCATTACCTCTAATCAGCATACTGTAAAATGACACACCTAAAGGAAGCTTGAGCTGCTGTTTATGACAAATAGAAATCCTTATGAAATCTTGAATGAAGAAAATGATTGGGCTTAATACAGTTAAAGTAGCACCATGTCATTGATATATAGTTCCTAAAACAAATTATATCTGACAAATTAACCACATCTACAACAGAGTAATTTAGTCCTTGAATTGCATTTGAAGCAAAAACCATACGTATAACAAATTCCCCCTTCTAAAAGCTAGCAGCAGCCAACTTGTTAGTTAGAATATGCTTGTCAAAAGTTATAATTGAAACACTAAAGTTCAAGGTAAGTTAATATTTGAACATCATTGAATTAATGATTTCTGGTTTGAGGTTAAAGATTATTTAATACTTGTCTTTCATTGTGCAAACCAAATGATTTATGAAATAGGCATTTGTTACACAAATGTCAGACTGAATAATAAATTGAATAGTATATTCTTTCTTGGAGAAAATGTTTTCTGTTGAATATAGCTGACGGCAGGTATTTAATTCTCATTTATCACTATATTACCAAGAAAATAGTACTTGCATTTGGAATAAAGTCTGAACCTTTCCAAGCAGTTAAAATACTTAAATAGGCCTTACCGCACCCTATTCAATCTTCCTGCCCTATAAACTTCAGAGAGATGTGCTCCTCTAAAGTAGCTTCTTTGTCACCCCCACATTTAATGTCACCTTCACTGGCAGCCATGCCTTTATTTGCTTGTAGTGGAATTCTTTCCATAAATCCCTCTACATTTTGCTAGCTTTCAGGTGCTCCTCCTTGATCAAACTATTTATCTTCCGTATTGATTTCTCAAGTGACTCTGTACCAGGTTTAATTTAAGAGCAGGCCAACAAAGCACGTTTTGCTACATTGTAGGTGCTATTCAAGTGGCAGCTCTTGCAATTGTAATGTTTTATGGTGAAACAATTCTCTCTCCTCAGACTAGCATACACACCAATCAGAGAATCTTGTACATGAACATTAATACTGAAACTTATCTATAAACCTCAAAGGTTCAGATAAAGGAAAACCCCTGCACATGTGTTGTAGGAATTTATATATAATCTTGATACTGAGTACTGAATGATTGAAATTATCAACATTTTAGAGGCAACATACCTCCCTTTTGTTGAATTTTAGTAGAATTTTAATGTTTATTTTGAAACAGCCAAGCAACTCTGGACAAGAAACTTGAATATTTTGCTGTGGTAACAAGGGGCATCCTCTTTGAGGAATGATCAAGCTGTCAGATTACGTTTACAGACCTGTTAAGCTGCAGCAAGTAGGAATTTTGTTGTTCCGTTGTCGTTCATATGACAATTAGACACTCTTAACTCTTGCACAATGCTATAAATCACTTTTTTGTACAATCATTACTGTAAGCATTATGTATAATTTCTTGTATATAAAAATAAAATAACTTCTAAACCCATGTGTCACTGAGTAATTGAGTTCTGGAGCAGGGACAAGCAAAATGATGCTGTCTGTTGCAAAATGCTAACATTTCTTCAGGGAACATCTTCCTTTCTATATAGACTATCTGCTATTTGCAGCTTAATCTGACACATAACTAACTACCTGTCATCATGCATGCTCAGAAGTTTGAGATGATCATATATACAAGTACAGCGAGGTACAGGTAGAGTGAAAAGCTTACAGCAGCATCACAGGCAGGTCTGACGTGCGTGACATTACATTGACGTGCTTGACTGTCTTTTATAACAATGGAATGGCTATTGATGGTCCCACTGGAGAAATGGCATGGAGAGTTTGCCCTGAGCTTTTTCCCAGGAGGGTTCATGTACAAATGGCCCATTCACGTAAATAGGGCGGCTGACCTTGAAGACAAATCTAAACACTTGGCTTATTTTATAATTTAATATATAATTTTAATTCAATATTTTAAATTAATTAAATATTTAAAAAATATATCTGAAGCTTAAAAAAATGTTGATATCTACCAAGCTGCTGAGGCTTGTTTGGGCCTTGGTACATGACACCTGAGGCTGATACACTGTTTACTCTGTTTCCAGGATGCCTGGCAGGTTGGCTTGTCTGGTGAGCAGTCGTTCAGGTTCAAAATAACATGGGTTTTTTTGTTTTTGTTTGGAAGAGAAAGGAACTTTTTAATTTTTCTCATTCCCTTCATCTAAACACTAAAAAGATTGGGACAGATAATGGTGTGAAATAAGTATACTTATGTAGAAATGTTAAGATAACAGTATCATTTTTTACTAATTCAATGTTATGGTTTGGGATTGCACCCACAAATATAGGTGTTTGCTCTTTGTATGACTTCTAACCAGGAGATCAACTGGAATGACATGATGAAAGTCTGTTTGGTTTGGATTAGTGTCGTATCATTATCTTGGGATGTCCTAAAACACATCACGATCATAGCAGATCACAACCTTGAGATGCTTCCCTGTATTTGGAACACAGTAAGCAATTTGTGTATAACCAACTGCTTCTACCAGCAAAGTGAAAACAGTCTTAAAAATAGAATGTTTTGGTAAGGATGTAACTACCAGCCAAAAACTCTGATTATCTTTGAAGAGTGCCTCATAGTCTTTGGAGCACACTAGTGGGAAGACAAGATCTAAATTTGTACTTGATGATATCATCATGTGCTTCTTGGACTGTCAGTGGAGAATGTCTGGAGTGGGACTCGAACCCTCGATTGCTCATTGAGTCACAAATTACACATTTTGGCATCTAAAAATTTGTTTGAGATAACCTGAAACTGTCCTCATATACAATGGTAATTTGGCCACTACGAATTTGCCATGTGCAGTATGGCTTTTCATAGCCGAGGAAAATCATTGAGCTCCCTTTCAGCATGCATCATGCATCTCAGACAGAAAACAATGACAGGAATCTATCAGCGTAGGGACATTAAAAGAGGTATGGTTCAGACTAAACATTATCAATTGTTCACTGAAGAAGGGTCTCGATCCGAAACGTCACCCATTCCTTCTCTTCACAGATGCTGCCTGTCCCGCTGAGTTACTCCAGCACTGTGTCCACCTTATCAATTGAAAGTTTGGGTGGGAAGGAGTCGGCACTCCTAAATCTAAACCTACGTGCATGCAAAGAGCACAGATACATTTTAAAGGGCCTGTCCCACTATATGAGTTTACCCAAGAGCTTTCTCGAGTTTTAAAAAAAATCAAACTCGATAAGTACGTAGAATGTATGTAGCGGGTACATCGGGGCTCGGGACGTCTCTTAGTGGCTCGTAATGCTAATGGCAGGTACTCGGGAAACGCGGTAAGCTCGTGAAGTTTTTTCAACATGTTGAAAAATGTCCACGAGAGCCCCGAGTACCTACGAACGCTATTACCGTAATTCTCCGAGTTCGAATCAGGAAACTCGGAGAACTCTTGAATTACCTCGTACAGTGGGCCAAACCCTTAAAGAAATAAAGAGAATTTTATACGTAATGAGAATTCAACAGAAATCGTAAGAATATTAAAAGTGCATGGATGAAATTAAAAAATAAATTAGGTAGGCAAAGGGTGGTGCATGAAAATATAATGGCAGATAAATCAAAGAATACTCAGGATATTTGATAAAAGTGTAAAAAGAAAGTGTAAGAGAGACCAAAAGGATGATAAAAGTGTGGATACAGATGGCATAGGTGTGTGTTTTCATAAGTGGTAGACAATGCAATATCCAATATTGTGGAGCAGTGAAATATTAGATGTGGTAGGAGAGAGGAGAACCATTAGAATCTAAACTCTGAGGCATGAATAAATTTGTTTCCGGCAACCACCCCAATAGGCAATTAAAGTAAGTGGGTATGATTATGAGCAAATGTAATCAACACCTATTTGTAGTTTAAATAATCTGCCAGGCAAACAATGTAGGGTTTAGTGGCAAAAACTTTAAAATCTGTTCATTGCCCTAAATTTGGTGGATTTATTTAGGACAAACAAGTCATGTTACATCATCAAAAATCATGACAATAAATTAAAATGCTCAACTTTAATCAGAAGATGTTCCTTTTGGATTGCGGGTGACTTTGAGTTAAAAATTGTGTTGTTAGTTCTCCGGCGGTCTCTTGTGAGGCGGTTTCTTGGGCAGCATTTCTCCTCGTTCGTCATCCTGCTGAGCATCTTGCTTGTTCGGTGCTGAACTGGTCATTGGTTGTGGATCAGCATTCTGTGCGTTAGCTGCACCTATTGCGCCTAGAATGGACTCGCTGGAGTTCGTACTCTCCAGTGAACTCTCAGCCTTTCGAACATATTTGCATGTAGAGCGTGGCTGGGGCTCAGTCTTTGCAGAACCTGACTTTGTTTTGGGCTGTCTTGCAATTCTATCTTGTTCTAGAACATATTTGTGCATTTTAAAGCCTAGGATGCCTTTCTGTCGGTCTGCCACCACTACTTCTGGAAATATAATAGTCTTTTTACATCTTTCATGGATTGTTGGATGACGTTTCTGGATTTGAACAAAAAAAACAATGCAACTATTTGTTTTTGTTTTCCTTACTTTGGATGCTTTATCTCTTCACAATGAGCAATGCAATATATGAGTACAGTACTATTGCCCTGGCCTTTTCTATTTTTTGATAATTTTTAAGGTCGCTGAAAAGTTAATACATCGGAAAAGGGTCAGCAAAATAAAACATGGAGAAATATGGAGAAAACAATTAATTTCTATGTTTTTTTTGGCTCCCGCTCTCCATCCCATAAGAAGAGGTTCTGAGTCAGACTCATCAAGGAAGGAACAATATTTTTATATTTCAGAGCTGCTTCAAAACAGGGCAGTCACACGTACAAACAAGAGAGGAGACATTCCATCTAGTGTCTTACGGTACCGAGCATAGGTACCCTGCTCTGAAACAGACCAGGCAACTCAGCCCTGCTTGCAGGTATTTTCTGCCTTTGCCCGGTGAAGTTCAGCAAATCAAACAAGCCGGTAGCGGAATTCTACATCCTAACACAAAGATCTGTCAGTATATTTAGTTGAAATGGGCTGAGGCTTAAACTTGACAGTCTTACCAAAATGTTGTTATGTACATGTGATTCTCGAGCACAAAAAGGTTTCCACATCTCTCACTTGCATGCCACGAGAATCATGAGGAAATGGGGATAAATTCCTGCAGATTGGTTATTGCATGTGAACCAATCATAGTAGAATAGCATCACTAACCCCACCTTACTGTATGATTCATTTTAACACCCCCACTTCCTACACTGGTCAGTCTTGGAAGCGGTAACGATGAACTAACAACTAACGACCTGCTGTACCGTTATAATATGGGTGCTGATTAAAGATGATCTTGAACTCCAGATTGCACAGTTTGATTATTTACAGAAGTAACAGCAAGCTTCTGCCCTTTTCCTTGGTACATTGCAGTCAAATCCATCATGAAACTGTCAGGCCAAGACTTGGCATCTTGGTAGAGCATATTTTTCTCAGCAGTTTAATATAAAATGAATAAGACAATATAAACGTTCGTCAATTGGATTGCTTCAGTTCTCTGCAGCTTTGTACAAGCACATCTTTGACTTGTAACCTGTACAGTAATTAAATGATCTTATATCCCCCTCACCTGTTCTTCTGCATAAACTTGTTCCATTTCCACTTCTTTCAATGCTGAGGCAATCATAGTTGCAAAAATGTCTTCCTTGCTTTGACTATTGGAATGTGGTGAATCTTTGGACCCTTGAGAATCTGACTGATGTGGACTTGTACCTGGTGTCTTCTTTCTCATCTGAAAATCAATCATTCAATATTGAACACGGCAGTTAAAATAATGGTTGATTGTCAGGTATTCAAACATTAGCAATCACCAGGATAGCCAGATGCAGTCTTCAATTGCATAAAATACATAAAATGTACAATAAAGAAAATAGTGACAAAATAACTACTTGGTCCTATTCCTTCGTTCCATAGATGCTGCCTCAGCCGCTGAGTTTCTCTAGCATTTTTGTCTAACTTCGATTTTTCCAGCATCTACAGTTCTTTCTTAAACACCTAGTCCAAAGGTCAGTTACACAACTCCTAACTGCTGTTCCGGACTTAAGAAATTATATTTATTACAGAAATGTGGCTGAGAGAGGGTCAGAATTGCCAGCTCAATGTTCCAGCGTACAAATGATACAAGAGGTGGGAGTAGTTGAGCTTTTAATTAGGGAGAACATCATGTTGGTAATTAAAGAGGATATTCCTGAGGAATCAAGTGGATGGAATTGAGAAATAAGAAGTGGGTATTCACTTTGGTGGGATTATATAAAGGCCCCGCAATTGTCAGAGGGAATTAGAGAAAAGATATATGTAGGAGATCACAGTAGCTGCATGAATAAAACAGATGTAATAATGCAGAACTCTAACTTTCCTATATCAACTGGACAGCCACAGTGCTAGGGCTTGAATGGGATGGAAATTGTTAAGCATATTCAGGAAAATGTTCTCGATCAACTTTTAGAAGGCCCTATTCGAGAAGGGGCTAAACTCAATATCTTCTTAGGAAATAAGGCAGGGTGGGTGACTGAAGTGTTTGTGGGGTGTACTTTAGAACCAGTCATCAAGCTCTTTTTAAAGTACGACCATTTGAGAACATTTTCCTGAACCCACTTAGAAATTCACTTAACAACCAGCTCGACTTTAACAGGAAACCACAGCACCCCAAGACAACTCTCTCAATCAATGGGAGAACATGCATACTCCATACGGACGATCTATAAGATCAGATGTAGCCTGCAGTGGCACAGAACGGTCGTGGAAGACATCGACAACATTGCCTGGCCAGGCCTACCCCTGCAACTCCAACCCACTGCCGCAGCCAGGAACACAGGTGGCTAAGTTAAGACTCTGGAATGTTAACATCTTTGAACTTAAAGGATACAATATGGTGCCCAAAATGTGGTGACTCTTGTGCACTAGAACACAGAACAGTACAGCTTAGGAATGGGGCCTCCAGCCCACAATGTTCGTGCTGAACACAATGCCTAATTAAACCAATATCATCTGCCTGTACATGAACCATATCCCTCTATATCCCACACTTCCATGTACCTATCCAAAAGTATCTTAAATGCCACCATTGTACCTGGCTGTTTACATTTTGGGTACAAATAAATTGAGATTTATATTTGTCCAAAGTCAGTACATAGCAGCCCATAAAGTAAAGTCATAGTGTCATGTAGAGTGAAAACAGGACCCTTGGCCCAACATGCCCATCTACACAGGTCCCACCTGCCTGTGTTTGGCCCATATCACTCCAAACCTAACCTATCCATGTACCTGTCTAAATGGTTCTTAAACATTGCAATGGAACCTACCCCAACTACTTCCTCCGGCAGCTCGTCCATATACCCACCACGCTTGGTGTAAATAAGCTACTCCTCAGTTCCATTAAATCTTTCCTCCTCACCTTAAACCTCTGTCCACTGGTTCTCAATTCCCTTACTCTGGGCAAAAGACTGTGTGTGTTTATCTGATCTCTCATGATTTTGTACACCTCTATAAGATCACCCCTCATCCTCCTGTTATCCAAGGAATAGAGGCCTGCTGCTCAACCTCTTTCTACAGCTCAGGCCCTCGAGTCCTTGTAAATCTTCTCTGTACCCCTTCCAACTTGATAACATACTTCCTATAACACAGTGACCACAACTGAACAGAATACTCTAAATGTGGCCTCACTATTGGCTTATATAACTGCAGCATGACCTACCAACTTCTATACTCAATACTGACTGATGAAGGCCAATATGTCAAATGCCCTTTTGACTACCCTATTTACCTGTGACGCCACTTTCAAGGAACTATGTACCTACATTCCTAGATCCCTCTTTTCTACAACACTCCCCAGAGCCCGGCCATTCACTGTGTAGGCATTCTCCATGTTAGACTTTCCAAAATGCAACACCTCACACTCTCTGTATTAAATTCCATCAACCATTCCTCAGCCCACCTGGCTAACCGATCAACATCCTGCTGCAATTTTTCACAACCATCTTCACTATCTACAATACCACCCACTTTAGTATCAACTGCAAACTTGCCAATCATGCCATGTACGTTCTCATCCAAATCATTGATATAGAGGACAAACAGTAATGGGCCCAGCACCGAACACTGAAGCACAGCACTAGTCACAGGCCTCCAGTCAGAAAAACATCAATCGACCATCACTCTCTGCTTCCTTCCATGAAGCCAATTCTTAATGCAAATGAATAGCCGACTACTGCCTGCTGGTTCCTAACTCAAGAACAACTTCCCAGTCACGGAAAATTCTGATCGCCCAAGACACGAGGAAAAATTTGAGCAATTAAATCAAGTTGTACCTTCACACTTGAGCTTGAAGGCTGTTCACTGGAAGTATTATCTTCCACCATATGTGGGCTGGCATCAGTTTCCGGTTGGACATCCTGCATTGATAAGCAGAAAGTTTTCACACAATGATCAGGCAGTGACAGCTGATGAGAGGTCTTCATGTTATATAAACAAAATGACAATACGGCATATATATAACACACTGCCAGAAACAGGTATAATTACACCATTTAAAACACATTTAGACAGGTACATGTATGTGAATGGTTTAAAGGGATTCAAGTAAAATGGAAACATATAGGACCAGCTCAGACAGGCAACTTGTTCTACATGGATGAGTTGGGCCAAATGACCCGTTTCCATGCTATAAGCTCTCATCAATATTGTTATTAAGTAGAACTTACTCAACAGAAACCTGCTCATTGATGCCCAGTTTGGGTTTTGCCACAAGCTCTCCACTCCAAAACATGCTCCAAATAGATTAATTCCATGGTTGTGGCGAGATAATTGACTACCCCCAAGATTGCTGCTCCACTTGACCAAGATTAGTTTAGCTTAGTTCAGAGATACAGTATGGAAACAGGTCCTTCGGCCCACTGAGTCTACATTGACTATTGATCTCCCATACACTTGTTCAATGTTACCCCATTTTTGCAATTGTTGCATCAAAAGGAGTTAAACAAACCTACACTGCCTGCATGGATTCACATCCCTGCATTTCCATGTGCCTCTCTCAAAGCCTCTTAAATGCCACTATTATATCTGTCTCTGCCACTCTGTTTCAGGCACCCACCACATTCTCTGTGAAAAAAATACCTATGCCAGGCATCTCCCTTACACTTTCCTCCTTTGACCTTAAAGGTATGCCCTCCAGTCTTAGACACTTTCGTGCTGGGAAAATCTTTCTGCCTGTCTAATGCATCTACGCCTCTCAATTTTAGGTACTTCTATTGAATCACCCTTCAAATTTCAAACTCAGCTCCAAAGAAAAAACAATCCAAGTTTGTCCACCATTTCCTTATAGCTTATATTTTCAAATCCAGGAAGATCCTGGTAAACCTCTTCTGCACCCTCTCCAAATTCTTCCTGTAACGGGGCAACCAGAATAGCACTCAATACTCCTAAAACATTCTAACCAAAGTTTTATAAATCTGCAATATGACTCCATGACTCTTATATTATTATTATTATTATGCAACAATTAAAACTGAGAGTCAGATTCAGATTCAGATTCAGATTCAATTTTAATTGTCATTGTCAGTGTACAGTACAAAGACAACGAAATGCATTTAGCATCTCCCTTGAAGAGCGACATAGCAAACCCCTTTGTCAATATAGTCAATGTCCCTTTGATTAAGTCAACCATCTCTGCCTCAGGACAACACTGTTGGAGCTCTTCAGGACAGTGTCGGCCCAACTTTCTCAGCTCCTTTGCAAATTCCCTTAATCACAAGTTCAGAAGCGGGGACAATCATCTGCAGATGATTGCATGATGTTATGTTTCATTCACAACTCCACAGCCAATGAACCAACCCATCCCATTATGCAGTAGCACCAAGAGAACATTGGAGCATGGACTGATTAAATTTGCAGCATAGAACTTTTGCTGGATCTATATCCTGCAACTGTCTCCGTGACGGCAGTGTGGGAGGAGTTTCATTGGCAGGTCAAGGCTAAGATGGTTCAGGAAAACCACTCGGCATTGCATTATTTCTGGGACATAGGGACAGCCGACAAATCCCAGGTCTCTGCCAAAACGAATTATGTGGGGAAAAAAATGGAACTGGGCATGAGGAATTAACAAAAAAGGATCAGTGAACAAGGATTGTTGTAAAGATCAGGCAGCTCAAAAATCAAATATGACCTGATTTTATTGATCTGGGTACTTCATACCCCAATAGCTATGTTTCCTTTTCTCAGGATCACAGGCTGTCCAAGCCTTTCAACTTCTCTTTTTCTTCAAAAAAAAACATTAGTTGGCCCAAAGGTACTTTATCTTGGTTGCGTGCGTGGAACAAAATTAATCAAAAGAGGAAATAATGAAACCACTTGCCACAGATTAACTCTAATTTCTTGTGTGTTCAAGATCATTCAGTGGGGGGTGCTGCAAGCCGGCAGCCCTGTCAGCAGCGTGTCTGTTTTTTTTCTACTTTTCTTGTTTTTTAGTGTGTTTTAATGTATGTTTTTAATTTCTCTGTGTGTCTTGTGTGGGGGGTGGTGTGGGGGGTAAGGGGGAAACTGCTTTGGTCGCCTCCTCCACGGAGAGGCGACTTTTTCCATGTCGTCTCTCCCGTAGCCTACCATCGAGGATCGGGCGGCCTTTCCGAGTGACGCTCCCAGGGCTTCAGCGGCGGGCGCAGTGCGGACTCTCAGCCTGGAGCGGGTGAGCCCTCGCCGGGGCTCGCCGGAGGGGAGCGCTCCGTTGGCTGGCCCGCGGCAGCCTGAAGCCGGGGTCTGCAGAGCTCCGTCCGGCGCAGCATCCGCAGCCTGTTATCCCTTGTGGGGGACCTGGGGGGAGAAGAATTAGCCACCACTGCCGGCCCGCGGGCGCGGCGGCGACTTACCATCAGGAGCGGGGTCATTCGCCAAGGATCCCTGGAGGAAAGCTTCGACTGCCGGCCCTGCAGTCTGCGGTGCTTATGGCTGTGGCGAGAACCTTAAATCTCCGACCGCCGGCCTGCGACCTACACCAACTTGAAGCCGCAGTCTCTGGGGGAGAGGCACCGATTCAGGACTTACCTGGCCTTTTTACCTTGTCTGCACATCTGGACGCCCGCAGGTGGAGGTCCCGACCACGGGGGAAAATGGAGGAGGACTGGTCAATTTTAGTGTCTTCCACCAGAGTGATGAATGCTGTGGTGGATGCTTGTGTTACATTTTTTTGTGTTTTTGTGTGTTCTTTATCATTGTACCGCTGCTAACAAATTCATTTCACTTGCACTTTATATGCAAGTGACGAATAAACCTGATTGTTGATTGTTGATTGAACCCTCACCTCATTTGTTTCAAAGGAATCCTGGCAACTTCTTGTCAATCACTGGCTTTATTATAAACTTCATCATTTTGGGGCATGCTGCAACTAGCTCAGCACCCATCAATGCAGTAGCAAGTTCTGTAATTAAATCAAGCCATATCTCACTCACTGAATTTGAAAGCTGTCCTCTTGAGTAATTTTCTCCTTTCTCATCCGGTCTGGAATCAGAGCTTGTTAGAGTCCCCTGTGTTTATAAGCAGAATGATTTAATCAATGGGATCAAAGGCGAAAGTAACAGATGTGAGATCCTAATGCTACAGGGACCTGGGCAGTTCCAGTTTTATGTTACATAGAATCATACAACATGCAGTCCAACTTGTTCAAGTTGATCAAGATTCTCATCTAAGCTAGTTCCATTTACCCCCATTTGATTCATATCCCTCTAAACCGTTCCTTTATCATGTACTTATGTCCAAATGTCTTTTAAATTTTGTCATAGTGTCTGCCTCAACCACTTCCTCTGGCAGCTCATTCCAAACCATCTTCTGTATGAAAAAGTTGCCTCTCAGGTTCCTATTAAATCTTTCCCCTCTCATCTTCAACCTAGTTCTTGAATCCCTTAACCTGGGAAAAAGTCAGTGCAAATTCATGCTATCTATTCCCCTCATCATTTTACACCTCTATAAATTCACCCCCTTTATTTTCCTGCACTCCAAGGAATGAAGTCCCAGCCTAGCCAAATTCTCCCTATAATGCAGTCCCTCAAATTCTGGCAATATCCTAAGTCTTTTCTGCACCTTTTCCAACTTATGGCATCACTTTTATAGCTGGATGACAAAAACTGAACATAATACTTCATCATCTTGCACTCGGTACATTTACTGGTGACGACTAGCGTGCCCAAAGCCGCCTTCACCAGTGTATCTACCTGTGATGCGACTGTCAGAGAGGTATGTACAGTACTTATACTCCTTTGTCTCACTGTTCTGCAACACTTGCCAGGTGACTACTATTTATAGCAAAAGTCCCACCCTATTTTGCATTCTCAAAATGCAACACCCAGCATTTAAGAGTCATAGAATATTATCTGAAGTAAACTCCATTTGTCATTCCTCAACCCACTTACCCACCTGGGCAAGATCCCATTGCAATTCTTGATAACCTTCATCACTGCCAATGATGCCACCTATTTGTTTTTGTCATATGCAAATTTACAAACCATTACATTTGCATCCAATTCGTTGATATAAATATTAAACAGAAATGGGCCCAGCACACACTAGACATAGGCTTCCAGTCTGCAAAACATCTGTCCATCATCAGCCTCTGCTTCCTAACTTTAAACTAGTTATTTATCTAATTAGTTAGCTCTCCCTGGATCCCATGTGATCGATCCTTCCAGAGTAACTATCATGTGGTACTTTATCAAAAGCTTGCTGAAGTCCATATAGAAACATAGAAAATAGAAAATAGGTGCAGGAGTAGGCCGTTCAGCCCTTCGAGCCTGCACCGCCATTCAATATGATCATGGCTGATCATCCAACTCAGTATCCTGTTCCTGCCTTCTCTCCATACCCCCTGATCCCTTTAGCCACAGGGCCACATCTAACTCCCTCTTAAATATAGCCAATGAACTGGCCTCAACTACCTTCTGCGGCAGAGAATTCCAGAGATTCACCACTCTCTGTATGAAAAAGGTTTTCCTCATCTCGGTCCTAAAAGATTTCCCCCTTATCCTTAAACTATGACCCCTTGTTCTGGACTTCCCCAACATCGGGAACAATCTTCCTGCATCTAGCCTGCCCAACCCCTTAAGAATTTTGTAAGTTTCTATAAAATCCCCCCTCAATCTTCTAAATTCTAGCGAGTACAAGCCAAGTCTATCCAGTCTTTCTTCATATGAAAGTCCTGACATCCCATGACCTACGTCTACTGCCCAGCGCTCATCAACCTTCTTTGATACTTCCTAAAAACACTCAGTCAAATTCAAAAAACACAATCTCCCATGAGATCTTACATCATTAATTATCCTCCAATTTTCATAAGGTCATGAGGCCATAAGTGATACGAATAGAATTAGGCCAATAGGCCCATCAAGTCTACTCCGCCATTCAATCATGGTTGATCTATCTCTCCTTTCTACCCCCTTTCTCCTGCCTTCTCCCCATAACCTCTGGCACTTGTACTAATCAAGAATCTATCTATCTCTGCCTTAAAAATATCCACTGACTTTTCCAAACTTTACTGATGGTTAAAGATCATGTGTATAACGTAGCCAGGGCTTCTGCATTTACTTCTCCAGGTTCCCCAGTGTTATTGGATATACCTGATCAGGCCCCAAATATTTATCTACCATCATGGATTTTAGGCAGTCCAACACTTCCTCTACTGTAATGTGGAATATCCCCAAGCCATCCCCATTAACTTTACCGACTTCCATAGTGCTGGGTCTGATTCTACAGTAAAAAGAGAAGATGTTGAATAACGTGACATTAAGGAAGAGGCCAAAGCTATTGTTCAAAGAGACCAGCAAGACCTTTGGTAGGCTTCCACATGGTAGACTGCACGGGGAGGTTACCGCATGGGACTTAGCGAGAGCTAGCTAACTCGATATAGAATTGTCTACATGGAAGGAAGCAGAGGATGGTGTTGGAAAGGTGTTTTTCCAAGTGGGGGCCTGTGACAAGTGATGTGCCTCAGGGATCAGTGCCATTGTTCTTTGTGGTTTATATCAATGAATTAGATAAGAAAGTACAAGGCATGATTAGTAAGTTTGTAGATGACACTGAATTGGTTTTCAAAAATAACAGCAGGCCTTTGATCAGTTGAGCAAGTGGGCAGTGGAATGGTTAATTAATGGAGGTTAATGCAGATAAGTGCAAGGTGCACAATTTTTCTTCTTTGAAAGGTCTAAAAGAGAGTATAGTGTGCCCTCTTTGTATTCTCTCCATTACATTGGTTTAGAAACAAAATCACATTCAACAAACCTATTAAGAGTTTTGAGGTTTAACTATGTGGTTACGAGTTTTGAAGTTTGAAGTGGCAGATGGAATATAGTGTAGCTAAGTGTGGAGTCATGCACTTTGGCAGTAGGAATAAAGGCGTAGACTATTTTATAAATGGGGTGAGAATCCAGAAATTGGAGGTGCAAAGGGACTTGGGAGTGCCTGTGCAGGATTCCCAAAATTTCCAAACACAATTTATTTTAAATCAGTAGCAAAGAAAGCAAACACAATTTATTTTAAGAAGGCTTGTATACAAAAACAGGGATGTAATGTTGAAACTCTATAAGGTGCTGGTAAGGCCACATTTAGAATATTGTGGAGAGGGTCCAGAGGAGGTTTACAAGAATGATTCCAGGAATTAGTACGTTAACCTATGACGAGCATTTGTCGGCATTGGGCCTGTACTCCCTGAAGTTTAGAAGAATGAGGGGGACCTCATTGAAACGTACAGAATAGTGACAAACTTGGATAGAGTGGATATTTCCACTACTGGGAGCGTCTAGGACTAGAGGTCATAAGCTCAGAATTAAAGGATGTTCTTTTTGGAAGGAGATGAGGATACATTTATTTAGGTGAATCTGCAGAATTCTTTGCCACAGAAGGCTGTGGAGGCCAAGTCAGTGGATATTTTTAAGGCAGAGATAGATTCTTGATTAGTACAGGTGTCAGAAGTTATGGGGAGAAGGCAGGAGAATGGGGTTAAGAAGGAGAGATAGATCAGCCATGATTGAATGCTGGAGTAGACATGATGGGCTGAATGGCCTAATTCTACTCCTATCTCTTATGACATGACTGTATATACATGACTGTATAGACTGTATATAGGGGAACCTGAACATTTGGGTTTTTCAGAAAGCCTTCAATTAAATGCCACACAAGATATTAACAAATACAATTAGAGCTTGATGGATTGACAATGATAATGTCATGTAGATTGTGAGCAGACAGAAAATAGAGAGCAGGAACAAAAGGATCATGTTTGGATCAGAATTGTGGGCAGCAAGGAGCAATAGGTGTGGGCCCAGGGGCCACAGTTGTTCACCATCTGTACCAATGGCTTGGAAAAGCAGATCAAGTGCAACATATCCACATTTACTGATGGAACAAACTCGGTGGCAGAGTAGACCATGAAGTCAAAGAAAGGCTTCAGCATCTTCAGCAAACAGGATGTGTGACCAGCCAAGCATGTAGGGACTGAAATACAGTTTGAAAAGATGTGTGGTATAGAAAAGCAACATATTTTAAAATATTGGAAATTGAACAAGGGACCTGGGATCCTTGGACACGAAACACAAAATTTACATAAAGCAATTAGAAAGAGATTTTTTTTTTTGCAAGAGATTTGAACACAAGAGGAGAGGCTCCTTATTGTGATTATATCTTACGCTGAAGATCTAGAAAGACCGACTTTGCTTCCTTTTTTGTGGGTTCTGAGCAGACTGATGAGACCAATGTGAGAATGCCAAATCCACAGTTAGGTCAGGCAGCAGTAGATGGTGCCTGGATGGGGACTTTGAGAGGTGACGGGAACTTTTCACTGCTTACACAAGGCTGCCATGCACTCCTGATGAATATCCTCGCTGTTTTCCATATCACCGGAATGCTTCCCCTCTACTTGAACAGTCAGGGGCCAGGCTTCCCAGGAGTCAGTGGGGACATTGCATTTCAACAGGGGGATTTTGAGAACAACCTTAAATCTTTGATTTTGCCTTCCTCATAATGTTGACGTATGACAGGATACAGGACAGAGAGTCTGTTTTGAGAGTCTGATGTCGGGCATGTGAATAATGTGGCCTGCTTATCATAGCCACCTCAGTGCAACTATGGCCTCAGTACAAAGACACTGTTGTGGCGGCTCCCAAGGATCGGGCCATTCCACTATCAAACCCCTCGGCATGGGAATGGATAGTCCAGGGGACTTTGACCAGCCTCGGCTGTGAGGTTGCCCCCCTTCGCGGCTCCCTGCACCTGTCCCTCCACTGGTGCCTCTGTCGGCCCCACTGTCGGCCGACTTCCGTACGCGGTCTGGTTGGGTTGTACGCCCGCCGGTGCGTTTTGTGCCTCCTGTTCTGGGGGGTGGTCCTTGGCAACTCCCAAGCATCGAGCCATCCCACTATTGAACCCTTCGGCATGGGAATGGACTAGTCCGGGGGCGGCCCTTAGCTACAGGGATAAAAGGCAGGGGTTTAGGCCCGATCGCTCTCTTGCAGACACGACTGGACAAGAGAACAACTAATAAAATTCCTCCCAAAATACCTGGCTCCTCGCCTTCATTTCGGGCTTATCGTCGCGCCACAGTGTCGTTGGTTTGCATGTCCTTGCAATGAACAAGGGATTTTGCAGGGACTGTCTTTTTTTCCCAGAGCTTCGGGATGCCTGTGGCAGGTAGTCCAGGTCAGAGACCTATAATTACATAGATCCTTGGTGCAATGCATCAACTTAAGATCCTTAATGGCATTCAGAACATTGTGCACAGGTTAGACCCCGCGACTGAAGGAAGAAACTACTTATGACAGAGGAAGTACAAGACATGTTCTCCATATTGATGATTAACCCAAAAAGAATGGGCCAGCAGTCAACAGAGTTTAGAAAAATTAGAGAAGATCTAATTGAAAGGTTAAATATTCTGACAAGCCTTGACAGTTTATACTTTGCCTGCCTTGGGTGTCAGGAAACAATTGTCAAAACTTCAAAGTAAGGACTTGGCCAGTCAAGTCAGCGATAAGAAGTTTCCTGAGAGTGATGATTCTTTGAATAATCCACTCATGGTGGCTGTGAAGGTTCAGTCAGTGAAACTGCTCAGGAAAGAGTGATACATTTTGCATATTGAGGGAGTCAGAGCATATGAGGTTAAAATTCAGTCATGATTTTACTGAATAGCAGTGTGAACATTATTTACATCGCACGTTATAGTAGAATTAGGCCATTTGGCCTATTGAGTCCACTCCGCCATTCAATCATGGCTGATCTCTGCCTCCTAATCCCATTTTCCTGCCTTCTCCCCATAACCCTTGACACCCGTTCTAATCAAGATAACTTCTAGTTATTATGTCCCATGATTGACACTGTGAATCTGAAACCTGTGGTAAAAGCCCTCGACCAGTTATCATAGACTAGACGAGGAATAACAAGGAAAACAAAATGATGTCCCATGGATGTTTTGTAAAGTATTGTAATTCACCAGCCTTGGGTACCATTCACTGTAAAGAATGAATGTAATTATTCTTCTCTGATATAGTAACATATCAATGAATATTACACATTTGGAAGATTTAGGAGTAAAAATATTATTCTGAAATAAATGGTTGTTGAACAAGCAGATCTGCAGTAAGTAATGACATAGTTAATTGTTAACTCCTTCGACAATATATATGAACTAATGACAGGTCACATTTGAACACAAGAGAATTATATTTTGGAGTTCTGAGTGGGTTGAACAAGACAAAACCTGGCAAATGAAGAATCATAATAACTATCAGGAGCACAGATACAAGAGAATGCTTGAGTTAATTAGACAATAGGTGCAGGAGTTGGCCATTCGGCCCTTCGATCAATTAAGATCCAACACAATGGGTGTCACAATTTCCCTGGGCACTGTCAGATATTTAGGCTTTCCAATCAGCTGCCTTTGTCAAATTGACTCCATTGTGCAAAAGGTATCTGATGACTCACAGACAGCGTAGAAGTTTCTGCAGCTACATCACTTGAAGATAGGTCCACTGGGAATTTTGCCTGCTTTGAAATTCTGTTTGGAGTCCATTTCTGCCAGAACTACTGGTATTGTTTTAAACAGAAAGATTTAATCAACAATCAGGCAATAGCAATAGCTGTGAGGTCATTATGCTAAATAGGAATGTGACAGTTCAAGTTTTATGTTGGGTTACACCGAACACAAGTCTGGGAATGAGCCTTCAGTCTCACTCTTTGTTGTACATGTTCAAGGTAGTCGTAGAGGTAATTTTACATCTCTTCATCAAACATTTCTTCCTTACCCTTACATTGCTTTACATCAGCCATGATCACATTGAATGGTGGTGCTGGCTCGAAGGGCCGAATGGCCTACTCCTGCACCTATTGTCTATTGTCCTCTCTTGGTTCCCTGAACCATATCTTCATTATCAGCCTCATCTACCCTATGTGGCCTTGAGGTCCAAGTCACACTTCTCTCTTGGTAAGAGCGTCTTCTGATCTCTTCATAGACTTTATTAGTAACTAACTAATATTGACAGAGTCATTATTTGGTCAGAGGTAAACAAGCTCCATATTACCCAATTCAATTATTTTAATTTCATGTTTCTGGTGGCTCAATAGCCATTTCCTAATTTGGGGATAAAAACTGTGTACCATGTTTCTTTCCGTAGATGATGATAGACTGCTGAGTTTCAGTCTCAGATTTTTCAGCATGTGTAGCTTTTTCAAGGTTTCAACGTCAGTTTATTGTCACATGCACCAATTAAGGTACAGTGAAATTCGAATTACGATACAGCCATACAAATAAAAAGCAACAAGACACACAACTACAGGAAAGTCCATATGAACATCCACCAAAGTGGCCCACGTTCCTCACTGTGATGGAAGGCAATAAAGTCCAACCTTCTTCTTCTTCTATTCTACTGCGGTCGGGGCAGTCGAACCATTTGCAGTCGGGGCGCTCGAGGCTCCCGCAGCCGGAGGTCGAAATTTCCGCATCGGGGCAGTCGAAGCTCCTGCAGCTTTAAGTTCCCGAAGTCGGTCACTGACCTGAGACAGCGAGCTCCATGATGTTAAAGTCCCGCAGACTTCCGCGGTAGAGGTCAGAGGTCGATCCCTGGCAAAGAGATCACGAGCTCTGTGATGTTAAAGTCCACAGGCTCCCACGGTGGAGCTCTCGAAATCTGTCTCCAGCAAAGGCCGCCAACTCCTTGATGTTAGGCTGCAGCGCGGACGGAGATATGATACGGAAAATAATCGCATCTAAATTAGCCTAAATATCCCAAACTGCCTGAATCAACCAATGTGTGCAGTGCCATGTCCTTCCCAATGGGGTAAAAAAAAACAGGATGTCCAGCGTGATCACTAATCATTTTGTCAGAATCCAATTTCATCTTTGGGCCTCAACTTTGGGCATTTCTGGAAGTAGTCCATAGGGCAGGAATTTCTCTAGGTAAATCAAGCCATACCTTACTCCCTGAACTTGAAAGTTGTCCTCCTTCATGGTTCTCTTGTTCAACATCCAGTGTGGGATAGGTTTCTGCTGTGTTCTTCTTCTGTGTTTATAAGCAGAAAGATCTTATCAATGAGAGTGGACAAGAGCAACAACCTTATGCCAAATTTGACTGGGACAGTTTCAGTTTGATGTTGAAATAACATGGGTTCAAGGGAGAGAAACTGGCCATTTAACCCAGCTCATCTCTGTCAACAAATTTACTGCATTACATCTTACCACACCTCCTGCTTAAAGTCTCACACATCTTTCCTCTCCACCTTAATCTAACTCTGCTGAAAATGTATCCAAACAAAATAACCCACAGCTTTACCCTCATGTTCATGTTCTAGGAACATAATTAGGCTATTTGGTCCTTCAAGCCTACTCTGCCATTCAATCATGGTTGATCTTTCATTCCCTCTCAACCCCATTCTCCTGTCTTCTCCTCATAAGCCCTGACATTCCTACTAATCAAGAATCTGTCAATCTTCACCAGAAAAACATCGATTCATTTGGCCTCCTCAGTGGTCTGAGGCCATGATTTGCACAAATTCACCCCCCTCTGACTAAAGAGATTCCTCCTCATCTCCTTTCTAAAGGTACATCCTTTTACCCTGAGGTTATGGTCTCTGGTCCTAGACTGACTCACTAGTGGTAATATCCTCTCCACATTCACTCTACCCAGAATTTTTACTATTTGGTAAGTTTCAATTAAGTCACACTCTGGAGACAAATTGACTCGATTTCCCAAAAAGTATCTGATGACTTACAGATGGCTTAGCGGTTTCTGCCGCTACATCAAGTTGTGTATCACTCAAAGACTGATCCCCTCTGAGTTTTTCTCCTTTCACATTCTGCTCGGCATCCAATGCTGCCAGAACTGCCTGTAATTATAAGCAGAAAGATTTAATCAACAGTCAGGCAATAGCAACAGCTGTGGGGTCATTATGTTAAATATGAATGCAAGGTTCAAGATTTAGGTTAAATTACTCAGAAAGTCTGGGAACAGGCCAGACTCACTCGTTGATGTACATGTTCAAAATATTCTCGAGATGTTTTCCCATCTCTTTATCTTATTTTTCCTGCTTAACCTTACTTGGTTCCCTTAACCATATCTTCATTATCAGCCTCATCTGCCCTATGTGGCCGTGAGGTCCAATTCACATTTCTCTCTTGGTAAGAATGTTTTCTGATCTCTTCATAAACGTTGTTAGTGTCTATCTAATATTGACAGTCATTATTTGGTCACAGAAAAATAAGCTACGTATCATCCCATTCAAATTCTTTCATTCTCCTAATATATCTATCACAGCACCAGTCTGTTTTCATTTTCTAGTGATAAGAGCAAGCATATTCATTCATTCATGACACAGACACAAATACAACCAGCTGGGAAGTTTGTGAATCTTTGATTCATGTTTCTTGTGGGTCAATGGCAATTTCACAATTTGGGGATAAAAACTGTGTACCATGTTTCTTTCCATAGATGCTGCCAGACTGCCAAGTTACTTTTTCAGATTTTCAGCATCTGCAGTTTTTGCTTATCCATTACTATGTTCTTCGCACAGTTTAACTAAGATCTCATCTTGCACCTTAAGCTATAGCTCTCACAACAAAAGACGATGACATTTGGCCCATTAGGTCCATGCAAGCACACAGGAAGCAATCTTATTAGTCAAAGGAAGCACAACATCCATGAACAATGATTCATGGAAGGAATATTAGCCTTAATATCCAAATGGCCTGATGGTCTGCATCCCAGAGTACTCAAGGAGGTGGCCCTAGAGACTGGTGATCATTTTCCAATGTTCTCTCGACTCTGGATCAGTTGATGTGGAGGATAGCTTTTTAAGAAAGGAGGGAGAGAGAAAACAGGGAATAACAGACCAGTTACCCTTACATGGGTAGTGGGGAACATGCTTGAGTCAATTATTAAATATGATATAACAGTGCATTTGAAAAGCCATGACAGGATTGTTCAAAGTCATGCTTGACTAATCTTCTGGAAGTTTTTGAGGATGTAACCAATAGAATTGGTAACGGAGAGCCAGTGACTGCGGCGTATCTGGACTTTCAAAAAGCCTTTGACTAGGTCCCACACAAGAGATTAGTGTGCAAAATTAGAGCACATGGTATTAGGGGTAGGGTACTGACAAGGATAGAGAACTGGTTCGCAGACAGGAAGCAAAGAATAGGAATTAAAGGGTCCTTTTCAGAATGTCAGGCAGTGACAAGTGTGATGCGGCAAGGCTCGGCGCTGGCACCCCAGTTGCTTACAATATATATTAACGATTTAGACGAGGGAATCATCTCCAAGTTTGTGTCATCTCCATGTTTGTAGATGACACAAAACTGGGTGACAGTGTGAACTGCGATGACGATGCTATGAGCCTGCAGGGTGACTGGGATAGGTTGGGTGAATGGGCAGATGCATGGCAAATGCAGTATAGATAAATGTGAGATTATCCACTTTTGTGGCAAGAACAGGATGGCAGATTAATATCTGAAGGGTGTCAGATTAGGAAAAGGGGAAGTGCAATGAGACCTGGGTGTGCTTGTATATCAGTCGCTGAAAGTAAGCATGCAGTTACAGCAGGCAGTGAAGAAAGCTAATGGCATGTTAGCCTTCATTGCGAGAGGATTTGAGTTTTGGAGCAAAGAGGTCCTACTGCAGTTGTACAGGGCCCAGGTGAGACCAATTGTGTGCAATTCTGGTCTCCTAATTTGAAGAAGGACAATATTGCTATTGAGGGAGTGCAGCGTAGGTTCACCAGGTTAATTCCTGGGATGGCGAGACTGACATATTATGAAAGAATGGGTCGACTGGGCTTGTATTCACTGGAATTTAGTAGGATGAGACGGAATCTTTTTGAAACGTATACAATTCTTAAAGGATCGGACAGGCTAGATGCAGGGAAATTGTTTCCGATGTTGGGGGAGTCCAGAACCAGGGGTCACAGTTTAAGAATAAGGGATAGGCCATTTAGGACTGAGATGAGGAAAAACTTCACCCAGAGTTGTGAATCTGTGGATTTCTCTTCCACAGAAAGCAGTGGAGGCCAATTCACTGGATGTTTTCAAGAGAGTTAGATTTAGCTCTTAGGGCTACAGGAATTAAGGGATACGGGGAAAAAGCAGGAACGGGGTACTGATTTTAGATGCAGCCTTGATCATATTGAATGGCAGTACAGGCTCGAAGAGCCAAATGGCCTACTCCTGCACCTATATTGCTATGTTTCTAATCAACCTGTGTGTGCAGTGCCATGTCTTCCTCATTGGAAAAAATACAGGGTGTCCACGCAGTTCAATTCGCTATCTCTCTTCAGGGATACCATCATTAGTTGAGCCAATGTAACAACCTCTGTTGAACAAAATTCATCAAAGAAGGAAACATTTATACCAAACTGATGTATATCATGTTGCAGTGCATTCAAGAGCACAGTCCCCACATGCTGAACCATCTACTGAAAGGCTTACACTTTCTGCCAGACACCAACTTCATCTTGAGTAGCCTCATCTTTGGGCAGTTCTGGAAGTAATCCATCATCCATGAATGATGCAGGAATTTCTCTAGGTAAATGAAGCCATACCTCACTCCCTGATCTTGAAGGTTGTCCTCGTGGATGATTTTCTCCTTCAACATCCTGTCTGGGATCAGTTTCTGCAGCGTTCTTCTTCTGTATATACAAGTAGAAAGATTTGATCAATGAGATCAGACAAGAGCAACATACTAATGCCAACTTTGACTGGGGCAGCGCCAGTTCGATGTTGAAATAACACGGCTTCAAGGGAGAGAAACTGGACATTTAGCCCAACTTACCCCTGTCAACATTTGTACTGCATCAGACTATCCTACCACACGTCTTCCTCATAGTCTTACACATCATTCCCCTCCATATATGTTACTCCAGCTCTGCTTTAAATTTATACAAAGGAAAATCCTCAGCTGCACCCTCATAAGTTCTAGGAGCAGAATTAGGCCAATCAGCCCATCAAATATACTTCGCCATTCAATCATGGCTGATCTATGTTTCCCTCTCAACCCCATTTTTCTGCCTTCTCCCCATAAGCCCTGACACTCGTACTAACCAAGAATCTGTCAATCTCTGCCTTAAAAAATATCTATTGATTAGTCCTCCCCAGCCATCTGTGGCAATGAATTCCACAGATTCACTACCCTCTGACTAAAGAAATTTATCCATCTCCTTTCTAAAGGTACGTATTTTGTACTGAGGCTGTGGTCTCTGGTCCTAGACTCTCCCACTGGTGGAATCATTCTCTCCACGTTCATTCTACCCAGACCTTTCACTATTTGGTAAATTTCAATGAATTCCCCCCTCACCCTTCCAAACATCCCTCTGTAGCAATGAGCTAATTAAGATCAGCAAACACAGTGGGTGTCTCAACTTCCCTGGGCACTGTCAGATGTTTAGACTTTCCAATCAGCTACCTTTATCTTCTGTGACATCAACAGTGATTCGGCCAAGACAATATATTGAACCAGTCTCAATCCAATAGCATTCAGTGAAGGAGGAATCCCTGAAGTCACACTCTGGAGACAAATTGATTCAATTTTCCAAAAAGTATCTGATGACTCACAGAAGGCATAGAAATTTCTGCAGGCGTGCCAAGTTGTGTATCTCTCAAAGACTGATCTCCTGGCAGTTTTTCTCGTTTCACACTCCGTTTAGAGTCCACTTCTGTCAGAACTTCCTGTATGTATAAGCAGAAAGATTTAATGAACAATCAGGCAATAGCAATAGCAGTGGGGTCATTATGATAAGCAGGAATTCAAGATTTAGGTTGAGTTATTTACAATATACATCAATGATTTGGATTAAGGGATTCAAAGTAACATTAGCAAATTTGCAGATGACAGAAAGCTGGGTGGCAGTGTGAACTGTGAGGATGATGTTATGAGAATGCAGGGTGACTTGGACAGGTGGGGGGAGTGGGCAGATGCATGGCAGATGAAGTTTAATGTGGATAAATGTGAGGTTATCCACTTTGGTATCAAAAACAGGAAGGCAGATTACTATCTAAATGGTGTCAAGTTGGGAAAAGGGGAAGTACAATGGGATCTGGGGGTCCTTGTTCATCAGTCTATGAAAGTAAGCATGCTGGTCAAGGAGGCAATGAAGAAAGCGAATGGCATGTTGGCCTTCTTAACACGAGGAGTCGAGTATAGGAGCAAAGAGGTCCTTTGCATTTATACAGGGCCCTAGTGAGACCACACCTGGAGTGTTGTGTGCAGTTTTGGTCCCCTAATTTGAGGAAGGACATTCTTGCTACTTCGCCATTCAATCAGGGCTGATCTATCTTTCCCTCTAAACCCCATTCTTCTGCCTTCTCCCCATAAGCACTGACACTAGTACTAACCAAGAATCTGTCAATCTCTGCTTAAAAAATATCTATTAATTCGTCCTCTACAGCCGTCTGTGGTAATGAATTCCACAGATTCACCACCCTCTGACTAAAGAAATTCCTGCTCATCTCCTTTCTAAAGGTACGTCCTTTTATCCTGAGACTATGGTCTCTGGTCCTAGACACTCCCATTGGTGGAAACATCCTCTTCACATTCACTCTCTCCAGACCTTTCACTATTTGGTAAGTTTCAATGAAGTTACCCCCTCATCCTTCCAAACGTCCTTCTGTGGCAGTGAGTTAATTAAGATCAGCAAACTACCCTGGGCATTGTCAGATGTTTAGACTTTCCAATCAGCTACCTTTATCTTCTGTGACATCAACAGTGATTCGGCCAAGACAATATATTGAACCAGTCTCAATCCAACAGCATTCAGTGAAAGAGGAATCCGTGAAGTCACACTCTGGAGACAAATTGACTCAATTTAAAAAAAAAGTATCTGATGACTTACAGATGGCTTAGCGGTTTCTGCAGCAACATCAAGTTGTGCATCACTCAAAGACTGATCCCCTTGGAGTTTTTCTCCTTTCACACTCTGTTCGGCATCCAATGCTGCCAGAACTACCTGTAATTATAAGCAGAAAGATTTAATCAACAGTCAGGCAATAGCAACAGCTGTGGGGTCATTATGCTAAACAGGAATGTAAGGTTCAAGATTTAGGTTGATTTACACAGAAAGTCTGGGAACAGGCCAGGCTCACTCGTTGATGTACATGTTCAAAGTACTTCTAGAGATCTTTTCCCATCTGTTCATCTGATATTTCCTGCTTAACCTTACTTGGTTCCCTTAACCATATCTTCATTATCAGCCTCATCTGCCCTATGTGGCCGTGAGGTTCAATTCACATTTCTCTCTTGGTAAGAGTGTCTTCTGATCTCTTCATAGACGTTGTTAGTGTCTATCTAATATTGACAGAGTCATTATTTGGTCAGAGAAAAATAAGCTACGTATCACCCCATTTAAATTCTTTCATTCTCCTAATATATCTATCACGGCACCAGTCTGTTTTCATTTTCTAGTGATAAGAGCAAGCATATTCATTCATTCATGACACAGACACAAATACAACCAGCTGGGAAGTTTGTGAATCTTTGATTCATATTTCTTGTGGGTCAATGGCCTTTTCACAATTTGGGGATAAAAATTGTGTACAGTGTTTCTTTCCACAAATGCTGCCAGACTGCTAAGTTACTTTTTCAGATTTTCAGCATCTGCAGCTTTTGCTTATGTTCTTAGCACAGTTTAACTAAGATCTCATCTTGCACCTTAAGCTATAGCTCTCACATCAAAAGAAGATGACATTTGGCCCATTAGATCCATGCAATCACCCAGGAAGGAATCTTATGTCAAAAGAAGCACAAAATCCATGAACAATGATTCATGGAAGGAATATTAGGCTAAATATCCAAAATGGCCTGATAGTCCAGATTACTCAAGGAGGTGACCCTAGAGATTGGTGATCATTTTCCAATGTTCTGGGTCAGTTCATGTGGACTGGAGGGTAGCCAATGTAACTCCACTTTTTAAGAAAGGAGGGAGAGAGAAAACAGGGAATAACAGACCAGATACTCTTACATCGGTAGTGGGGAAGATGCTTGAGTCAATTATTAAAGATGTTATAGCAGTGCATTTGGAAAGCAGTGACAGGATCGGTCAAAGTCATGCTTGGTTAATCTTCTGGAGGTTTTTCAGGATGTAACAAGTAGAATGGATAAGGAGAGCCAATAAATGTTGTGTATCTGACCTTTCAAAAAGCCTTTGACAAGGTCCCACACAAGAGATTAGTGTGCAAAATTAGAGCACATGGTATTGGGGGTAGGGTATTGACAAGGATAGATAACTGGTTGGCAGATAGGAAGCAAAGAGTAGGAATTAACGAGTCCTTTTCAGAATGGCAGACAGTGACTAGTGTGATGCCATATGGCTCGGAGCTGGAACCCCAGTTACTTAAAATATATATTAACGATTTAGACGAGGGAATTAAATGTGACATCTCCAGGTTTGCAGTTGACAGAAAGCAGGGTCGCAGTGTGAGCTGCGATAAGGTTGCTATGAGCCCGCAGGATGACTGGGATAGGTTGGGTGAGTGGGCAGATGCATGGCAGATGCAGTATAATGTGGATAAATGTGAGATGATCCACTTTGGTGGCAAGAAGAGGATGTCAGATTAATATCCGAAGGGTGTCAGATTAGGAAAAGGGGAGGTGCAACGAGACCCGGGTGTGCTTGTACATCTGTCACTGAAAGTAAGCATGCAGTTACAGCAGGCAGTGAAGAAAGCGAGTGGCATGTTAAACTTAATTGCAAGAGGATTTGAGTTTGGGAGCAAAGAGGTCCTACTGCAGTTGTACAGGGCCCAGGTGAGACCACACCTGGAGTATTGTGTGCGGTTTTGGTCTCCTAATTTGAGGAAGGACATTATTGCTATTGAGGGAGTGCAGCATAGGTTCACCAGGTTATTTCAGGGGATGGTGAGACTGACATATTTTGAAAGAATGGGTCGTATGGGCTTGTCTTCACTGGAATTTAGTAGAATGAGAGGGGATCTTATGGAAACATAAAATTCTTAAAGGATTCGACAGGCTAGATGCAGGGAAAATGTTACCGATGTACCGATGGAATCCAGAACTAGGGGTCACAGTTTAAGAATAAGGGGTAGGCCATTTAGGACTGAGATGAGGAAAAACTTCACCCAGAGTTGTGAATCTGTGGATTTCTCTACCACAGAAAGCAGTGGAGGCCAATTCACTGGATGTTTTCAAGAGAGTTAGATTTAGCTCTTAGGGCTACAGGATTCAAGGGATATGGGGAAAAAGCAGGACCGGGGTACTGATTTTAGATGCAGCCATGATCATATTGAATGGCAGTGCAGGCAAGAAGAGCCGAATGGCCTACTCCTGCACCTATATTTCCATGTTTCAAATCAACCTGTGTGCGCAGTGCAAAGAACAAAATTCATCAAAGAAGGAAACATTTATACCAAACTGATGTATTTCATTTTGTAGTGCATTCAAGAGCACAGTCCCCACATGCTGAACCATCTACTGAAAGGCTTACACTAGATCACTGATCACTTTCTGCCAGACACCAACTTCATCTTGAGTAGCTTCGACTTTGGGCAGTTCTGGAAGTAGTTCATCATCCATGAATGATGCAGGAATTTCTCTAGAAAATGAAGCCATACCTCACTCCCTGATCTTGAAGGTTGTCCTCGTGGATGATTTTCTCCTTCAACATCCTGTCTGGGATCAGTTTCTGCAGCGTTCTTCTTCTGTGTATATAAGTAGAAAGATTTGATCAATGAGATCAGTCAAGAGGAACATACAAATGCCAACTTTGACTGGGGCTGCACCAGTTTGATGTTGAAATAACACGGCTTCAAGGGAGAGAAACTGTTCATTTAACCCAACTCACCTCTGTCAACATTTGTACTGCATCAGACTATCTTACCACACGTCTTCCTCATAGTCTTAAACATCATTCCCCTCCATATATGTTACTCCAGCACTGCTTTAAATTTATCTAAAGGAAAATTCTCAGCTGCACCCTCATAAGTTCATACGTTCTAGTAGCAGATTTAGGCCATTCAGCCGATCAAATATACTTCGCCATTCAATCATGGCTGATCTATCGTTCCCTCTCAACCCCATTCTTCTGCCTTCTCCCCATAAGCACTGACACCCGTACTAACCAAGAATCTGTCAATCTCTGCCTTAAAAAATATCTTTTGATTAGTCCTCCACAGCCGTCAGTGGTAATGAATTCCACAGATTCACCACCCTCTGACTAAAGGAATTCCTCCTCATCTCCTTTCTAAAGGTACGCATTTTATACTGAGGCTATGGTATCTGATCCTAGACATTCCCACTGGTGGAATCATTCTCTCCACGTTCACTACCCAGACTTTTCACTATTTGGTAAGTTTCAATTAATTCCCCCTCACCCTTCCAAACATCCCTCTGTGGCAGTGAGTTAATTAAGATCAGCAAACACAATGGGTGTCTCAACTTCCCTGGGCACTGTCAGATGTTTAGACTTTCCAATCAGCTACCTTTATCTTCAGTGATATCAACAGTGATTCGGCCAAGACAATATATTGAAGCAGTCTCAATCCAACAGCATTCAGTGAAGGAGGAATCCCTGAAGTCACACTCTGGAGACAAATTGATTCAATTTTCCAAAAAGTATCTGATGACTCACAGAAGGCCTAGACATTTCAGCAGGCGTGCCAAGTTGTGTATCTCTCAAAGACTGATCCCCTGGCAGTTTTTCTCGTTTCACACTCCGTTTAGAGTCCACTTTTGTCCGAACTTCCTGTATGTATAAGCAGAAAGATTTAATGAACAATCAGGCAATAGCAATAGCAGTGGGGTCATTATGATAAGCAGGAATTCAATATTTAGGTTGAGTTATTTACAATATACATCAATGATTTGGAATAAGGGATTCAAAGTAACATTTGCAAATTTGCAGATGACAGAAAGCTGGGTGGCAGTGTGAACTGTGAGGATGATGTTATGAGAATGCAGAGTGACTTGGACAGGTTGGGGGAGTGGGCAGATGCATGGCAGATGAAATTTAATGTGGATAAATGTGAGGTTATCCACTTTGGTATCAAAAACAGGAAGGCAGATTACTATCTAAATGGTGTCAAGTTGGGAAAAGGGGAAGTACAATGGGATCTGGGGGTCCTTGTTCATCAGTCTGTGAAAGTAAGCATGCAGATCCAGCAGGCAGTGGAGAAAGCGAATGGCATGTTGGCCTTCATAACAAGAGGAGTCGAGTATAGGAGCAAAGAGGTCCTGCTGCATTTATACAGGGCCCTAGTGAGACCACACCTGGAGTATTGTGTGCAGTTTTGGTCCCCTAATTTGAGGAAGGACATTCTTGCTATTGAGGGAGTGCAGCGTAGGTTTACAAGGTTAATTCTCGGGATGGCGGGACTGTCAAGTGCTGAGAGAATGGAGCGGCTGGTCTTGTACACTCTGAAGTTTAGAAGGATGAGAGGGTATCTTATTGAAACATATAAGATTGTTAAAAGTTTGGACACACTAGAGGCAGGAAACATGTACCCGATGTTGGGGAAGTCCAGAACCAGGGGCCACAGTATAAGAATAAGAGGTAAGCCATTTAGAACAAAGACAAAAAAACAATTTTTGTCAAAGAGAGTCGTGTGTCTGTGGAATTCTCTGCCTCTATGGAGGCGGGTTCTCTGGATACTTTAAAGAGAGAGCTTGATAGGGCTCTTAAAGATAGTGGAGTCAGGGGTTATGGGGAGAAGACAGGAACAGGTACTGATTGGGGATAATCAGCCACAATCACATTGAATGGCTGTGCTGGCACGAAGGGCCAAATGGCCTACTCCTGCACCTAGTGCCTATTGTCTATTATTAATCAAAGGAAGCACAACAACCATGAACAATCATTCATGGAAGGAATATCAGCCTAAATATCCAAAATGGCCTGATGGTCTGCATCCCAGAGTACTCTAGGAGGTGGCCCTAGAGAATGGTGATTATTCTCCAGTGTTCTGTTGACTCTGGATCAGTTCATGTGGACTGGAGGGTAGCCAATGTAACTCCAATTTTTATGAAAGGAGGGAGAGAGAAAACAGGGAATAACAGATCATTTACCCTTACATTGGTTGTGGGGAAGATGCTTGAGTCAATTATTATAGACGCTATAGCAGCGCATTTGGAAAGTAGTGACAGGATCAGTCAAAGTCATGCTTGTCTAATCTTCTGGAAGTTTTTGAGGATGTGACAAGTAGAATGGATAAGGGAGAGCCAGTGAATTAGGTGATCTGGACTTTCAAAAAGCCTTTGACAAGGTCCCAAACAAGAGATTAGTGTGCAAAATTAAATGATATGGTATTGGGGGTAGGGCATTGACAAGAATAAAGAACTGGTTTGCAGACAGGAAGCAAAGAGTAGGAAGTAACAGGTCCTTTTCATAATGGCAGGCAGTGACTAGTGTGATGCCGCAAGGCTTGGCGCAGGGACCCCAGATACTTACAATATATTAACGATTTAGACGAGGCAAGTTTAGACTAGTTTGGAATTGACACAAAGCTGGGTGGCAGTGTGAGCTCTGATGAGGATGCTATGAGCCTGCAGGGTGACTTGGATAGGTTGGGTGAGTGTGCAGATGCAGTATAATGTGGATAAATATGAGATTATCCACTTTAATGGCAAGAACAGGATGGCAGATTAATATCTGAAGGGTGTCAGATTAGGAAAATGGGAGGTGCAACGAGACCTGTGTGTGCTTGTACACCTGTCACTGAAAGTAAGCATGCAGGTACAGCAGGCAGTGAAGAAAGCGAATGGCATGTTAAACTTCATTGCAAGAGGATTTGAGTTTGGGAGCAAAGAGGTCCTACTACAGTTGTACAGGGCCCAGGTGAGACCACACCTGGAGTATTGTGTGCGGTTTTGGTCTCCTAATTTGAGGAAGGACGTTATTGCTATTGAGGGAGTGCAGCATAGGTTCACCAGGTTAATTCAGGGGATCGTGAGACTGACATATTATGAAAGAATGGGCGTATATTCACTGGAATTTAGTAGGATGAGAGGCAATCTTATGGAAACATATAAAATTCTTAAAGGATTGGACAGGCTAGATGCAAGGAAAATGTTACCGATGTACCGATGGAATCCAGAACTAGGGGTCACAGTTTAAGAATAAGGGGTAGGCCATTTAGGACTGAGATGAGGAAAAACTTCACCCAGAGTTGTGAATCTATGGATTTCTCTACCACAGAAAGCAGTGGAGGCCAATTCACTGGATGCTTTCAAGAGAGTTAGATTTAGCTCTTCGGGCTACAGGATTCAAGGGATATGGGGAAAAAGCAGGAACGGGGTACTGATTTTAGATGCAGCCATGATCATATTGAATGGCAGTGCAGGCAAGAAGAGCCGAATGGCCTACTCCTGCACCTATATTTCTATGTTTCAAATCAACCTGTGTGTGCAGTGCAATGTACAAAATTCATCAAAGAAGGAAACATTTATACCAAACTGATGTATTTCATTTTGCAGTGCATTCAAGAGCACAGTCCCCACATGCTGAACCATCTACTGAAAGGCTTACACTAGATCACTGATCACTTTCTGCCAGACACCAACTTCATCTTGAGTAGCTTCAACTTTGGGCAGTTCTGGAAGTAGTTCATCATCCATGAATGATGCAGGAATTTCTCTAGATAAATAAAGTCATACCTCACTCCCTGATCTTGAAGGTTGTCCTCGTGGATGATTTTCTCCTTCAACATCCTGTCTGGGATCAGTTTCTGCAACGTTCTTCTTCTGTGTATATAAGTAGAAAGATTTGATCAATGAGATCAGACAAGAGGAACATACTAACTAATGTTCATAACGGACGTACATACTAATGCCAACTTTGACTGGGGCTGCACCAGTTTGATGTTGAAATAACACGGCTTCAAGGGAGAGAAACTGTTCATTTAACCCAACTCACCTCTGTCAACATTTGTACTGCATCAGACTATCCTACCACACGTCTTCCTCATAGTCTTACACATCATTCCCCTCCATATATGTTACTCCCGCTCTGCTTTAAATTTATCTAAAGGAAAATCCTCAGCTGCACCCTCATAAGTTCATACGTTCTAGTAGCAGATTTAGGCCAGGAATCTGTCAATCTCTGCCTTAAAAAATATATTTTGATTAGTCCTCCACAGCCATCTGTGGCAATTAATTCCACAGATTCACCACCCTCTGACTAAAGAAATTCCTCATCTCCTTTCTAAAGGTACGTCTTTTATACTGAGGCTATGGTATCTGATCCTAGACATTCCCACTGGTGGAATCATTCTCTCCACGTTCACTACCCAGACCTTTCACTATTTGGTAAGTTTCAATGAATTCCCCCCTCACCCTTCCAAACGTTCCTCTATGGCAGTGAGTTAATTAAGATCAGCAAACACAATCGGTGTCTCAACTTCCCTGGGCATTGTCAGATGTTTATACTTTCCAATCAGCTACCTTTATCTTCAGTGATATCAACAGTGATTCGGCCAAGACAATATATTGAACCAGTCTCAATCCGACAGCATTCAGTGAGGAGGAATCCCTGAAGTCACTCTCTGGAGACAAATTGATTCAATTTTCCAAAAAGTATCTGATGACTCACAGAAGGCCTAGAAATTTCTGCAGGCGTGCCAAGTTGTGTATCTCTCAAAGCCTGGTCCCCTGGCAGTTTTTCTCGTTTCACACTCCGTTTAGAGTCCACTTCTGTCAGAACTTCCTGTATGGATAAGCAGAAAGATTTAATGAACAATCAGGCAATAGCAATAGCAGTGGGGTCATTATGATAAGCAGGAATTCAATATTTAGGTTGAGTTATTTACAATATACATCAATGATTTGGATTAAGGGAGTCAAAGTAACATTAGCAAATTTGCAGATGACAGAAAGTTGGGTGGCAGTGTGAACTGTGAGGATGATGTTATGAGAATGCAGAGTGACTTGGACAGGTTGGGGGAGTGGGCAGATGCATGGCAGATGAAATTTAATGTGGATAAATGTGAGGTTATCCACTTTGGTATCAAAAACAGGAAGGCAGATTGCTATCTAAATGGTGTCAAGTTGGGAAAAGGGGAAGTGCAATGGGATCTGGGGGTCCTTGTTCATCAGTCTATGAAAGTAAGCATGCAGATCCAGCAGGCTGTGAAGAAAGCGAATGGCATGTTGGCCTTCATAACAAGAGGAGTTGAGTATAGGAGCAAAAACGTCCTGCTGCATTTGTACAGGGCCCTAGTGAGACCACACCTGGAGGATTGTGTGCAGTTTTGGTCCCCTAATTTGAGGAAGGACATTCTTGCTATTGAGGGAGTGCAGTGTAGGTTTACAAGGTTAATTCTCGGGATGGCGGGACTGTCAAGTGCTGAGAGAATGGAGCGGCTGGTCTTGTACACTCTGAAGTTTAGAAGGATGAGAGGGTATCTTGTTGAAACATATAAGATTGTTAAAGGTTTGGACACACTAGAGGCAGGAAACATGTTCCCAATGTTGGGGAAGTCCAGAACCAGGGGCCACAGTATAAGAATAAGAGGTAAGCCATTTAGAACAAAGACAAAAAAACACTTTTTGTCAAAGAGAGTCGTGTGTCTGTGGAATTCTCTACCTCTATGGAGGCGGGTTCTCTGGATACTTTAAAGAGAGAGCTTGATAGGGCTCTTAAAGATAGTGGAGTCAGGGGTTATGGGGAGAAGACAGGAACCGGTACTGATTCCTGTCAGTAGACACTAGATCCTGTTAGTATACAAACTTAAAGCACAAGGCATTGAGGGTTCAGTATTGATGTGGATAGAGAACTGGCTGGCAAACAGGAAGCAAAGAGTAGGAGTAAACGGGTCCTTTTCACAATGGCAGGCAGTGACTAGTGGGGTACCCCAAGGCTCAGTACTGGGACCCCAGCTATTTACAATATATATTAATGATCTGGATGAGGGAATTGAAGGCAATATCTCCAAGTTTGCGGATGACACTAAGCTGGGGGGCAGTGTTAGCTGTGAGGAGGATGCTAGGAGACTGCAGGGTGACTTGGATAGGCTGGGTGAGTGGGCAAATGTTTGGCAGATGCAGTATAATCTGGATAAATGTGAGGTTATCCATTTTGGTGGCAAAAACAGGAAAGCAGACTATTATCTAAATGGTGGCCGATTGGGAAAGGGGGAGATGCAGCGAGACCTGGGTGTCATGGTACACCAGTCATTGAAGGTAGGCATGCAGGTGCAGCAGGCAGTAAAGAAAGCGAATGGTATGTTAGCTTTCATTGCAAAAGGATTTGAGTATAGGAGCAGAGAGGTTCTACTGCAGTTGTACAGGGTCTTGGTGAGACCACACCTGGAGTATTGCGTACAGTTTTGGTCTCCAAATCTGAGGAAGGACATTATTGCCATAGAGGGAGTGCAGAGACGGTTCACCAGACTGATTCCTGGAATGTCAGGACTGTCTTATGAAGAAAGACTGGATAGACTTGGTTTATACTCTCTAGAATTTAGAAGATTGAGAGGGGATTTTATAGAAACTTACAAAATTCTTAAGGGGTTGGACAGGCTAGATGCAGGAAGATTGTTCCCGATGTTAGGGAAGTCCAGGACAAGGGGTTACAGCTTAAGGATAAAGGGGAAATCCTTTAAAACCGAGATGAGAAGAACTTTTTTCACGCAGAGAGTGGTGAATCTCTGGAACTCTCTGCCACAGAGGGTAGTTGAGGCCAGTTCATTGGCTATATTTAAGAGGGAGTTAGATGTGGCCCTTGTGGCTAAGGGGATCAGGGGGTATGGAGAGAAGGCGGGTACGGGATACTGAGTTGGATGATCAGCCATGATCATATTGAATGGCGGTGCAGGCTCGAAGGGCCGAATGGCCTACTCCTGCACCTAATTTCTATGTTTCTATGTTTCTATTATTGGGGATAATCAGCCACAATCACATTGAATGGCTGTGCTGGCACGAAGGGCCAAATGGCCTACTCCTGCACCTAGTGCCTATTGTCTATTATTAATCAAAGGAAGCACAACAACCATGCACAATGATTCATGGAAGGAATATCAGCCTAAATATCCAAAATGGCCTGATGGTCTGCAACCCAGAGTACTCTAGGAGGTGGCCCTAGAGAATGGTGATTATTCTCCAGTGTTCTGTTGACTCTGGATCAGTTCATGTGGACTGGATGGTAGCCAATGTAACTCCAATTTTTATGAAAGGAGGGAGAGAGAAAACAGGGAATAACAGATAATTTACCCTTACATTGGTTGTGGGGAAGATGCTCGAGTCAATTATTATAGATGCTATAGCAGCGCATTTGGAAAGTAGTGACAGGATCAGTCAAAGTCATGCTTGTCTAATCTTCTGGAAGTTTTTGAGGATGTGACAAGTAGAATGGATAAGGGAGAGCCAGTGAATTAGGTGATCTGGACTTACAAAAAGCCTTTGACAAGGTCCCAAACAAGAGATTAGTGTGCAAAATTAAAGCATATGGTATTGGGGGTAGGGTATTGACAAGAATAAAGAACTGGTTTGCAGACAGGAAGCAAAGAGTAGGAAGTAACAGGTCCTTTTCATAATGGCAGGCAGTGACTAGTGTGATGCCGCAAGGCTTGGCGCAGGGACCCCAGATACTTACAATATATTAACGATTTAGACGAGGCAAGTTTAGACTAGTTTGGAGATGACACAAAGCTGGGTGGCAGTGTGAACTCTGATGAGGATGCTATGAGCCTGCAGGGTGACTTGGATAGGTTGGGTGAGTGTGCAGATGCAGTATAATGTGGATAAATGTGAGATTATCCACTTTAGTGGCAAGAAGAGGATGGCAGATTAATATCTGAAGGGTGTCAGATTAGGAAAAGGGGAGGTGCAACGAGACCTGTGTGTGCTTGTACACCTGTCACTGAAAGTAAGCATGCAGGTACAGCAGGCAGTGAAGAAAGCGAATGGCATGTTAAACTTCATTGCAAGAGGATTTGAGTTTAGGAGCAAAGCCGAATGGCCTACTCCTGCACCTATATTTCTATGTTTCAATTCAACCTGTGTGCGCAGTGCAAAGAACAAAATTCATCAAAGAAGGAAACATTTATACCAAACTGATGTATTTCATTTTGCAGTGCATTCAAGAGCACAGTCCCAACATGCTGAACCATCTACTGAAAGGCTTACACTAGATCACTGATCACTTTCTGCCAGACACCAACTTCATCTTGAGTAGCTTCGACTTTTGGCAGTTCTGGAAGTAGTTCATCATCCATGAATGATGCAGGAATTTCTCTAGAAAATGAAGCCATACCTCACTCCCTGATCTTGAAGGTTGTCCTCGTGGATGATTTTCTCCTTCAACATCCTGTCTGGGATCAGTTTCTGCAGCGTTCTTCTTCTGTGTATACAAGTAGAAAGATTTGATCAATGAGATCAGACAAGAGGAACATACTAATGCCAACTTTGACTGGGGTTGCACCAGTTTGATGTTGAAATAACACGGCTTCAAGGGAGAGAAACTGTTCATTTAACCCAACTCACCTCTGTCAACATTTGTACTGCATCAGACTATCTTACCACACGTCTTCCTCATAGTCTTAAACATCATTCCCCTCCATATATGTTACTCCAGCTCTGCTTTAAATTTATCTAAAGGAAAATTCTCAGCTGCACCCTCATAAGTTCATACGTTCTAGTAGCAGATTTAGGCCATTCAGCCGATCAAATATACTTCGCCATTCAATCATGGCTGATCTATCTTTCCCTCTCAACCCCATTCTTCTGCCTTCTCCCCATAAGCACTGACACCCGTACTAACCAAGAATCTGTCAATCTCTGCCTTAAAAAATATATTTTGATTAGTCCTCCACAGCCGTCAGTGGTAATGAATTCCACAGATTCACCACCCTCTGACTAAAGGAATTCCTCCTCATCTCCTTTCTAAAGGTACGCATTTTATACTGAGGCTATGGTATCTGATCCTAGACATTCCCACTGGTGGAATCATTCTCTCCACGTTCACTACCCAGACTTTTCACTATTTGGTAAGTTTCAATTAATTCCCCCTCACCCTTCCAAACATCCCTCTGTGGCAGTGAGTTAATTAAGATCAGCAAACACAATGGGTGTCTCAACTTCCCTGGGCACTGTCAGATGTTTAGACTTTCCAATCAGCTACCTTTATCTTCAGTGATATCAACAGTGATTCGGCCAAGACAATATATTGAAGCAGTCTCAATCCAACAGCATTCAGTGAAGGAGGAATCCCTGAAGTCACACTCTGGAGACAAATTGATTCAATTTTCCAAAAAGTATCTGATGACTCACAGAAGGCCTAGACATTTCAGCAGGCGTGCCAAGTTGTGTATCTCTCAAAGACTGATCCCCTGGCAGTTTTTCTCGTTTCACACTCCGTTTAGAGTCCACTTTTGTCCGAACTTCCTGTATGTATAAGCAGAAAGATTTAATGAACAATCAGGCAATAGCAATAGCAGTGGGGTCATTATGATAAGCAGGTATTCAATATTTAGGTTGAGTTATTTACAATATACATCAATGATTTGGAATAAGGGATTCAAAGTAACATTTGCAAATTTGCAGATGACAGAAAGCTGGGTGGCAGTGTGAACTGTGAGGATGATGTTATGAGAATGCAGAGTGACTTGGACAGGTTGGGGGAGTGGGCAGATGCATGGCAGATGAAATTTAATGTGGATAAATGTGAGGTTATCCACTTTGGTATCAAAAACAGGAAGGCAGATTACTATCTAAATGGTGTCAAGTTGGGAAAAGGGGAAGTACAATGGGATCTGGGGGTCCTTGTTCATCAGTCTGTGAAAGTAAGCATGCAGGTACAGCAGGCAGTGAAGAAAGCGAATGGCATGTTGGCCTTCATAACAAGAGGAGTCGAGTATAGGAGCAAAGAGGTCCTGCTGCATTTATACAGGGCCCTAGTGAGACCACACCTGGAGTATTGTGTGCAGTTTTGGTCCCCTAATTTGAGGAAGGACATTCTTGCTATTGAGGGAGTGCAGCGTAGGTTTACAAGGTTAATTCTCGGGATGGCGGGACTGTCAAGTGCTGAGAGAATGGAGCGGCTGGTCTTGTACACTCTGAAGTTTAGAAGGATGAGAGGGTATCTTATTGAAACATATAAGATTGTTAAAAGTTTGGACACACTAGAGGCAGGAAACATGTACCCGATGTTGGGGAAGTCCAGAACCAGGGGCCACAGTATAAGAATAAGAGGTAAGCCATTTAGAACAAAGACAAAAAAACTATTTTTGTCAAAGAGAGTCGTGTGTCTGTGGAATTCTCTGCCTCTATGGAGGCGGGTTCTCTGGATACTTTAAAGAGAGAGCTTGATAGGGCTCTTAAAGATAGTGGAGTCAGGGGTTATGGGGAGAAGACAGGAACAGGTACTGATTGGGGATAATCAGCCACAATCACATTGAATGGCTGTGCTGGCACGAAGGGCCAAATGGCCTACTCCTGCACCTAATGCCTATTGTCTATTATTAATCAAAGGAAGCACAACAACCATGAACAATCATTCATGGAAGGAATATCAGCCTAAATATCCAAAATGGCCTGATGGTCTGCATCCCAGAGTACTCTAGGAGGTGGCCCTAGAGAATGGTGATTATTCTCCAGTGTTCTGTTGACTCTGGATCAGTTCATGTGGACTGGAGGGTAGCCAATGTAACTCCAATTTTTATGAAAGGAGGGAGAGAGAAAACAGGGAATAACAGATCATTTACCCTTACATTGGTTGTGGGGAAGGTGCTTGAGTCAATTATTATAGATGCTATAGCAGCGCATTTGGAAAGTAGTGACAGGATCAGTCAAAGTCATGCTTGTCTAATCTTCTGGAAGTTTTTGAGGATGTGACAAGTAGAATGGATAAGGGAGAGCCAGTGAATTAGGTGATCTGGACTTTCAAAAAGCCTTTGACAAGGTCCCAAACAAGAGATTAGTGTGCAAAATTAAAGCATATGGTATTGGGGGTAGGGCATTGACAAGAATAAAGAACTGGTTTGCAGACAGGAAGCAAAGAGTAGGAAGTAACAGGTCCTTTTCATAATGGCAGGCAGTGACTAGTGTGATGCCGCAAGGCTTGGCGCAGGGACCCCAGATACTTACAATATATTAACGATTTAGACGAGGCAAGTTTAGACTAGTTTGGAATTGACACAAAGCTGGGTGGCAGTGTGAGCTCTGATGAGGATGCTATGAGCCTGCAGGGTGACTTGGATAGGTTGGGTGAGTGTGCAGATGCAGTATAATGTGGATAAATATGAGATTATCCACTTTAGTGGCAAGAACAGGATGGCAGATTAATATCTGAAGGGTGTCAGATTAGGAAAATGGGAGGTGCAACGAGACCTGTGTGTGCTTGTACACCTGTCACTGAAAGTAAGCATGCAGGTACAGCAGGCAGTGAAGAAAGCGAATGGCATGTTAAACTTCATTGCAAGAGGATTTGAGTTTGGGAGCAAAGAGGTCCTACTACAGTTGTACAGGGCCCAGGTGAGACCACACCTGGAGTATTGTGTGCGGTTTTGGTCTCCTAATTTGAGGAAGGACGTTATTGCTATTGAGGGAGTGCAGCATAGGTTCACCAGGTTAATTCAGGGGATCGTGAGACTGACATATTATGAAAGAATGGGCGTATATTCACTGGAATTTAGTAGGATGAGAGGCAATCTTATGGAAACATATAAAATTCTTAAAGGATTGGACAGGCTAGATGCAAGGAAAATGTTACCGATGTACCGATGGAATCCAGAACTAGGGGTCACAGTTTAAGAATAAGGGGTAGGCCATTTAGGACTGAGATGAGGAAAAACTTCACCCAGAGTTGTGAATCTATGGATTTCTCTACCACAGAAAGCAGTGGAGGCCAATTCACTGGATGCTTTCAAGAGAGTTAGATTTAGCTCTTCGGGCTACAGGATTCAAGGGATATGGGGAAAAAGCAGGAACGGGGTACTGATTTTAGATGCAGCCATGATCATATTGAATGGCAGTGCAGGCAAGAAGAGCCGAATGGCCTACTCCTGCACCTATATTTCTATGTTTCAAATCAACCTGTGTGTGCAGTGCCATGTACAAAATTCATCAAAGAAGGAAACATTTATACCAAACTGATGTATTTCATTTTGCAGTGCATTCAAGAGCACAGTCCCCACATGCTGAACCATCTACTGAAAGGCTTACACTAGATCACTGACCACTTTCTGCCAGACACCAACTTCATCTTGAGTAGCTTCAACTTTGGGCAGTTCTGGAAGTAGTTCATCATCCATGAATGATGCAGGAATTTCTCTAGATAAATAAAGTCATACCTCACTCCCTGATCTTGAAGGTTGTCCTCGTGGATGATTTTCTCCTTCAACATCCTGTCTGGGATCAGTTTCTGCAACGTTCTTCTTCTGTGTATATAAGTAGAAAGATTTGATCAATGAGATCAGACAAGAGGAACATACTAACTAATGTTCATAACGGACGTACATACTAATGCCAACTTTGACTGGGGCTGCACCAGTTTGATGTTGAAATAACACGGCTTCAAGGGAGAGAAACTGTTCATTTAACCCAACTCACCTCTGTCAACATTTGTACTGCATCAGACTATCCTACCACACGTCTTCCTCATAGTCTTACACATCATTCCCCTCCATATATGTTACTCCCGCTCTGCTTTAAATTTATCTAAAGGAAAATCCTCACTGCACCCTCATAAGTTCATACGTTCTAGTAGCAGATTTAGGCCAGGAATCTGTCAATCTCTGCCTTAAAAAATATATTTTGATTAGTCCTCCACAGCCATCTGTGGCAATTAATTCCACAGATTCACCACCCTCTGACTAAAGAAATTCCTCATCTCCTTTCTAAAGGTACGTCTTTTATACTGAGGCTATGGTATCTGATCCTAGACATTCCCACTGGTGGAATCATTCTCTCCACATTCACTACCCAGACCTTTCACTATTTGGTAAGTTTCAATGAATTCCCCCCTCACCCTTCCAAACGTTCCTCTATGGCAGTGAGTTAATTAAGATCAGCAAACACAATCGGTGTCTCAACTTCCCTGGGCATTGTCAGATGTTTAGACTTTCCAATCAGCTACCTTTATCTTCAGTGATATCAACAGTGATTCGGCCAAGACAATATATTGAACCAGTCTCAATCCAACAGCATTCAGTGAGGAGGAATCCCTGAAGTCACTCTCTGGAGACAAATTGATTCAATTTTGCAAAAAGTATCTGATGACTCACAGAAGGCCTAGAAATTTCTGCAGGCGTGCCAAGTTGTGTTTCTCTCAAAGCCTGGTCCCCTGGCAGTTTTTCTCGTTTCACACTCCGTTTAGAGTCCACTTCTGTCAGAACTTCCTGTATGTATAAGCAGAAAGATTTAATGAACAATCAGGCAATAGCAATAGCAGTGGGGTCATTATGATAAGCAGGAATTCAATATTTAGATTGAGTTATTTACAATATACATCAATGATTTGGATTAAGGGAGTCAAAGTAACATTAGCAAATTTGCAGATGACAGAAAGTTGGGTGGCAGTGTGAACTGTGAGGATGATGTTATGAGAATGCAGAGTGACTTGGACAGGTTGGGGGAGTGGGCAGATGCATGGCAGATGAAATTTAATGTGGATAAATGTGAGGTTATCCACTTTGGTATCAAAAACAGGAAGGCAGATTGCTATCTAAATGGTGTCAAGTTGGGAAAAGGGGAAGTACAATGGGATCTGGGGGTCCTTGTTCATCAGTCTATGAAAGTAAGCATGCAGATCCAGCAGGCAGTGGAGAAAGCGAATGGCATGTTGGCCTTCATAACAAGAGGAGTTGAGTATAGGAGCAAAAACGTCCTGCTGCATTTGTACAGGGCCCTAGTGAGACCACACCTGGAGTATTGTGTGCAGTTTTGGTCCCCTAATTTGAGGAAGGACATTCTTGCTATTGAGGGAGTGCAGTGTAGGTTTACAAGGTTAATCCTCGGGATGGCGGGACTGTCAAGTGCTGAGAGAATGGAGCGGCTGGTCTTGTACACTCTGAAGTTTAGAAGGATGAGAGGGTATCTTGTTGAAACATATAAGATTGTTAAAGGTTTGGACACACTAGAGGCAGGAAACATGTTCCCAATGTTGGGGAAGTCCTGAACCAGGGGCCACAGTATAAGAATAAGAGGTAAGCCATTTAGAACAAAGACAAAAAAACACTTTTTGTCAAAGAGAGTCGTGTGTCTGTGGAATTCTCTGCCTCTATGGAGGCGGGTTCTCTGGATACTTTAAAGAGAGAGCTTGATAGGGCTCTTAAAGATAGTGGAGTCAGGGGTTATGGGGAGAAGACAGGAACCGGTACTGATTCCTGTCAGTAGACACTAGATCCTGTTAGTATACAAACTTAAAGCACAAGGCATTGGGGGTTCAGTATTGATGTGGATAGAGAACTGGCTGGCAAACAGGAAGCAAAGAGAAGGAGTAAACGGGTCCTTTTCACAATGGCAGGCAGTGACTAGTGGGGTACCCCAAGGCTCAGTACTGGGACCCCAGCTATTTACAATATATATTAATGATCTGGATGAGGGAATTGAAGGCAATATCTCCAAGTTTGCGGATGACACTAAGCTGGGGGGCAGTGTTAGCTGTGAGGAGGATGCTAGGAGACTGCAGGGTGACTTGGATAGGCTGGGTGAGTGGGCAAATCCAGATTCAATTTTAATTTTTGGCAGATGCAGTATAATGTGGATAAATGTGAGGTTATCCATTTTGGTGGCAAAAATAGGAAAGCAGACTATTATCTAAATGGTGGCCGATTGGGAAAGGGGGAGATGCAGCGAGACCTGGGTGTCATGGTACACCAGTCATTGAAGGTAGGCATGCAGGTGCAGCAGGCAGTAAAGAAAGCGAATGGTATGTTAGCTTTCATTGCAAAAGGATTTGAGTATAGGAGCAGAGAGGTTCTACTGCAGTTGTACAGGGTCTTGGTGAGACCACACCTGGAGTATTGCGTACAGTTTTGGTCTCCAAATCTGAGGAAGGACATTATTGCCATAGAGGGAGTGCAGAGACGGTTCACCAGACTGATTCCTGGAATGTCAGGACTGTCTTATGAAGAAAGACTGGATAGACTTGGTTTATACTCTCTAGAATTTAGAAGATTGAGAGGGGATCTTATAGAAACTTACAAAATTCTTAAGGGGTTGGACAGGCTAGATGCAGGAAGATTGTTCCCGATGTTAGGGAAGACCAGGACAAGGGGTCACAGCTTAAGGATAAAGGGGAAATCCTTTAAAACCGAGATGAGAAGAACTTTTTTCACGCAGAGAGTGGTGAATCTCTGGAACTCTCTGCCACAGAGGGTAGTTGAGGCCAGTTCATTGGCTATATTTAAGAGGGAGTTAGATGTGGCCCTTGTGGCTAAGGGGATCAGGGGGTATAGAGAGAAGGCAGGTACGGGATACTGAGTTGGATGATCAGCCATGATCATATTGAATGGCGGTGCAGGCTCGAAGGGCCGAATGGCCTACTCCTGCACCTAATTTCTATGTTTCTATGTTTCTATTATTGGGGATAATCAGCCACAATCACATTGAATGGCTGTGCTGGCACGAAGGGCCAAATGGCCTACTCCTGCACCTAGTGCCTATTGTCTATTATTAATCAAAGGAAGCACAACAACCATGAACAATCATTCATGGAAGGAATATCAGCCTAAATATCCAAAATGGCCTGATGGTCTGCATCCCAGAGTACTCTAGGAGGTGGCCCTAGAGAATGGTGATTATTCTCCAGTGTTCTGTTGACTCTGGATCAGTTCATGTGGACTGGATGGTAGCCAATGTAACTCCAATTTTTATGAAAGGAGGGAGAGAGAAAACAGGGAATAACAGATCATTTACCCTTACATTGGTTGTGGGGAAGATGCTTGAGTCAATTATTATAGATGCTATAGCAGCGCATTTGGAAAGTAGTGACAGGATCAGTCAAAGTCATGCTTGTCTAATCTTCTGGAAGTTTTTGAGGATGTGACAAGTAGAATGGATAAGGGAGAGCCAGTGAATTAGGTGATCTGGACTTTCAAAAAGCCTTTGACAAGGTCCCAAACAAGAGATTAGTGTGCAAAATTAAAGCATATGGTATTGGGGGTAGGGTATTGACAAGAATAAAGAACTGGTTTGCAGACAGGAAGCAAAGAGTAGGAAGTAACAGGTCCTTTTCATAATGGCAGGCAGTGACTAGTGTGATGCCGCAAGGCTTGGCGCAGGGACCCCAGATACTTACAATATATTAACGATTTAGACGAGGCAAGTTTAGACTAGTTTGGAGATGACACAAAGCTGGGTGGCAGTGTGAACTCTGATGAGGATGCTATGAGCCTGCAGGGTGACTTGGATAGGTTGGGTGAGTGTGCAGATGCAGTATAATGTGGATAAATATGAGATTATCCACTTTAGTGGCAAGAACAGGATGGCAGATTAATATCTGAAGGGTGTCAGATTAGGAAAAGGGGAGGTGCAACGAGACCTGTGTGTGCTTGTACACCTCTCACTGAAAGTAAGCATGCAGGTACAGCAGGCAGTGAAGAAAGCGAATGGCATGTTAAACTTCATTGCAAGAGGATTTGAGTTTAGGAGCAAAGCCGAATGGCCTACTCCTGCACCTATATTTCTATGTTTCAAATCAACCTGTGTGTGCAGTGCAAAGAACAAAATTCATCAAAGAAGGAAACATTTATACCAAACTGATGTATTTCATTTTGCAGTGCATTCAAGAGCACAGTCCCCACATGCTGAACCATCTACTGAAAGGCTTACACTAGATCACTGATCACTTTCTGCCAGACACCAACTTCATCTTGAGTAGCTTCGACTTTGGGCAGTTCTGGAAGTAGTTCATCATCCATGAATGATGCAGGAATTTCTCTAGAAAATGAAGCCATACCTCACTCCCTGATCTTGAAGGTTGTCCTCGTGGATGATTTTCTCCTTCAACATCCTGTCTGGGATCAGTTTCTGCAGCGTTCTTCTTCTGTGTATACAAGTAGAAAGATTTGATCAATGAGATCAGGCAAGAGGAACATACTAATGCCAACTTTGACTGGGGTTGCACCAGTTTGATGTTGAAATAACATGGCTTCAAGGGAGAGAAACTGTTCATTTAACCCAACTCACCTCTGTCAACATTTGTACTGCATCAGACTATCTTACCACACGTCTTCCTCATAGTCTTAAACATCATTCCCCTCCATATATGTTACTCCAGCTCTGCTTTAAATTTATCTAAAGGAAAATTCTCAGCTGCACCCTCATAAGTTCATACGTTCTAGTAGCAGATTTAGGCCATTCAGCCGATCAAATATACTTCGCCAATCAATCATGGCTGATCTATCTTTCCCTCTCAACCCCATTCTTCTGCCTTCTCCCCATAAGCACTGACACCCGTACTAACCAAGAATCTGTCAATCTCTGCCTTAAAAAATATCTTTTGATTAGTCCTCCACAGCCGTCAGTGGTAATGAATTCCACAGATTCACCACCCTCTGACTAAAGGAATTCCTCCTCATCTCCTTTCTAAAGGTACGCATTTTATACTGAGGCTATGGTATCTGATCCTAGACATTCCCACTGGTGGAATCATTCTCTCCACGTTCACTACCCAGACCTTTCACTATTTGGTAAGTTTCAATGAATTCCCCCTCACCCTTCCAAACATCCCTCTGTGGCAGTGAGTTAATTAAGATCAGCAAACACAATGGGTGTCTCAACTTCCCTGGGCACTGTCAGATGTTTAGACTTTCCAATCAGCTACCTTTATCTTCAGTGATATCAACAGTGATTCGGCCAAGACAATATATTGAAGCAGTCTCAATCCAACAGCATTCAGTGAAGGAGGAATCCCTGAAGTCACACTCTGGAGACAAATTGATTCAATTTTCCAAAAAGTATCTGATGACTCACAGAAGGACTAGACATTTCAGCAGGCGTGCCAAGTTGTGTATCTCCCAAAGACTGATCCCCTGACAGTTTTTCTCGTTTCACACTCCGTTTAGAGTCCACTTTTGTCCGAACTTCCTGTATGTATAAGCAGAAAGATTTAATGAACAATCAGGCAATAGCAATAGCAGTGGGGTCATTATGATAAGCAGGAATTCAATATTTAGGTTGAGTTATTTACAATATACATCAATGATTTGGAATAAGGGATTCAAAGTAACATTTGCAAATTTGCAGATGACAGAAAGCTGGGTGGCAGTGTGAACTGTGAGGATGATGTTATGAGAATGCAGAGTGACTTGGACAGGTTGGGGGAGTGGGCAGATGCATGGCAGATGAAATTTAATGTGGATAAATGTGAGGTTATCCACTTTGGTATCAAAAACAGGAAGGCAGATTACTATCTAAATGGTGTCAAGTTGGGAAAAGGGGAAGTACAATGGGATCTGGGGGTCTTTGTTCATCAGTCTGTGAAAGTAAGCATGCAGATCCAGCAGGCAGTGGAGAAAGCGAATGGCATGTTGGCCTTCATAACAAGAGGAGTCGAGTATAGGAGCAAAGAAGTCCTGCTGCATTTATACAGGGCCCTAGTGAGACCACACCTGGAGTATTGTGTGCAGTTTTGGTCCCCTAATTTGAGGAAGGACATTCTTGCTATTGAGGGAGTGCAGCGTAGGTTTACAAGGTTAATTCTCGGGATGGCGGGACTGTCAAGTGCTGAGAGAATGGAGCGGCTGGTCTTGTACACTCTGAAGTTTAGAAGGATGAGAGGGTATCTTATTGAAACATATAAGATTGTTAAAAGTTTGGACACACTAGAGGCAGGAAACATGTACCCGATGTTGGGGAAGTCCAGAACCAGGGGCCACAGTATAAGAATAAGAGGTAAGCCATTTAGAACAAAGACAAAAAAACTATTTTTCTCAAAGAGAGTCGTGTGTCTGTGGAATTCTCTGCCTCTATGGAGGCGGGTTCTCTGGATACTTTAAAGAGAGAGCTTGATAGGGCTCTTAAAGATAGTGGAGTCAGGGGTTATGGGGAGAAGACAGGAACAGGTACTGATTGGGGATAATCAGCCACAATCACATTGAATGGCTGTGCTGGCACGAAGGGCCAAATGGCCTACTCCTGCACCTAATGCCTATTGTCTATTATTAATCAAAGGAAGCACAACAACCATGAACAATCATTCATGGAAGGAATATCAGCCTAAATATCCAAAATGGCCTGATGGTCTGCATCCCAGAGTACTCTAGGAGGTGGCCCTAGAGAATGGTGATTATTCTCCAGTGTTCTGTTGACTCTGGATCAGTTCATGTGGACTGGAGGGTAGCCAATGTAACTCCAATTTTTATGAAAGGAGGGAGAGAGAAAACAGGGAATAACAGATCATTTACCCTTACATTGGTTGTGGGGAAGATGCTCGAGTCAATTATTATAGATGCTATAGCAGCGCATTTGGAAAGTAGTGACAGGATCAGTCAAAGTCATGCTTGTCTAATCTTCTGGAAGTTTTTGAGGATGTGACAAGTAGAATGGATAAGGGAGAGCCAGTGAATTAGGTGATCTGGACTTTCAAAAAGCCTTTGACAAGGTCCCAAACAAGAGATTAGTGTGCAAAATTAAAGCATATGGTATTGGGGGTAGGGCATTGACAAGAATAAAGAACTGGTTTGCAGACAGGAAGCAAAGAGTAGGAAGTAACAGGTCCTTTTCATAATGGCAGGCAGTGACTAGTGTGATGCCGCAAGGCTTGGCGCAGGGACCCCAGATACTTACAATATATTAACGATTTAGACGAGGCAAGTTTAGACTAGTTTGGAATTGACACAAAGCTGGGTGGCAGTGTGAGCTCTGATGAGGATGCTATGAGCCTGCAGGGTGACTTGGATAGGTTGGGTGAGTGTGCAGATGCAGTATAATGTGGATAAATATGAGATTATCCACTTTAGTGGCAAGAACAGGATGGCAGATTAATATCTGAAGGGTGTCAGATTAGGAAAATGGGAGGTGCAACGAGACCTGTGTGTGCTTGTACACCTGTCACTGAAAGTAAGCATGCAGGTACAGCAGGCAGTGAAGAAAGCGAATGGCATGTTAAACTTCATTGCAAGAGGATTTGAGTTTGGGAGCAAAGAGGTCCTACTACAGTTGTACAGGGCCCAGGTGAGACCACACCTGGAGTATTGTGTGCGGTTTTGGTCTCCTAATTTGAGGAAGGACGTTATTGCTATTGAGGGAGTGCAGCATAGGTTCACCAGGTTAATTCAGGGGATCGTGAGACTGACATATTATGAAAGAATGGGCGTATATTAACTGGAATTTAGTAGGATGAGAGGCAATCTTATGGAAACATATAAAATTCTTAAAGGAATTGGACAGGCTAGATGCAAGGAAAATGTTACCGATGTACCGATGGAATCCAGAACTAGGGGTCACAGTTTAAGAATAAGGGGTAGGCCATTTAGGACTGAGATGAGGAAAAACTTCACCCAGAGTTGTGAATCTATGGATTTCTCTACCACAGAAAGCAGTGGAGGCCAATTCACTGGATGCTTTCAAGAGAGTTAGATTTAGCTCTTCGGGCTACAGGATTCAAGGGATATGGGGGAAAAGCAGGAACGGGGTACTGATTTTAGATGCAGCCATGATCATATTGAATGGCAGTGCAGGCAAGAAGAGCCGAATGGCCTACTCCTGCACCTATATTTCTATGTTTCAAATCAACCTGTGTGTGCAGTGCAATGTACAAAATTCATCAAAGAAGGAAACATTTATACCAAACTGATGTATTTCATTTTGCAGTGCATTCAAGAGCACAGTCCCCACATGCTGAACCATCTACTGAAAGGCTTACACTAGATCACTGACCACTTTCTGCCAGACACCAACTTCATCTTGAGTAGCTTCAACTTTGGGCAGTTCTGGAAGTAGTTCATCATCCATGAATGATGCAGGAATTTCTCTAGATAAATAAAGTCATACCTCACTCCCTGATCTTGAAGGTTGTCCTCGTGGATGATTTTCTCCTTCAACATCCTGTCTGGGATCAGTTTCTGCAACGTTCTTCTTCTGTGTATATAAGTAGAAAGATTTGATCAATGAGATCAGACAAGAGGAACATACTAACTAATGTTCATAACGGACGTACATACTAATGCCAACTTTGACTGGGGCTGCACCAGTTTGATGTTGAAATAACACGGCTTCAAGGGAGAGAAACTGTTCATTTAACCCAACTCACCTCTGTCAACAATTGTACTGCATCAGACTATCCTACCACACGTCTTCCTCATAGTCTTAAACATCATTCCCCTCCATATATGTTACTCCCGCTCTGCTTTAAATTTATCTAAAGGAAAATCCTCAGCTGCACCCTCATAAGTTCATACGTTCTAGTAGCAGATTTAGGCCATTCAGCCGATCAAATATACTTCGCCATTCAATCATGGCTGATCTATCGTTCCCTCTCAACCCCATTCTTCTGCCTTCTCCCCATAAGCACTGACACCCGTACTAACCAAGAATCTGTCAATCTGCCTTATAAAATATCTTTTGATTAGTCCTCCACAGCCGTCAGTGGTAATGAATTCCACAGATTCGCCACTCTCTGACTAAAGAAATTCCTCCTCATCTCCTTTCTAAAGGTACGTCTTTTATACTGAGGCTATGGTATCTGATCCTAGACATTCCCACTGGTGGAATCATTCTCTCCACGTTCACTACCCAGACCTTTCACTATTTGGTAAGTTTCAATGAATTCCCCCCTCACCCTTCCAAACATCCCTCTGTGGCAGTGAGTTAATTAAGATCAGCAAACACAGTGGGTGTCCAAACTTCCCTGGGCATTGTCAGATGTTTAGACTTTCCATTCAGCTACCTTTATCTTCAGTGATTTCAACAGTGATTCGGCCAAGACAATATATTAAAGCAGTCTCAATCCAACAGCATTCAGTGAAGGAGGAATCCCTGAAGTCACACTCTGGAGACAAATTGATTCAATTTTCCAAAAAGTATCTGATAACTCACAGAAGGCCTAGAAATTTCTGCAGGCGTGCCAAGTTGTGTATCTCTCAAAGACTGATCCCCTGGCAGTTTTTCTCGTTTCACACTCCGTTTAGAGTCCACTTTTGTCCGAACTTCCTGTATGTATAAGCAGAAAGATTTAATGAACAATCAGGCAATAGCAATAGCAGTGGGGTCATTATGATAAGCAGGAATTCAATATTTAGGTTGAGTTATTTACAATATACATCAATGATTTGGATTAAGGGATTCAAAGTAACATTAGCAAATTTGCAGATGACAGAAAGCTGGGTGGCAGAGTGAACTGTGAGGATGATGTTATGAGAATGCAGAGTGACTTGGACAGGTTGGGGGAGTGGGCAGATGCATGGCAGATAAAATTTAATGTGGATAAATGTGAGGTTATCCACTTTGGTATCAAAAACAGGAAGGCAGATTACTATCTAAATGGTGTCAAGTTGGGAAAAGGGGAAGTACAATGGGATCTGGGGGTCCTTGTTAATCAGTGTATGAAAGTAAGCATGCAGGTCCAGCAGGCACTGGAGAAAGCGAATGGCATGTTGGCCTTCATAACAAGAGGAGTCGAGTATAGGAGCAAAGAGGTCCTGCTGCATTTATACAGGGCCCTAGTGAGACCACACCTGGAATATTGTGTGCAGTTTTGGTCCCCTAATTTGAGGAAGGACATTCTTGCTATTGAGGGAGTGCAGCGTAGGTTTACAAGGTTAATTCTCGGGATGGCGGGACTGTCAATTGCTGAGAGAATGGAGCGGCTGGTCTTGTACACTCTGAATTTTAGAAGGATGAGAGGGTATCTTATTGAAACATATAAGATTGTTAAAAGTTTGGACACACTAGAGGCAGGAAACATGTACCCGATGTTGGGGCAGTCCAGAACCAGGGGCCACAGTATAAGAATAAGAGGTAAGCCATTTAGAACAAAGAGAAAAAAACACTTTTTCTCAAAGAGAGTTGTGTGTCTGGAATTCTCTGCCTCTGTGGAGGCTGGTTCTCTGGATACTTTAAAGAGAGAGCTTGATAGGGCTCTTAAAGATAGTGGAGTCAGGGGTTATGGGGAGAAGACAGGAACCGGTACTGATTGGGGATAATCAGCCACAATCACATTGAATGGCGGTGCTGGCACGAAGGGCCAAATGGCCTACTCCTGCACCTAGTGCCTATTGTCTATTATTAATCAAAGGAAGCACAACAACCATGAACAATCATTCATGGAAGGAATATCAGCCTAAATATCCAAAATGGCCTGATGGTCTGCATCCCAGAGTACTCTAGGAGGTGGCCCTAGAGACTGGTGATTATTTTCCAGTGTTCTGTTGACTCTGGATCAGTTCATGTGGACTGGAGGGTAGCCAATGTAACTCCACTTTTTATGAAAGGAGAGAGAGACAAAACAGGGAATAACAGATCATTTACCCTTACATTGGTCGTGGGGAAGATGCTTGAGTCAATTATTATAGATGCTATAGCAGCGCATTTGGAAAGAAGTGACAGGATCAGTCAAAGTCATGCTTGTCTAATCTTCTGGAAGTTTTTGAGGATGTAACAAGTAGAATAGATAAGGGAGAACCAGTGAATGAGGTGATCTAGACTTTTAAAAAGCCTTTGACAAGGTTCCACACAAGAGATTAGTGTGAAAAATTAAAGCACATGGTATTGGGGGTAGGGTATTGACAAGAATAGAGAACTGGTTAGCAGACAGGAAGGAAAGAGTAGTAATTAACGGGTCCTTTTCTGAATGGCAGGCAGTGACTAGTGTGATGCCGCAAGGCTGTGTAGGTTCACCGGGTCAATTCAGGGGATGGCGAGACTGACATATTATGAAAGAATGGGTCGAATGGGCTTGTATTCACTGGAATTTAGTAGGATGAGAGGCAATCTTAATATACAATTCTTAAAGGATTGAACAGGCTAGATGCAGGGAAAATATTTCCGATGTTGGGGGCGTCCAGAACCAGGGGTCACAGTTTAAAAATAAGGGGTAGGCCATTTAGGAATGAGATAAGGAAAATTTTCAGAATCTGTGGATTTCTCTACCACAGAAAGCAGTGGAAGCCAATTCACTGGATGTTTTCAAGAGAGTTAGATTTAGCTCTTAGGGCTACAGGAATTAAGGGGTATAGAAACATAGAAACATAGAAATTAGGTGCAGGAGTAGGCCATTCGGCCCTTCGAGCCTGCACCGCCATTCAATATGATCATGGCTGATCATCCAACTCAGTATCCCGTACCTGCCTTCTCTCCATACCCTCTGATCCCCTTGGCCACAAGGGCCACATCTAACTCCCTCTTAAATATAGCCAATGAACTGGCCTCAACTACCCTCTGTGGCAGAGAGTTCCAGAGATTCACCACTCTCTGTGTGAAAAAAGTTCTCCTCATCTCGGTTTTAAAGGATTTCCCCCTTATCCTTAAGCTGTGACCCCTTGTCCTGGACTTCCCCAACATCGGGAACAATCTTCCTGCATCTAGCCTGTCCAACCCCTTAAGAATTTTGTAAGTTTCTATAAGATCCCCTCTCAATCTCCTAAATTCCAGAGAGTATAAACCAAGTCTATCCAGTCTTTCTTCATGACAGTCCTGACATCCCAGGAATCAGTCTGGTGAACCTTCTCTGCACTCCCTCTGTGGCAATAATGTCCTTCCTCAGATTTGGAGACCAAAACTGCACGCAATACTCCAGGTGTGGTCTCACCAAGACCCTGTACAACTGCAGTAGAACCTCCCTGCTCCTATACTCAAATCCTCTTGCTATGAAAGCCAACATACCATTCGCTTTCTTTACTGCCTGCTGCACCTGCATGCCTACCTTCAATGACTGGTGTACCATGACACCCAGGTCTCGCTGCATCTCCCCCTTTCCCAATCAGCCACCATTTAGATAATAGTCTGCTTTCCCGTTTTTGCCACCAAAATGGATAACCTCACATTTATCCACATTATACTGCATCTGCCAAACATTTGCCCACTCACCCAGCCTATCCAAGTCACCTTGCAGTCTCCTAGCATCCTCCTCACACCTAACACTGCCCCCCAGCTTAGTGTAATCCGCAAACTTGGAGATATTGCCTTCAATTCCCTCATCCAGATCATTAATATATATTGTAAATAGCTGGGGTCCCAGTACTGAGCCTTGCGGTACCCCACTAGTCACTGCCTGCCATTGAGAAAAGGACCCGTTTACTCCTACTCTTTGCTTCCTGTTTGCCAGCCAGTTCTCTATCCACATCAATACTGAAATATGGGGGAAAAGCAGGAATGGGATACTGATTTTAGATGCAGCCATGATCATAATGAATGGTGGTGCAAGATCGAAGAGCCGAAAGGCCTACTCCTGCACCTATATTTCTATTTTTCTAATCAACCAGTGTGTGCAGTGCCATGTCTTCCTCATTGGAAAAAATACATGGTGTCCACGCAGTTTAATTTGCTGTCTCTCTTCAGGGATACCATCATTAGTTGGGCCAGTGTATACCAATGTATATCGTTCCTCTCCATATATGTTACTCCAGCTCTGCTTTAAATGTATCCAAATAAACATTCTCAGCTGCACCCTCATAAGTTCATATGTTCTAGGAGCAGAATTAGGCCATTCAGCCTATCAAATCTACTTCGCCATTCAATCATGGCTGATCTATTTTTCCCTCTCAAGCCCATTTTTCTGCCTTCTCCCCATAAGCCCTGACACCCGTACTAACCAAGAATCTGTCAATCTCTGCCTTAAAAAATATCTATTGATTAGTTCTCCACAGCCGTCTGTGGTAATGAATTCCACAGATTCACCACCCTCTGACTAAAGAAATTCCTGCTCATCTCCTTTCTAAAGGTACGTCCTTTTATCCTGAGACTATGGTCTCTGGTCCTAGACAATCCCATTGGTGGAAACATCTTCTTCACATTCACTCTATCCAGACCTTTCACTATTTGGTAAGTTTCAATGAAGTTACCCCCTCATCCTTCCAAACGTCCCTCTGTGGCAGTGAGTTAATTAAGATCAACAAACACAATAGGTGTCTCAACTTCCCTGGTCATTGTCAGATGTTTAGACTTTCCAATCAGCTACCTTTATCTTTTGTGACATCAACAGTGATTCGGCCAAGACAATATATTGAACCAGTCTCAATCCAACAGCCCATGTAACTTCTGGAAGGAGGAATCCCTGAAGGAGGAATCCCTGAAGTCACACTCTGGAGAATAATTGACTCAATTTAAAAAAAAGTATCTAATGACTTACAGATGGCTTAGCAGTTTCTGCAGCAACATCAAGTTGTATATCACTCAAAGACTGATCCCCTGGGAGTTTTTCTCCTTTCACACTCTGTTTGGCATCCAATGCTGCCAGAACTGCCTGTAATTATAAGCAGAAAGATTTAATCAATCATCAGGCAATAGCAACAGCTGTGGGGTCATTATGAATAACAGGAATGTAAGGTTCAAGATTTGGGTTGAGTTACTCAGAAACTCAGTGAACAGGCCAGGCTCACTCGTTGATGTACATGTTCAAAGATCTTTTCCCATCTCTTCATCTGATTTTTCCTGCTTAACCTTACTTGGTTCCCTTAACCATATCTTCATCATCAGCCTCATCTGCCCTATGTGGCCGTGAGGTCGAATTCACATTTCTCTCTTGGTAAGAGTGTTTTCTGATCTCTTCATTGACGTTGTTAGTGTCTATCTAATATTGACAGAGTCATTATTTGATCAGAGAAAAATAAGCTACGTGTAGATGATTTATGCATGCAACCTGGGCACTGTGCAATACAATGCATGTGCCAGAATCCGTGTGCCACAAGCTACACGGGTAGAGGGGGTTTGACAGTCAGTCAAATCAATGTAGACAGTCAGTATCAATCTGACTAGTGTTACCATGCCCCGTCGCAAGCAAGACAACGTTCGACCTGCACCGCGGCTGACATATGCCGCTCGGGTCCCGATTGCTAAGAAGTGCCCCAACTGTAATTACATCCACTCTATGCAGTCGCAGTGTCCAGCATTTGGTAAAGCTTGTAATTTTTGCAAGAAGATGAACCATTTCTCGGCTGCCTGCCGCTCCCGTGGGAACTTTCCACCAGCTTCCAGACACGTTTTAAACAACTTACAACAAGTTGATAACAATTTCAGTTCTCAGTCTTCCATCGACACTGCCCACGACTCCGAGCCAAGTACTTCCATGGGAGATGCCAGTGTTTATTCTCTCCTTCATACTCAAACTCGCCTTTCCGACCCATCTGTGCTAGTCACTGTCAACAATAAATCTTTCTCTGCCAAGCTAGATACGGGGGCGAAGGTGAATGTTATGTCAACATCCCTGTTCAGGAAGATTAGAAATAATGAGCAGCTAACTGCAGATCGCTCCACATTGCGTGTTTATGGGGGAGAGGTGCTGAAACCTGTGGGAAGGGCCACTTTTAACTGTATGCTGCAGAAATCTTCGCGAGCCCTGTCGTTTTTCATTCTTAACTGTGATTGTGTGACTCTGTTGAGCAACCAGGCGTGTCAGGACCTTGGACTGGTGTCCTTCAACCGTTCTGTCCACGAAGTGCGGGTGATGCTGAATCCACCTTCTGAATACCCAGACCTATTCGATGATGAATTGGGCAAGGTGCCCCTTGTATACAAGATCGCAACTGACCCGTCGGTTGTGCCAGTGGTCTGTGCTCCGCACAAGGTATCGTTTGCCATGAAGGACAAGGTTGAAGCCATGCTGAAGAACGTGGTTGCCATAGGAGTGCTGGAAGCCGTTAGCGAACCCACCGAGTGGGTCTCCACCATGGTTGCCACCATGAAGAAGGGTAAGAGCGAGATACAGGTGTGCATCAATCCCAAAGACTTAAATCTAGCAATAAGACGTCCTCATTATCCCATGAGGACCGTAGAAGATTTTGCTGCCCAGGTCGGCCAGGCCATGGTGTTCTCAGTCCTTGACGCCAGGAGCTCATTCTGGCAAATACCTCTTGACAAACACTCCTCAGACTTAACCACGTTTGGCACCCCCTTCGGAAGATTCAAATTTTTGCGGATGCCGTTCGGCATCAACTCTGCTAGCGAGGTGTTTCAACGCTCCATGGAGCAACTGTTTGCCGGCCTGCCGTGTGCCATTATCGTGGATGACATCCTGGTATACGGGAAAGATGCTGCTGAGCACGACCACAACCTCCAGCGAATTCTAGACCGCGCTCGCCAGATCAACTTAAAACTCAACCTGTCAAAGTGCAAGTTCCGTGTAGCTGAAGTACCCTATGTTGGCCACATCTTCACAGCCCACGGGCTGAAACTTGACCCGCAGAAGACCAACGCAATCTCCGAGCTGCCTGCCCCGACCGAGGTACCCAGCCTGCAGCGATTCCTGGGCATGGTCAACTACCTGGGAAAGTTCATCCCCAACCTCAGCGAGTTGAGTGCACCCCTGAGGCAACTGATGAAAAAAGACGTTGCCTGGTCCTGGTTTCCTCAACACCAGCAGGCTTTTGACTATCTTAAAACAAAGCTGATCAGCACACCAACTCTCAAGTTTTTCGATCTACACCGTCCGATCATAGTTACGTGTGATGCATCCCGTTTCTGACTCGGTGCTGCCTGCCTGCAACTCCATGATGACGGCTCGCTACAGCCCATTTCTTATGCCTCGCGTACCATGACAGACACTGAGCAGCGCTATGCACAAATCTAAAAGGAGCTTCTTGCGGTTGTATTCGCCTGCTCCAAATTTAAATACTTTCTTTTTGGTAGCAGATTCACGGTCGTGACCATCCTCAATAAACCCATTCACATCACACCTGCCAGACTCCAGCGCATGATGTTACAGCTCCAACGATTCGACTTTCTGATTGTGTACAAGAAGGGCACCGAGATGTATGTGGCCGACGCACTATCCCGGGCCCCCCGCTACTCCTGTGAGAGGCACCCCCTACGAGCAGGAGGATCTGCAGGTACTCAATGTCAACTTTGTTCCCTCTAAGCAGCTGCAGTGCCTGGCCGAGCATACCGCCAATGACCCCGACCTGCAACAGCTTGCAGCCGTCATCCAGCGGCGGTGGCCCAGCAGACGCACCTCACTGCCTGTGGGTGCCCACCCTTTCTTTCTGGTCCGCGACGAGCTTGTGCTCCGGGACGGTATCATCATCAAGGGTCACAAGGTTGTCATCCCTGCCTCCCTGTACGACTTGTACTACAACGTTGCCCACATGGGGCATCCCGGAGCCGATGCCACCGTCTCACATGCCCAAGAACAGTACTATTGGCCCGGCATGGCCAAATACATTAAAGCCCGAGTAGCCTCCTGTCCTGACTGCAACACCCTGGCCCCACATCAGCAGCGCCAGCCCCTTCTACAGCAACCAGCGCCTGTCATGCCCTGGACCTCGCTGGCTGCTGACATATTCGAATGGCGAGGCAAGCACTACCTGGTGTTGGTTGATTCATACTCCAAATTGTTTGAGGTGGACCTTCTCCCTGCTATCACTTCTGAGATGGTTATCAGCAAGCTGTGCAGACACTTTGCTACCTTCGGGCCCTCGGTCCACTTACAGACAGACATTGGCCGGCAGTTCACCAGCGCAGAATTCAAGGCTTTCACTGTCAAGTGGAACTTCCACCACTACACCAGCAGCCCTGAGTACCCGCAGAGCAATGGACTGGCCGAGCGAGCTGTCCGCAGTGCCAAGAATTTACTCGAGCAGTCTCGCCTGTCCAATTGTGATTTTTACCTGGGTCTACTCAACCTCCGCAACGTCTCTCGAGACTCTACCATGCGATCCTCTGCCCAGCGCCTGATGTCCCGCGTGCTTCCCCCACCGATGCCGATCACACAACAATCCCTGATACCCAAGGTCCTCGAGCCTGCCGCCGTCCAGCAACGGATCGATCACAAACATGAGGTACAGCGCCGCTCTCACGACAAGTCCTGCCGCCCGCTCTCACCTCTACTGCCTGGCCAGGTCGTCCGCATGCAGACAGCCACCGGATACTCCCGACTCGCGACCGTTGTTGGTGTGGACGACTCCCCGAGATCTTATCTGGTGGACTTTGATGGAGCTGTCTACCGTCGGAGCCGCCAGCACCTGTTGGCCGTTAACGAGCCGCAGCCTCCTCCTGCGGCTCCTTACGCACCTCCGTTGCGCTTCCAGCCTGCTGTTACTAATTACCCCACAGCTCCCTGCATGTCCCGGTCCGTTCGCTTGCCACGTTCTCCTCCTTCTGTGCCTCCTGGTTTCGGGCGGATGATTTCCTCCCCTGCTCGTTCTCCTTCTCCTCCTCCTGGATCCCCCGTGCCGGTTGGGTCTCCTCCCGCATTCCCGGTTGGGTCTCCGCCTGCTTTCTCCTTCCCGGCTGCTACCGCTCCGCCTCCTCTTCTATCTGGTGGGGAGGGTGATGGTGCTATACGCACACGCTCGGGTCGGGTTGTCAAGCCTCCTGTCCGCTACGGTGATTTCGCCTAAATTTGCATCTGTTGTATAATCACACTGCCACTGTTCTAATTTCATTTTTAGATTTCTAAGGGAAAGGATGTAGATGGTTTATGCATGCAACCTATAATGTAGCTAACCACGCCTTAGTTATCTCAGTATAATTGTGATATCTTCCCCTTGCTCCACCCCTGGTTCCAGTACGCCTGAAGACTAGATGCAGTCAGTACTGGGACGTGCCATACATGTGCCTTTATTAAGTACTCAGTAAAGTTACAAGTGTGTCAGACTTGACTTCTTTACACTACGTATCACCCCATTCAAATTCTTTCATTCTCCTAATATATCTATCACGGCACCAGTCTGTTTTAATTTTCTAGTGATAAGAGCAAGCATATTCATTCATTCATGACACAGACACAAATACAACCAGCTGGGAAGTTTGTGAATCTTTCATTCATGTTTCTTGTGGGTCAATGGCCATTTCACAATTTGGGGATAAAAGCTGTGTACCGTGTTTCTTTCTATAATTGCTGCCAGACTGCCAAGTTACTTTTTCAGATTTTCAGCATCTGCAGCTTTTGCTTATGTTCTTAGCACAGTTTAACTAAGATCTCATCTTGCACCTTAAGCTATAGCTCTCACAACAAAAGAAGATGACATTTGGCCCAGTAAATCCATGCAATCACCCAGGAAGCAATCTTATGTCAAAAGAAGCACAAAATCCATGAACAATGATTCATGGAAGGAATATCAGGCTAAATATCCAAAATGGCCTGATAGTCTGCATCCCAGAGTACTCAAGGAGGTGACCCTAGAGATTGGTGATCATTTCCCAATGTTCTGTCGACTCTGGGTCAGTTCATGTGGACTGGAGGGTAGCCAATGTAACTCCACTTTTTAAGAAAGGAGGGAGAGAGAAAACAGGGAATAACAGACCAGATACTCCTACATTGGTAGTGGGGAAGATGCTTGAGTCAATTATTAAAGATGTTATAGCAGTGCATTTTGAAAGCAGTGACAGGATTGGTCAGTCATGCTTGACTAATCTTCTGGAGGTTTTTTAGGATGTAACAAGTAGAATGGAAAAGGGAGAGCCAATGAATGTGGTGTATCTGGCCTTTCAAAAAGCCTTTGACAAGGTCCCATACAAGAGATTAGTGTGCAAAATTAGATCACATGGTATTGGGGGTAGGGTATTGACAAGGATAGATAACTGGTTGGCAGACAGGAAGCAAAGAGTAGGAATTAACGGGTCCTATTCAGAATGGCAGGCAGTGACTAGTGTGATGCCGTATGGCTCGGTGCTGGGACCCCAGTTACTTACAATATATATTAACGATTTAGACGAGGGAATTAAATGTGACATCTCCAGGTTTGCAAATGACAGAAAGCTGGTTGGCAGTGTGAGCTGCGATGAGGATGCTATGAGCCCGCAGGGTGACTGGGATAGGTTGGGTGAGTGGGCGGATGCATGGCAGATGCAGTATAATGTGGATAAATGTGAGATTTTACTTCGGAGTCACGTGAGTGACTTCGTGAAGAACCCGCTTCCAACGCATGCGTGTCATTACGCTACACGCATTGCAACTCGTCATTGTCGGGAGGAAGGACGTTCCTCCCAAACGGCAGGGTTTCGAACCTGCAACAGTAAGGTAAGTGAACATCGTTCTTTACTTACCTTTTTCTACAGAAGGCTGTTGAAAGCTGGCGGGGGAGAAGTCTGCAAGCAGCAGGCAGCCAGCAACGGCCGGTGGCACGACAGTCTCCCTTAGCGGGAGTTCGTGCGACTTCAGCTCCGGGAAGAGAACGCCGACAAGGGAGTACTCCGGAGCCGACACAGCCCCAAAGACCGACGCTACATGGGCCTGGGGCTGCGGAACAGGTAAGAAAATTCCTTACCTTTTCTTCTTGTTTGCAGGAAGGCTGTCGAGCTGCCGCTGTACAGCAGCAGTCAGCCAGCAACGGAAGTCGGCACCACTGTCTCCCATAACGGGAGCGAGTGCCAACTTCACCCCATACAGGGTGGGGGAAAAAACAGAGCCAATAACCTACACAACAGTAGGTTGTATTAGTGCTCTGCCCCCATTTTTAAAAATTAGGGGACAATATGAGATTGCGCTCCTGCCGTGGCTAAGCCAGGTGCAGTAAGTGCAACAGGGGACAACAGCTGCGACCGGAGTCGGCTCCCGTAATAAGAATAGCTGTGCCCAACTTTCGCTCCCGACTCGCTCCCGCAACGGGCGGGAGAGGGAGCAAAAAACAAACACTGTTTCCCCACACTGCGTCTGTACAGGAGGGGAAGCTGGACAAAGGACTGTCCATAGTGCTGCTAGTAAAGCTGGCTGGGGAAGACAGAGGCAGCCGGCAGTAGCAGCCGCCATAGGCACGTTTAACTCCAGTTATAAGGAGAGCAGTGCTGACCTGGCCCCGCACCAGCCAGAACACCACGGCCGGGCGGGAGACCATTCAAATAGAGCCGTTGCTTTGACCAGTCAATAACGGCAGCAGATGGGTGATTGCAGGTGCAGAAACAACGGGCTGCGACAAAGCTGGTGGGCTAGATGGAATCAGCTGTGCCAGATGTCCTCCACACCAGCCATATCCACTCCACGGAAGGAAGGACAAAGCTGGAGAAGGAGGACCGTGGAGCAGCGGGCAGCCAGCAGCAGCCAGCGGCACTTGGATCACCCGTAGTGGGATCAGCTGTGCCCGATGTCGGCCCCGCACCGGCCAGATCCATGCGGCCGAGCGGTAAGGCTAGACACAAAACAAACAAGGTCGTGGACTCAGAAGGGTCCGACTTTGCATAACCGCCGGCGGCCAGCGCCCGAGAGCGCGGGAGCGGGAAGAAGCGGTGTATGGAGCCTTGCTCCAACGTGATAAACCCACAACAGTACCTCTTTGAGGGCTGCACAGTGCTTCTACCCCATCAGAGGGGAGCACTGTGGGTCAGTTCTGGGCTGACCTGCAAGAGGGGTCCGCAGAACAAAAGACAAGTGGGCAGGAGGTAAGCCCCACAGGGGTACCCCGTGCGGGACCCTAGAGATCTCTAACTCTATAAAAAAGAGTAGGCAGGACCCTGATGGGCCAGAGCCTGGTAATACAGCGTCCCATGATCCTAACACAGCAGGGACTCTGCTGGACATGGTGGCTGATTACTTTAACCAAGTCAAACAGGGGTAGACTTGGATCCAGGATGGCAATAGTATTACTATATGTCTGGCCACAAACTCCAACAAGAAATATTTACAGAAACTGGCCAGACATCTGCCACCTGGCAACGGTGAGGCATTACAGGTGCCCAGTGTAAACCAATGCATTTGGCAGCATATGGGGACGAACATCAGGAACCAGGACCTCAAGATCCAGAAAACCTTAAAGGGATTGACGGAAGGGATCACAGCATACACCCGCACCCTGGACTAAACGGAGGTAACCAAAGACCATCAAGACGCACTAGCTCTGTTTAGTAATATGCAATACGAGCTGAACTACATGTGGAAGGCTGCCATTCAGCCAGCACTGGACCCCTAAAATGCTACCATTTGCAAACAAAGAACCGTGGGTGGACGAAGCAAGACACTGGGGCTCATCAAGGCCAGCGCTAGGGCCTATTTTGGAGCACGATACCAGCCACATGCAAGGCCATAAAAATGTGGCTCATACCAGTGGCAGTGCCAGAAATCAATATAACCCGCAGTAGCCTTTTTAGGGTATGGCCAGGGGACGGCCACCCTGGAAGATGCGGAAGCCTCAACCTCCCACACAACCCCGAACAAGAGATATCAAACCAGAACCCCCTTTTTAAAAAAACCAAGGAAATAACACAACCACCGGTAACCATGGAGGTAGGTGGGTGTGGTTTCTTCTGTTAAAAAGGGACCCACGATGGTGGGGGAGGGGAGGTTGCAACACTACAGTTATGTATGGTATAAAATCACTACAGATTCATATAATCTCAGCAGTATTCAGGGTTATCTGATAGAATTTACTCATCCCAATAACCCCAGTACAACATACACCAGAATGGCATTTTGTCCTTACATAAACCAAACAATCTAAAGCCCACATGGTGCTACAAAAATTGTACACAAAAGGTGTGATTGAGCATATTTTTCATGGAACATTAGAATTTGTATCAAACATATTTATTAAAAATAAAATAGATGGGGGTTGCAGGATTATCATTGACCTTTCAACCCTAAACACATTCGTTCAAGATGTTCATTTTAAGATGGATACTCTTATTACTGATAAAGACTTGGTGTCAGCTGGGTTTTTCTATATGGCAGGCATTGACTCAAAAGAGGGGGAACTTTGGCAATATAGAGCTTACCAAAGGGGCAAACATTAGCCCCAATATTATTTACCAAAATTCTAAAACCAGCTTGGCATTGTTATGTAAACAAAGCCATAGGGTGATGTATTTCCCCCGTTCTGCCCCATCAATGGGGTACTAGGGAAAATTCAACTAGACTCGGCATCTGGGATTCTCATAGTACCCGACTAGCCTACTCAATCATGGTATTCGGTCATACAGGGGATGGTGTTAGAACCATGTTCCCTCATGAACATAGCCAAATTTATTAATTCATCCAGTGACTGGGGGCAGTCATCCATGCCATAAGACTATGGATTTGTTGATTTGTAGAGTCTGAAAGACCCACTACACGGCATGGGGCTGTCAGACAGGACGATGAATCTCATCTCATCTGCACTAAGACTGTCAACACGGAAGCAGTACCTTGGACACATCAAGAAATGGGGCATATACTGCTTGGACAACAACCTCGACCAAAAGGCCAAGAACATTCTGGCCGTATTGGAATTTTAACAAGCCTCCATTATGATAATCGATGGAGCTACAGTGCCATCAATAGTGCCAGAAGTGCACTCTCCAATTACCTATCACAAGGAACGGAGCGGCACACGGTGGGAACGCACCCCCTGGTAACAAAACTCATGAGGGGCATATTCAATGGTAATCCCCCTAAAACCAGGTACTCCGAAATCTGGGAGGTGGGTGTCGTTCTAAACATGCTGAGGAGCTGGTAGCCCATAACAGCATTGTCACTTCAGTAACGGACCATGAAGATGGTTATGCTCATGGCGGTAGTTACCGCACAACGAGTCCAGCCATTAAGCAAACTGAGCCTGGACTCCCTGATCATCTCACCCGAGAAACTGGTGTTTGTCATACAGGATTTAATAAAAGAAAACAGACCAGGTTCATCGGGTCAAGTGTTTGAATTTATGGTATACCCATATGACGAACGACTGTGTATAGCAAGACACATCCAACTATACATAGAATATACTAAGAGCATTCGAGGTCAGAGAATGGCGTTGTTAATCTCTTACAAGAAACCGCACAAAAGGGTCACGACCCAAACTATATCAAGGTGGCTCAAATATGTCCTAAAGATGGCAGGAATAGACACTAATGTTTTTTAACTCTCATTCCACCAGGGCTGCAGCAACATCCGCAGCAAAAATTCTAGAGGTACCCACAGACCAAATCCTCAGAATGACAGGATGGTCATCCGAAAGGTTTTTTCCAAAGGTTTTATAATAAACCAGTTATATTTTGGAGCCATCATCGTGTTCGGAAACCATTTTACGTTCAACAATATAATTTGCCCGAAAGGTTACAGGGCTATGATTGTCAATTTAAAAAAATTATATATTTTTTCGTTATACCAAACAACTCTTTGTATAAGTGTGTTTTAAAATTACTAATGATGCTCTCTCCCAATACCCAAGGCAGTTGTGAAGCATGGACTCGTTCCACGGCATGAGGTCACAGAGCTTTGAAATCTTCACGAAGTCACTCACGTGACTCCGAAGTAAAATAGTAAGATTAAACGAGAACTTACCAGTTTGAAGTTTGATCTGTATTTTATGAGGAGGAACGTTGAGGGAATACGTGCCCTCCGCTCCCACCCTCTTATGATCATATCAAAAACTGGTATCTCTTTGATAATCTTACTATGTTAGATCATTATAGGTTCCTGTGACCTCACACCGCTGCTTTGAAGAATGACACGCATGCGTTGGAAGCGGGTTCTTCACGTATTCCCTCAACGTTCCTCCTCATAAAATACAGATCAAACTTCAAACTGGTAAGTTCTCGTTTAATCTTACTATTATCCACTTTGGTGGCAAGAACAGGATGGCAGATTAATATCTCTGTCACTGAAAGTAAGCATGCAGGTACAGCAGGTAGTGAAGAAAGTGAATGGCATGTTAAACTTCATTGCAAGGGGATTTGAGTTTAGGAGCAAAGAGGTTTTAGTCTCCTAATTTGAGGAAGGACATTATTGCTATTGAAGGAGTGCAGCATAGGTTCACCAGGTTAATTCAGGGGATGGTGAGACTGACATATGGTTGAATGGGCTTGTATTCACTGGACTTTAGTAGGATGAGAGGGGATCTTATGGAAACATACAAAATTCTTAAGGGATTGGACAGGCTAGATGCAGGGAAAATGTTACCGATGTTCGTGGAATCCAGAACCAGGGGTTACAGTTTAAGAATAAGGGGTAGGCCATTTAGGACTGAGATAAGGAAAAACTTCACCCAGAGTTGTGAATCTGTGGATTTCTCTACCACAGAAAGCAGTGGAGGCCAATTCACTGGATGTTTTCAAGAGAGTTAGATTTAGCTCTTCAGGCTACAGGATTCAAGGGATATGGGGAAAAAGCAGGAACGGGGTACTGATTTTAGATGCAGCCATGATCATATTGAATGGCAGTGCAGGCTAGAAGAGCCGAATGGCCTACTCCTGCACCAATATTTCTATGTTTCTAATCAACCTGTGTGTGAAGTGCCATGTCTTCCTCATTGGAAAAAATACATGGTGTCCACGCAGTTCAATTTGCTGTCTCTCTTCAGGGATACCATCATTAGTTGAGCCAATGTAACAACCTCTGTTGAACAAAATTCATCAAAGAAGGAAACATTTATACCAAAATGATGTATTTCATTTTGCAGTGCATTCAAGAGCACAGTCCCCACATGCTGAACCATCCACTGAAAGGCTTACACTCGATCACTGATCACCTTCTGCCAGACACCAACTTCATCTTGAGTAGCTTCAACTTTGGGCAGTTCTGGAAGTAATCCATCATCCATGAATGGCGCAGGAATTTCTCTAGGTAAATGAAGCCATACCTCACTCCCTGATCTTGAAGGTTGTCCTCGTGGATGATTTTCTCCTTCAACATCCCGTCTGGGATCAGTTTCTGCAACATTCTTCTTCTGTGTATATGTAGAAAGATTTGATCAATGAGATCAGACAAGGGCAACATGCTAATGCCAACTTTGACTGGGGCAGCACCAGTTTGATGTTGAAATAACACGGCTTCAAGGGAGAGAAACTGGACATTTCGCCCAACTGACCTCTGTCAACATTTGTACTGCATCAGACTATCCTGCCACACGTCGTCCTCATAGTCTTCCACATCATTCCCCTCCATATATGTTACTCCAGCTGCTTTAAATTTATCCAAAGGAAAAATCTCAGCTGCACCCTCATAAGTTCTAGGAGCAGAATTAGGCCAATCAGCCTATCAAATATACTTCGCCATTCAATCATGGCTAATTTATCTTTCCTTCTCAACCCCATTCTTCTGCCTTCTCCCCATAAGCCCTGACACCCGTACTAAACAAGAATCTGCCAATCTCTGCCATAAAAAATATCTAAAGAAATTCTTCCTTATCTCCTTTCTGAAGGTACGTCCTTTTATACTGAGGCTATGGTCTCTGGTACTAGACTCTCCCATAGGTGGAAACATCCTCTCCACGTTCACTCTACCCAGACCTTTCACTTTTTGGTAAGTTTCAATGAATTCCCCCCTCACCCTTCCAAACATCCCTCTGTGGCAGTGAGTTAATTAAGATCAGCAAACACAATGGGTGTCTCAACTTCCCTGGGCACTGTCAGATGTTTAGACTTTCCAATTAGCTACCTTTATCTTCTGTGACATCAACAGTGATTTGGCCAAGACAATATATTGAACCAGTCTCAATCCAACAGCATTCAGTAAATGAGGAATCCCTGGAGTCACACTGGAGACAAATTGACTCAATTTTCCAAAAAGTATCTGATGACTCATAGAAGACTTACTGTTTCTGCATCTACATCAAGTTGTGTACCACTCAAAGACTGATCCCCTGGGAGTTTTTCTCCTTTCACACTCTGTTCGGCATCCAATTCTGCCAGAACTGCCTGCAATTATAAGCAGAAAAAATTAATCAACCATCAGGCAATAGCAACAGCTGTGGGGTCATTATGCTAAACATAAGGTTGTCCTCATAAGGTTCAAGATTTAGGTTGAGTTAAACAGAAAGTCATGGAACAGGCCAGGCTCACTCGTTGATGCACATGTTCAAAGCACTTCTAGAGATCTTTTCCCATCTCTTCATCTGATATTTCCTGCTTAACCTTAACTTGGTTCCCTTAACCATATCTTCATTAGAATGGCCTACTCCTGCACCTATATTTCTATGTTTCTTATCAACCTGTGTGTGCAGTGCCATGTCTTCCCCATTGGAAAAAATATATGGTGTCCACGCAGCAATCTTATTAGTCAAAGTTGAACTGTCCATGCAGTTCAATTTGCTATCTCTCTTCAGGGATACCATCATTAGATGAGCCAATATAACAACCTCTGTGAACAAAATTCATCAATGAAGGAAACATTTATACAAAACTGATGCATTTCATTTTGCCGTGCATTCAAGAGCACAGTCCCCGCATGCTGAACCATCTACTGACAGGCTTACACTAGATCACTGATCACTTTCTGCCAGACACCAACTTCATCTTGAGTAGCTTCAACTTAGGGCGCTTCTGGAAATAATCCATCATCCATGAATGGTGCAGGAATTTCTCTAGGTAAATGAAGTCATACCTCACTCCCTGATCTTGAAAGATGTCCTCGTGGATGATTTTCTCCTACAGCATCCTGTCCGGGATCTGTTTCTGCAACGTTCTTCTTCTGTGTATATAAGTAGAAAGATTTGATCAATGAGATCAGACAAGAGCAACATACAAATGCGAACTTTGACTGGGGCAGCGCCAGATTGATGTTGAAATAACACAGCTTCAAGTGAGAGAAACTGTTCATTTAACCAACTCACCTCTGTCAATATTCGTACTGCATCAGACTATCTTACCACACGTCTTCCTCAAAGTCTTACACATCATTCCCCTCAATATATGTTACTCCAGCTCTGCTATAAATTTATCCAAAGGAAAACCCTCAGCTGCACCCTCATAGGTTCTAGGAGCAGAATTAGGCCAATCAGTCCATCAAATATACTTCGCCATTCAATCATGGCTAATCTATGTTTCGCTCTCCACCCCATTTTTCTGCCTTCTCCCCATAAGCCCTGACACCCGTAGTAACCAATAATCTGTCAATCTCTGCCTTAAAAAATATCTATTGATTAGTCCTCCACAGCCGTCTGTGGCAATTAATTCCACAGATTCACCACCATCTGACAAAATAAATTCCTCCTCATCTCCTTTCTAAAGGTACGTCCTTTTATACTGGGGCTATGGTCTCTGGTCCTAGACTCTCCCATTGGTGGAAACATCCTCTCCACGTTCACTCTACCGAGACAATCAACTATTTGGTAAGTTTCAATGACGTTTCCCCCTCATCCTTCCAAACATCCCTCTGTGGCAGTGAGGTAATAAAGATCAGCAAACACAGTGGGTGTCTCAACTTCCCTGGGCACTGTCAGACGTTTAGACTTTCCAATCAGCTACCTTTATTTTCTGTGACATCAACAGTGATTCGGCCAAGACAATATATTGAACTAGTCTCAATCTAACAGCATTCAGTGGAGGAGGAATCCCTGAAGTCACACTCTGGAGACATATTAACTCAATTTTTCAAAAAGTATTTGATGACTCACAGAAGGCTTAGCGGTTTCTGCCGCTATATCAAGTTGTGCATCACTCAAAGACTGAGTCCCTGGGAGTTTTTCTCCTATCACACCCTGTTCAGCATCCAATTCAGCCAGAACTGCCTGTAATTATAAGCAGAATAAATTAATCAACCAAATGGCAATAGCAACAGCTGTGGGGTCATTATGCTAAACAGGAATGTAAGGTTCAAGATTTAGGTTGATTTACACAGAAAGTCTGGGAACAGGCCAGGCTCACTCGTTGATGTACATGTTCAAAGTACTTCTCGAGATCTTTTCCCATCTCTTCATCTTATTTTTCCTGCTTAACCTTACTTGGTTCCCTTAACCATATCTTCATTATCAGCCTCATCTGCCCTATGTGGCCGTGAGGTCCAATTCACATTTCTCTCTTGGTAAGTGTGTTTTCTGATCTCTTCATAGACGTTGTTAGTGTCTATCTAACATTGACAGTCATTATTTGGTCAGAGAAAAATAAGCTACGTATCACCCCATTTAAATTCTTTCATTCTCCTAATATATCTATCATGGCACCAGTCTGTTTTCATTTTCTAGTGATAAGAGCAAGCATATTCATTCATTCATGACACAGACACAAATACAACCAGCTGGGAAGTTTGTGAATCTTTCATTCATGGTTCTTGTGGGTCAATGGCAATTTCACAATTTGGGGATAAAAACTGTGTACCGTGTTTCTTTCCATAGATGCTGCCAGACTGCCAAGTTACTTTTTCAGATTTTCAGCATCTGCAGCTTTTGCATATCCATTATTATGTTCTTAGCACAGTTTTTGCACCTTAAGCTATAGCTCTCACAACCAAAGTAGATGACATTTGGCCCATTAGATCTATGCAAGCAAGAAAAAAGCAATCTTATTAGTCAAAGTTGAACTGTCCATGCAGTTCAATTTGCTATCTCTCTTCAGGGATACCATCATTAGTTGAGCCAATGTAACAACCTCTGTTGAACAAAATTCATCAAAGAAGGAAACATTTATACCAAACTGATGTATTTCATTTTGCAATGCATTCAAGAGCACAGTCCCCACATGCTGAACCATCTACTGAAAGGCTTACACTCGATCACTGATCACTTTCTGTCAGACACCAACTTCATCTTGAGTGGCCTCAACTTTGGGCAATTCTGCAAGTAGTCCATCATCCACGAATGATGCAGGAATTTCTCTAGGTAAATGAAGCCATACCTCACTCCCTGATCTTGAAAGTTGTCCTCGTGGATGATTTTCTCCTTCAACACCCTGTCTGGGATCAGTTTCTGCAACTTTCTTCTTCTGTATATATAAGTAGAAAGATTTGATAAATGAGATCAGACAAGAGCAACATACTAATGCCAACTTTGTCTGGGGCAGCACCAGTATGATGTTGAAATAACACGGCTTCAAGGGAGAGAAACTGGACATTTAGCCGAACTGACCTCCGTCAACATTTGTACTGCATCAGACTATCCTACCACACGGCTTTCTCAAAGTCTTACACATCATTCTCCTCCATATATGTTACTCCAGCTCTGCTTTAAATGTATCCAAAGGAAAACCTCAGCTGCACCCTCATAAGTTCTAGGAACAGAATTAGGCCAATCAACCCATCAAATATACTTTGCCATTCAATCATGGCTAATCTATCTTTCCCTCTCAACCCCATTCTTCTGCCTTCTCCCCATAAGCCCTGATACCCATACTAACCAAGAATCTGTCAATCTCTGCCTTAAAAAATATCTATTGATCAGTCCACCCCAGCCGTCTGTGGCAATTAATTCCACAGATTCACCACCCTCTTACTGAAGAAATTCCTCCTCATCTCCTTTCTAAAGGTACGTCCTTTTATACTGAGGCTGTGGTCTCTGGTCCTAGACTCTCCCATTGGTGGAAACATCCTCTCCATGTTCACTTTATCCAGACCATCAACTATTTGGTAAGTTTCAATGAAGTTTCCCCCTCAACCTTCCAAACATCCCTCTGTGGCAGTGAGGTAATTAAGATTAGCAAACACAGTGGGTGTCTCAACTTCCCTGGGCACTGTCAGATGTTTAGACTTTCCAATCAGCTACCTTTATTATTTGTGACATCAACAGTGATTCGGCCAAGATAATATATTAAACCAGTCTCAATCTAACAGCATTCAGTGAAGGAGGAATCCCTGAAGTCACACTCTGGAGACAAATTAACTCAATTTTCCAAAAAGTATCTGGTGACTCACAGAAGGTTTAGCGGTTTCTGCAGCAACATCAAGTTGTGCATCACTCAAAGACTGAGTCCCTGGGAGTTTTTCTCCTATCACACTCTGTTCAGCATCCAATTCTGCCAGAACTACCTGTAATTATAAGCAGAATAAATTAATCAACCAAATGGCAATAGCAACAGCTGTGGGGTCATTATGCTAAACAGGAATGTAAGGTTCAAGATTTAGGTTGATTTACACAGAAAGTCTGGGAACAGGCCAGGCTCACTCGTTGATGTACATGTTCAAAGTACTTCTCGAGATCTTTTCCCATCTCTTCATCTGATTTTTCCTGCTTAACCTTACTTGGTTCCCTTAACCATATCTTCATTATCAGCCTCATCTGCCCTATGTGGCCGTGAGGTCCAATTCACATTTCTCTCTTGGTAAGAGTGTTTTCTGATCTCTTCATAGACGTTGTTAGTGTCTATCTAACATTGACAGTCATTATTTGGTCAGAGAAAAATAAGCTACGTATCACCCCATTTAAATTCTTTCATTCTCCTAATATATCTATCACAGCACCAGTCTGTTTTCATTTTCTAGTGATAAGAGCAAGCATATTCATTCATTCATGACACAGACACAAATACAACCAGCTGGGAAGTTTGTGAATCTTTCATTCATGGTTCTTGTGGGTCAATGGCAATTTCACAATTTGGGGATAAAAACTGTGTACCGTGTTTCTTTCCATAGATGCTGCCAGACTGCCAAGTTACTTTTTCAGATTTTCAGCATCTGCAGCTTTTGCATATCCATTATTATGTTCTTAGCACAGTTTTTGCACCTTAAGCTATAGCTCTCACAACCAAAGTAGATGACATTTGGCCCATTAGATCTATGCAAGCAAGAAGAAAGCAATCTTATTAGTCAAAGTTGAACTGTCCATGCAGTTCAATTTGCTATCTCTCTTCAGGGATACCATCATTAGTTGAGCCAATGTAACAACCTCTGTTGAACAAAATTCATCAAAGAAGGAAACATTTATACCAAACTGATGTATTTCATTTTGCAATGCATTCAAGAGCACAGTCCCCACATGCTGAACCATCTACTGAAAGGCTTACACTCGATCACTGATCACTTTCTGTCAGACACCAACTTCATCTTGAGTGGCCTCAACTTTGGGCAATTCTGCAAGTAGTCCATCATCCACGAATGATGCAGGAATTTCTCTAGGTAAATGAAGCCATACCTCACTCCCTGATCTTGAAAGTTGTCCTCGTGGATGATTTTCTCCTTCAACATCCTGTCTGGGATCAGTTTCTGCAACTTTCTTCTTCTGTATATATAAGTAGAAAGATTTGATAAATGAGATCAGACAAGAGCAACATACTAATGCCAACTTTGTCTGGGGCAGCACCAGTTTGATGTTGAAATAACACGGCTTCAAGGGAGAGAAACTGGACATTTAGCCGAACTGACCTCTGTCAACATTTGTACTGCATCAGACTATCCTACCACACGGCTTTCTCAAAGTCTTACACATCATTCTCCTCCATATATGTTACTCCAGCTCTGCTTTAAATGTATCCAAAGGAAAACCTCAGCTGCACCCTCATAAGTTCTAGGAGCAGAATTAGGCCAATCAGCCCATCAAATATACTTTGCCATTCAATCATGGCTGATCTATCTTTCCCTCTCAACCCCATTCTTCTGCCTTCTCCCCATAAGCCCTGATACCCATACTAACCAAGAATCTGTAAATCTCTGCCTTAAAAAATATCTATTGATCAGTCCTCCCCAGCCGTCTGTGGTAATTAATTCCACAGATTCACCACCCTCTTACTGAAGAAATTCCTCCTCATCTCCTTTCTAAAGGTACGTCCTTTTATACTGAGGCTATGGTCTCTGGTCCTAGACTCTCCCATTGGTGGAAACATCCTCTCCATGTTCACTTTATCCAGACCATCAACTATTTGGTAAGTTTCAATGAAGTTTCCCCCTCAACCTTCCAAACATCCCTCTGTGGCAGTGAGTTAATTAAGATTAGCAAACACAATGGGTGTCTCAACTTCCCTGGGCATTGTCAGATGTTTAGACTTTCCAATCAGCTACCTTTATTTTCTGTGACATCAACAGTGATTCGGCCAAGATAATATATTGAACCAGTCTCAATCTAACAGCATTCAGTGAAGGAGGAATCCCTGAAGTCACACTCTGGAGACAAATTAACTAAATTTTCCAAAAAGTATCTGGTGACTTACAGAAGGCTTAGCGGTTTCTGCAGCTATATCAAGTTGTGCATCACTCAAAGACTGAGTCCCTGGGAGTTTTTCTCCTATCACACTCTGTTCAGCATCCAATTCTGCCAGAACTACCTGTAATTATAAGCAGAATAAATTAATCAACCATCAGGCAATAGCAACAGCTGTGGGGTCATTATGCTAAACAGGAATGTAAGGTTCAAGATTTAGGTTGATTTACACAGAAAGTCTGGGAACAGGCCAGGCTCACTCGTTGATGTACATATTCAAAGTACTTCTCGAGATCTTTTTCCATCTCTTCATCTGATTTTTCCTGCTTAACCTTACTTGGTTCCCTTAACCATATCTTCATTATCAGCCTCATCTGCCCTATGTGGCCGTGAGGTCCAATTCACATTTCTCTCTTGGTAAGAGTGTCTTCTGATCTCTTCATAGACGTTGTTAGTATCTATCTAATATTGACATAGTCATTATTTGGTCAGAGAAAAATAAGCTACGTATCACCCCATTTAAATTATTTCATTCTCCTAATATATCTATCACAGCACCAGTCTGTTTTAATTTTCTAGTGATAAGAGCAAGCATATTCATTCATTCATGACACAGACACAAATACAACCAGCTGGGAAGTTTGTGAATCTTTGATTCATGTTTCTTGTGGGTCAATGGCAATTTCACAATTTGGGGATAAAAACTGTGTACCATGTTTCTTTCCATAGATGCTGCCAGACTGCCAAGTTACTTTTTCAGATTTTCAGCATCTGCAGCTTTTGCATATCCATTATTATGTTCTTAGCACTGTTTTTGCACCTTAAGCTATAGCTCTCACAACCAAAGTAGATGACATTTGGCCCATTAGATCTATGCAAGCAAGAAGAAAGCAATCTTGTTAGTCAAAGTTGAACTGTCCATGCAGTTCAATTTGCTATCTCTCTTCAGGGATACCATCATTAGTTGAGCCAATGTAACAACCTCTGTTGAACAAAATTCATCAAAGAAGGAAACATTTATACCAAACTGATGTATTTCATTTTGCAATGCATTCAAGAGCACAGTCCCCACATGCTGAACCATCTACTGAAAGGCTTACACTCGATCACTGATCACTTTCTGTCAGACACCAACTTCATCTTGAGTGGCCTCAACTTTGGGCAATTCTGCAAGTAGTCCATCATCCACGAATGATGCAGGAATTTCTCTAGGTAAATGAAGCCATACCTCACTCCCTGATCTTGAAAGTTGTCCTCGTGGATGATTTCCTCCTTCAACATCCTGTCTGGGATCAGTTTCTGCAACTTTCTTCTTCTGTATATATAAGTAGAAAGACTTGATAAATGAGATCAGACAAAAGCAACATACTAATGCCAACTTTGTCTGGGGCAGCACCAGTTTGATGTTGAAATAACACGGCTTCAAGGGAGAGACAGTGCCCAGGAAGGTTAATTCAGGGGATTGCGAGACTGACATATTATGAAAGAATGGGTCGACTGGGTTTGTATTCAGCAGGATGAGAGGATATCTTATAGAATCATATAAAATTCTTAAAGGGTTGGACAGGCTAGATGCAGGGAAAATGTTGCCGATGTTGGGTGAGTCCAGAACCAGGGGTCACAGTTTAAGTATAAGGGGTAGGCCATTTAGGACTGAGATGAGGAAACACTTCACCCAGTTGTGAATCTGTGGATTTCTTTACCACAGAAAGCAGTGGAGGCCAATTCACTGATGTTTTAAAGAGAGTTAGATTTAACTATTCGGGCTACAGGATTCAAGGGATATGGGGAAAAAGCAGGAACGGGGTACTGATTTTAGATGCAACCATGATCATATTGAATGGCAGTGCAGGCAAGAAGAGCCAAATGGCCTACTCCTGCACCTATATTTCTATGTTTCTAATCAACCCGTGTGTGCAGTGCCATGTCTTCCCCATTGGAAAAAATACATGGTGTCCACGCAGTTCAATTTGCTGTCTCTCTTCAGGGATACCATCATTAGTTGATCCAATGTAACAACCTCTGTTGAACAAAATTCATCAAAGAAGGAAACATTTATACCAAACTGATGTATTTCATTTTGCAGTGCATTCAAGAGCACAGTCCCCACATGCTGAACCATCTACTGAAAGGCTTACACTTTCTGCCAGACACCAACTTCATCTTGAGTAGCTTCAACTTTGGGCAGTTCTGGAAGTAATCCATCATCCATGAATGGTGCAGGAATTTCTCTAGGTAAATGAAGCCATACCTCACTCCCTGATCTTGAAGGTCGTCCTCGTGGATGATTTTCTCCTTCAACATCCTGTCCGGGATCAGTTTTTGTAGCGTTCTCATTCTGTGTATATAAGTAGAAAGATTTGATCAATGAGAACAGACAAGAGCAACATACTAATGCCAACTTTGACTGGGGCAGCACCAGTTTGATGTTGAAATAACACGGCTTCAAAGGAGAGAAACTGTTCATTTAGCCCAACTCACCTGTCAACATTTGTACTGCATCAGACTATCTTACCACACATCTTCCTCATAGTCTTACACATCATTCCCCTCCATATATGTTACTCCAGCTTTAAATTTATCTAAAGGAAAATGCTCACCTGCACCCTTATAAGTTCATATGATCTAGGAGCAGAATCAGGCCATTCAGCCTATCAAATCTACTTTGCCATTCATTCATGGTTGATCTATCTTTCCCTCACAAACCCATTCTTCTGCTTTCTCTCCATAAGCCCTGACACCCGTACTAACCAAGAATCTGTCAATCTCTGCCTTAGTAAATATCCATTGATTAGTTCTCCACAGCCATCTGTGCAAATGAACTCCACAAATTCACCACCCTCTGACTAAAGAAATTCCTCCTCATCTCCTTTCTAAAGGTACGTCCTTTTATCCTGAAGCTATGGTCTCTGGTCTTAGACAATCCAATTGATGGAAACATCCTCTCCACATTCTACCCAGACCTTTCACTATTTGGTAAGTTTTAATGAATTCCCCCCTCACCTTTCCAAACGCCCCTCTGTGGCAGTGAGTTAATTAAGATCTGCAAACACAATGGATGTCACAACTTCCCTGGGCACTGTCAGATGTTTAGACTTTCCAATCAGCTACCTTTATTTTCTGTGACATGAACAGTTATTTGGCCAAGACAATATATTGAACCAGTCTCAATCAAACAGCATTCAGTGAAGGAGGAATCCCTGAAGTCACACTCCGGAGACAAATTGACACAAAAGATTCTGAAGACACAGATGGCATAGAAGTTGTGTATCACTCATAGACTGATCCCCTGGGAGTTTTTTTTCCTTTCTCTCTCTCCAATTCTGCCAGAACTGCCTGTATTTAGAAACAGAAAGATTTAATCAACACAGGCAATAGCAGCAGCAGACTTAGGGGAGAGAAGTAGAATCCAGAAGCAGCGAGACCTAGTATTGACTGGAAGTCGGTGAGTCAGAGGTAAAGAAGATTTAAAAAGCGCCCCAAAAGCACAATTCAAGTGTTTACCGTGATTTTAATTTAATTTGCAAATTGGTAAATTGGCGAATTAGGCAATTAATCAGCCAATATAACCAAGGTTTGCTAAAGGGGAGCAGCCTTGTTGAGGGAAGTGCCTTGTGAGAAAAGTGCAAGTCTTTGGCTCAAGAGTCCTCGGCGAGGAGGCTGAGGCAAGGAGGCTACAATTGATTGAAATTTTGTTTATGTAGAAATGGCAGGCATTTTGGTGCAGTGTTTCCTGCAGGATGTGGGATGGCAGCGAGAGCGCTGGAGCTTCTGCAAACTACACCTGCAGGAATTGTGTGTCCAGGTGCAGCTACTGAACGAACATGTTGGGGAACTGGAGAAAAATCTGGATGACATCAGGACCATCCGGGAAATTGAGAGTTTCCTGGACAAGACCTACAGTGAGGTCTACGCCAAGGATACAGGAAGGACAAAGGTGGGAGAGTAAGGGGAGTAAACTTGGAGTGCAGGAGACCCAGGTGGCTGTGCCTAATGAAAACAGGTACTGTTTTGGGAGCTGTTGAGGGAGATGACGCTTCCAGTCCGAGCGGCGGACAGGTCGGTGGCTCCAATCCTTGCGATGAGACTTGACTGACGAGACCGACGTCGGGCAGAGCTATAGAGGTGAGTGACTACATTGTCCGAGTTGCGGACTGGAGATTCTGTGGCGGCAGACGAGACTTGAGGATGGTCTGTTGCCTCCCTGGTGCCAGGGTTCAAGATATCACAAACCAAATTCAGAACATCGTCGAGAGGGAAGGTGAACAGCTGTAGTTCTGCACGTAGGCACAAATGACATCGGGACGAAGGGGAAGGAGGTTCTGCAACGCGAGTTTAGAGAGTTAGGAAGAAGACTGAAAAGCAGGACTTTCAGGGTGGTTACCTCTGGATTGCTTCCAGTGCCTCGTGCAAGTATGGGCAGGAACAGGGCGATAGGGGATCTGAATGTGTGGCTGGAGCAGGGGTGGAAAACCCGGGGGGGCCAGACGAGACTCTTCGCCTCCCCCCCCCCCCCCATGTTTTGAGAGGTGGTAGACATTTCCCCCAAGTTTTTGTGATCCGTATTTTAAAATCTCCGCTTTCCACGTGGCAGTGGGGGTGGGACTGATGATCGAGGGCGCGATGATTGGAGGAGGGAGGAGTGACACAGACCTGCGCTTCATCCGCAGGCAGGATCGATCCCGGCTCACCAGCCCTGTCCCGTCCACACGCAAGTTTCCCCCCCCCCCACGGGTGGCCAGAGAGGTCGGGAGTCAGATGCAAGCTGTGCCCCCAGGCCCACAGTCAGCACAGAGAAACAGCACTAAACCCAGCTCAACTCTGCCTGTCCTGCCAGGTTAACCTGCCTGGGCTTGCTGGAAATATGGCCAGCGCGGAGGAGCAGCGTTGGGGTCCCGTCAGTCCAGACAGGGCTGTAGATTAACCCGGTGAGAAAGGCAGAATTGAGCTGCATTTAGCGCTGGATTGAGCCTCCGAAGACTCGTGTGCGTGCGGCCGCCAAAAAATTGTGTCCCCCGTCCCCTCTATGTTTTGATAGTGAGTTCTGCTCTTGGGCTGGAGGACTGGATGCAGGGAGCAAGGATTCAGCATTATAGACCACTGGGATCTCTTCTGGGGTAGGGGTGACTTGTACAAAAGGGATGGGTTACAGCTTAACTGGAGGGGGACCAACGTTTAAACTAAATAGTGGGGGGGAGGGATTAACAAATAGGGAGTTGAAGAGGAAGTGAGTACAGGAAAAGATGTAGGGGAAGTGATTACAGGAAAAGTTACGAAAGACTCCCGAATTAATGGGAAGGAAAGTTTGAGAAGAGATAAGAGAGTAAGGTCAGGGCCAATAGCGACCAGTGTGATAGAGGAGGTGCATACAGAAGTTGAATTGTTGTATATGAACGCGCGAAGTATAAGAAATAAAGTGGAAGAGCTTGAGGCTCAGTTAGAAATTGAAAAGTATGATATTGTGGGAATTACAGACACATGGCTGTAAGAGGACCAGGGCTGGGAACTGAATATTGAAGGGTATACCTCCTATCGAAAAGACAGACAGGTGGGCAGAGAGTGTGGGGTAGCTCTGTTGGTGAGGAATGAAATTCAGTCCCTTGCAAGGGGTGACAAAGAATCAGGAGACGTAGAGTCAATATGCACAGAACTGAGGAATTAAAAATACTCTAATGGAAGTTATCTACAGGCCCCAAAACAGTAGCCTGGATATAGGGTGCAAGTTGAATCAAGAGTTAAAATTGGCATATTGCAAAGGTAATGCTACGGTTGTTGTGGGAAATTTCAACATGCACGTAGACTGGAAAAATCCGGTTGGTACTGGACCCCAAGAAAGGGAGTTTGTGGAGTGCCTCCGTGATGGATTCTCAGGGCAGCATGTACTGGAGCCTACCAGGGAGAAGGCAATTCTGGATTTAGTGTTGTGTAATGAACCGGATTCGATAAGGGAACTCGAGGTAAATGAGCCATTAGGAGGCAGTGACCATGATATGATAAGTTTTAATCTACAATTTGAAAGGGAGAAGGGGAAATTGGAAGTGTCAGCATTACAGTTGAACAAAGAGGACTATGGAGCCATGAGGGAGGAGCTGGCCAAAGTTGACTGGAAGGAAACCCCTGATGACAGTGGAACAACAATGGCAGGTATTTCTGGCAATAATGCAGAGGGTTCATTCAAAGAGGAAGAAAGATTCCAAGGGGAGTAAGGGGCGACTGTGGCTGACAAGGAAAGTCAGAGACAGTATACACATAAAAGAGAACAAATATAACATAGCAAAGTTGAGCGGGAAGCCAGAGGATTGGATAACTTTTAAAGAGCAACTGAAGATAACTAAAAAGGCAATACATGGAGAAAAGATGAGGTACAAAGGTAAGCTAGCCAAGAATATAAAGGAGGATAGTAAAAGCTTTTTTAGGTATGTGAAGAGGAAAAAATTAGTTGAGACCAAAGGTGGACCTTTGAAGACTGAAAAAGGTGAACTTATTATGAGGAACAAGGAAATGGCAGATGAGCTGAACAGGTACTTTGGATCTGTCTTCACTAAGGAAGACACAAACAATCTCCCTGATGTACTAGTGGCCAGAGGATCTAGGGTGACGGAGGAACTGAAGGAAATTCACATTCAGCAGGAAATTGTGTTGGGTAGACTGATGGAACTGAAGGCTGATAAATCCCCAGGGCCCGATGGTCTGCATCCCAGGGTACTTAAGGAAGTGGCTCTAGAAATCGTGGATGCATTGGTGATCATTTTCCAATGTTCTATAGATTCAGGATCAGTTCATGTGGATTAGAGGGTAGCTAATGTTATCTCTAATGTTAACTTTTTAAGAAAGGCGGGAGAGAGAAAACAGGGAATTATAGACCAGTTAGCCTGACATTGGTGGTGGGGAAGATGCTGGAGTCAATTATAAAAGATAAAATAGCGGCACATTTGGATAGCAGTAACAGGATCGGTCCGAGTCAGCATGGATTCACGAAGGGGAAATCATGCTTGACGAATCTTCTGGAATTCGTTGAGAATGTAACTAGGAAAATGGACAAGGGAGAGCCAGTGGATGTAGTGTACCTGGACTTTTAGAAAGCATTTGATATGGTCCCACATAGGAGATTAGTGGGCAAAATTAGAGCACATGGTATTGGGAGTAGGGTACTGACATGGATAGAAAATTGGTTGGCAGACAGGAAACCAAGAGTAGGGATAAATGGGTCCCTTTCAGAACGGCAGGAAGTGACTAGTGGGGTACCGCAAGGCTCGGTGCTGGGACCGCAGCTATTTACAATATACATTAATGATTTAGATGAAGGGATTAAAAGTAACTTTAGAAAATTTGCAGATGACACAAAGCTGGGTGGCAGGGTGAACTGTGAGGAGGATGCTATGAGGATGTAGGGTGACTTGGACAGGTTGGATGAGTGGGCAGATGCATGGCAGATGCAGTTTAATGTGGATAAATGTGAGGTTATCCACTTTGGTGGCAAAAACAGGAAGGCAGATTATTATCTGAATGGTGTCAAGTTGGGAAAAGAGGAGGTACAGCGAGATCTGGGGGTCCAGTCACTGAAAGCAAGCATGCAGATACAGTAGGCAGTAAAGAAAGCGAATGGCATGATGGCCTTCGTAACAACGAGTTGAATATAGTGTTTGTGGAATTCTCTGCCTCAGAAGGCAGTGGAGGCCTTCAAGAGAGAGTTAGATAGAGCTCTTAAAGGTAGCCTATATGGGGAGAAATCAGGAACGGGGTACTGTTTGTGGAAGATCAGCCATGATCACAGTGAATGGTGGTGCTGGCTCGAATGGCCATATGGTCTACTCCTGCACTTATTGTTTATTGTCTAAAACACCGAGATCACTGCACTCAAGGCACTCCCTCTGAGTCCTCACCAGTGCAGGTAGCACATCCATCTTGTTTTTTCGGCGCCCTTACATTCCCCACTGTGATGGAAGGCAAATAACATACCTTATTTCCTCCTTTTCTCCCATGGTCGAGGCAATCAAAACTTCCACAATCAGGGTGATCGAAGCTCCCGCAGTTGGCGATCAAAGCTCCCGGATCAGGGCGATCAAAGCTCCCGCGATCAGGGTGGCCGAAGCTCATGCGGTTGGAGCTCCCGCAGTCGACCCCTAAAGGGCCTGTACCACGGGCATGCGACCTTCATGCAGCAAGCGCGACCTAAAGGGCCGGTCCCACCAACAGGCGCCTGCATGCGGCAAGCGAGACTTAACGTGGTTGCTTGAGCTGTACGGCATGCGGCAAGTGGGACCAAAACAGAAGCGGTAGCCGCACGGAGGTTGAGTGAGTGACACGATGTCGAGGCGGCAGCGGGCCGGCAGGCCGTTGCCGCACGGAATTTTTAAACACGGTCAGTTTTTTGGAGCCCCGCGCGATGTCGGGACCAGCTCCGCACAACTCCATACGGCTCCGGCGATCGAAGTGGGACTAGCTCCGCGAGGCCGTATGGCTCAAGCGACCACGTTAGGTTACGCTTGCCGCATGCAGGCACATGCTGGTGGGATTGGCCCTTTAGGTCTCACTTGCCGCATGCAGGTCGCATGCTTGTGGGACGGGCCCTTTACAAAGGCTGTTGGTGCGGCTGCCATGTACGGCGCCACCGGGTGGAACGTGCAATTTCCACATGGATAGCTCTCAAGGTTAGGATCCATCCACAGACCCTGCACCTTTTAGTCAGTAGCACTAACTGCCATGCCATCACGTTGACTGCGATTGTACAAATTTTACATAAAATCTTTATTTTCCTATAATACCCCTGTAGAAATTAACCTAGTTCTTTGTTTGTTTTTAATAATTCAGATATCAATAAGGTTAGCATCATTTGTTCATCTTTTCATTTAGACTCATACATCAAGGAATATACCTTTTTGCAGTTGTCCTTTAGTGTTAAACAACAAGTGGACCAAGGCAAGAAAGTTGGCAGACTGCAGACGACATGGGCAGGGAAGCTTGGAATTAGTGGCATGAAACCAATCAAGAGAAAAATCAAACGTGAATAGAAAATTCAGGTGTGAAGGGACCGGACAAGGGAGAATGAGCAAGGATAAGGACGAAAGAATTCAAAGCAATAAACTTCAGAAGTTGAAAATCTAAATTACAGAGAATGCTGAATACACTCAACACCTCAGGCATCGATTCTTGAGATGGGAACAGAGGTATTCTTTCAGTTAAGTATTCCGTGGAGTTTAGAAAAATGAGGGGTGATCTTACTAAAACATATAAGATCCTAATGCCCCTGTCCCACTTAGGAAACCTGAATGGAGACGGAGTCTGGAGACTTTGCGCCCCACCCAAGGTTTCTGTGCGGTTCCTGGAGGTTGCAGGTAGTTGCTGGAAGTTGCAGGCAGTGGAAGCAGGTAGGGAGACGGATAAAAACCTCCGGGAACCTCCGGGAACCGCACTGAAGACCTTGGCATTGAAGGTTCTGCATTCAGCTGGCTCCGTTCCTACCTTTCCAACCAATCCCACTTCATCTCTCTCCATAACCACACCTCTGCTACAGCCACTGTCACTCAAGGCGTTCCCCAAGGCTCTGTTCTCGGTCCCCTCCTCTTCATCATCTACATCCTCCCCCTTGGTCATATACTCCGTCACTTCAAACTGGACTTCCATTGCTATGCTGATGACACCCAGATCTATCTCGGCACCAAGTCCCCCCACAACCCCCCTCCCCCCCATATCAACTCCTGCCTGTCAGCCATCAAATCTTGGATGCAACTCAACTTCCTTAAATTAAACAGTAACAAAACAAAATTTCTCCTCATTGGCTCCAAATCAACACTTACCAAAATTAACAACCCCACTCTCACCATCGACGGCACCACTGCCTCCCCATCTCCCCAGGCCCGCAACCTTGGCGTGATCTTTGATTCCACCCTCTCCCTTGAGCCTCACATCCGCCATGTTGTCAAAACATCATTTTTTCACCTCCGCAACATTGCCAAAATCAGACCCTCTCTCACACCCCCCGCTGCTGAAAGACTCATCCATGCCTTCATCTCCTCCCAACTGGACTACTGTAATTCTCTTCTCTTTGGCATTAATTCCAGCAGCATCAACCGACTCCAACTGGTCCAGAATGCAGCCGCCCGACTCATTACCCACACCAAATCCTGGCACCACATCACTCCAGTCCTCAAAGAACTTTACTGGCTTCCCATTTCCCACCGGATCATCTACAAAATCCTGGTCCTCACCTACAAAGCCCTCAACCACTTGGCCCCCCCTTATCTCACTGACCTCCTCTCCCCCTACCAACCCTCACGGTCCCTCAGATCCACATCAGCCGGTCTCCTCTCCATTCTGAAATCCAACCTCTGCACTTTTGCAGACAGAGCCTTCTCCAGGGCAGATCCCAGGCTCTGGAACTCCCTCCCACAATTGATCTGAACTTCTGAGTCCCTCACCATCTTCCAGTCCTGCCTCAAGACCCATCTCTTCACCTCTGCATACCCTTAGTCCCATGTCCCCCTCCCCTTTGCGTCTTACTGCTCTATTTTGTTTTGTTCTTGACTCACTATGTAAAGCGACTTTGAGTCCTTGAAAAGCGCTATACAAATAAAATGTATTATTATTATTATTATTATTATAAGGAGGCTATACAGGGTGTTGGGGTGTTTTCTCCACTGGGAAAGCCTTGAGCGGGGTGAATAACTGCAAGATAAGGGGCTGATCATTTAAAAATGTGGTAGGCATAAATGTTTCCTTGCAGAGGGTGATGAATGTGGTCAATTCTCTGCTCTGGTAGGTAGTTAGATCATTAGAAGTATTTAAAGTGGAGGGATGAATATTCAATACATCAAAAAGAGGGATAAGGAGAAATAGCACAGAGGGCTTGAAGCGAGCATAGATCTGCCATGATCATATTAAATGCAGAACAGTTTGAAGGGCCCGATCATCTACTACAGTTTTGGCTTCTTGTGGTCTTTCATTAGAACATGAAAAGTAACGATGTCAATGACAAGCTCATCCCATCCAACTTAAAACACGGTTGTTTTCTCACTTTTCTAAATCCGATAAAACGTCTTCAACATGAAATATTACCTCTGCCTCTCTGCACAGATGCTTCCTGATCAACTGAATATTTCCAGCATTTTCTCTCTTTATTTTCAGCATTGGCCATCTATAACTCTAATTTCCCTTTCCACTGACACAATCTGAAGAAGTGTCTCGAGCCGAAACATCACTGATTCCTTTTCTCCAGAGATGCTCTGACCAGCTTTTTGCATCTATCTTCAGTTTAAACCAGCAAATTCCTTTTTACACATGCATTCTCCATATATTTATTAATGAACTAGAATAAGTGGGACCCGTTGGGTCCCTGTCACACGGGAGGCCTTGTCCCCCAACGCAACCCATTCCCCAATTCCACCACTCACCTGTTCCCCCAACGCAACATTGCACCACTCACGCATAGCCCCCAAATGCGCAGGCACGGCTCATTCGCCCTCATCCCCCAGCACTCCCTCTTCTTTCCCCTCTCCTCCTCCTCTCCCCAATCCCTCCCTCACCTCTCCCTCCCTCTGCTTTCCCCAAACCTCAGTCACTCCGTCCCTCCCTCCATAACTCCTCTCCCTACCCCCCTCCTATCCCTCTATCCCCCACCTCCCCTATCCCCTCGCTATCCCTCCTGACCTCCCACATTGCCCTCCTCTCCCTCTATTCCCCCACTCTCCTCACCTCCCCCCCTTTCCCCCTCTCCCTCCCTACCTCTTCCTCTCCCTCACTCCCCCCACTCTCCCTCCTCCCCTCCCCACGATCCTTCCCCTCTCCTCCTCCCCCAATCCCTCCCTCTCCTTTCCCCTACCCTCAGTCATTCTCTCTCTCCATCCATAAAGAAGCAGCATCTGCAGTTCCGTCCTCCTCAGGTCATTCATTGTTAACTGCGGTTTAGATCCCATTGATTTGATTTTTGTTTTTTTGGGGGGGGATGGGGGGAGCGCGTGCGTGTGTGTATCCCCGTCCTGTCCAACCGCCCGTTGCTGCTCGGTCCGTCCCCAGAAGAGAAGAGGTGTGAAATGTGAATGAAGCCAGAGGAAGGGATAGAGATGGAAGGGGACAGGGGACAGAGGGAGGGGGGGGGGGGGGATGGTTGAGTAAACCAAGTTGTTGCGGTGGGAGCCACATCTTCCCGCCCCCACACCTTTCCGGTTTCCACATAGATCACTCCCCCTGCAATTCCTTGGTTCCCTTCCCGACCAAACCACACCCTCCCAAAGTATTTCCCACAACAAATGCAGGAGATGTAACACCAGTTCATATATGTCCTCCCTCACATCCATCCAAGGCCCCCAGCACCCCGTCCAGGTGAGTACCTCATTAGCGACATATGCCTCGCCATGTTCTGTCTCGCTCTCTGAACTTGGGATCGTTGATAATGAAGGCACTTTCAATGTCATATCCGCTATCCGATGTTTCTTTTGTTGCCACTGTATTTATAGAAAAGACTGTTTGCTCAATGCTGTATGCAGTTTTCTATTCTTTGTACTTATTTTTACAAAATAAGAAATTATATGCTGGCTTTATGCTGTGAACAGCCCAAAGTGCCTCATAGGACCTTCATCAAACAAAGTCTGACACAAAGCTGCCCTCACAAATAGTAGGATGCATTAGCAAAATCTCAGAGGCAGATTTTAAAAAGAGAAACCAACAGTTTTGTTGGCAGGAGGAATAGAAACATAGAAACATAGAAATTAGGTGCAGGAGTAGGCCATTCGGCCCTTTGAGCCTGCACCGCCATTCAATATGATCATGGCTGATCATCCAACTCAGTATCCCGTACCTGCCTTCTCTCCATACCCTCTGATCCCCTTAGCCACAAGGGCCACATCTAACTCCCTCTTAAATATAGCCAATGAACTGGCCTCGACTACCCTCTGTGGCAGAGAGTTCCAGAGACTCACCACTCTCTGTGTGAAAAAAGTTCTTCTCATCTCGGTTTTAAAGGATTTCCCCCTTATTCTTAAGCTGTGACCCCTTGTCCTGGACATCCCCAACATCGGGAGCAATCTTCCTGCATCTAGCCTGTCCTTAAGAATTTTGTAAGTTTCTATAAGATCCCCTCTCAATCTCCTAAATTCTAGAGAGTATAAATCAAGTCTATCCAGTCTTTCTTCATAAGACAGTCCTGACATCCCAGGAATCAGTCTGGTGAACCTTCTCTGCACTCCCTCTATGGCAATAATGTCCTTCCTCAGATTTGGAGACCAAAACTGTATGCAATACTCCAGGCGTGGTCTCACCAAGACCCTGTACAACTGCAGTAGAACCTCCCTGCTCCTATACTCAAATCCTTTTGCTATGAAAGCTAACATACCATTCGCTTTCTTCACTGCCTGCTGCACCTGCATGCCTACTTTCAATGACTGGTGTACCATGACACCCAGGTCTCGCTGCATCTCCCCTTTTCCTAGTCGGCCACCATTTAGATAATAGTCTGCTTTCCTGTTTTTGCCACCGAAAGGGATAACCTCACATTTATCCACATTATACTGCATCTGCCAAACATTTGCCCACTCACCCAGCCTATCCAAGTCACCTTGCAGTCTCCTAGCATCCTCCTCACAGCTAACACTGCCCCCCAGCTTAGTGTCATCCGCAAACTTGGAGATATTGCCTTCAATTCCCTCATCCAGATCATTAATATATATTGTAAATAGCTGGGGTCCCAGCACTGAGCCTTGCAGTACCCCACTAGTCACTGCCTGCCATTGTGAAAAGGACCCGTTTACTCCTACTCTTTGTTTTCCAAACTTACGAATCATGCCTAGTACATTCTTATCCAAATTGTTGATATAAACCACAAACAGCAATGGTCCCAGCACTGATCCCTGAGGCACACCACTGGTCACAGGCCTCCAGTTTGATAAACAACCTTCCACCCTCACCCTCTGTTTCCTTCCACAAAGCCAATTCTCTATCCAGACAGCTAGCTCGCCTTGGATCCCACACGATCTAACTTTCCAGAGCAGCCAACCATACCTTATCAAATACCTCGCTGACGTCTATATAGAAAACATTCATGGCTTTGCCCTCATCAACTTTTTGGTTATTTTTTCAAATCTCAATCAGATTTGTAAGACATGATTTTCCATGTACAAAACGGTGTTGACCATCCCTAATCAGCCCTTGTCTATCCCAAATGCATATATATTTTATCCCTCAGAATTCTTTCCATAGGTTGCCTGCAACAGATGTTCGGCTCACAGGTCTACAGTTTCCTGGCTTTTTATTGCAGCCCTTCTTAAATAAAGGCGCAACATTAGCCACCTGTGGCACCTAATTAGGATTTGTATATCATAGCTAGGATTCCTGCAATTTCTCTTCTCGCTTCCTACAGTGTCCTCGGATATATCTGATCAGGCCAGAGAGACTTATTGAGGCCCACTTGCATTATCTTCATCAGCGACCCCACCGAAGAACACCAGGCCATCATCTCCTAAACTATTTCTGATCTCATCACCTCTGGTCATCCGATCCACAACCTTCAATCTTATTATTTCTTATTCCACCCTGGCCTCAAACACACCTGGTCCATCTCTGATATCTCTCTCCCGTACCTTGATCTCTCTGTCTCCATCACAGGGGACAGACTATCGACTGATATCTGGTGTAAACCTACGGACTCTCATAATTTTCAGGACAACACTTCCTCCAACCCTGCGCTTGCAAGGACTCTATACCCTACTCTTAATTCCTCTGTTTCTGCCGCATGTGCTTCCAAGACGAGACTTTCTGACCCGACATCCGAGATTTCCTCTTTCTTCAGTAAACATTGTTTCCATCCTTCCCTTATAGATGGATCCCTCATCTGTGTCTCCTCTGTGCCCCATAGGTCTGCTCTTGCTCCCCCTCCTCCTTACCTTTCACCCCACCAGCCTCCACGCCCAACGCATCATACTCTAACATTTCCGCCTCCTCTTACACACTCCCACCTCCAGTCACATCTTCCAGGCTTCCCCCTTTCCACTGAGACTGCTCCTTCTGCAACTACTTGTATTACTTATACCTTCTCACCCAAACCACCCCCTCCCCAGGTACTGTACCTCCCCCTGCAACCACAGGAGATGTAACATCTGTCCCAATACCTCCTCCTTCACCTCCATCCAGGACCCCAACGGTTCTCCCAGGTGAGACAGAGGTTCACATGCACCACCTCTAACATCATCTAGTGCATTGTGTTCCCAATGTGGCCTCCTGTAATTCGATGAGACCAAGCGTAGACTTGGCAATCATTTCAATGAACACTTGCACTCAGTCTACTAAGGCCCACTGTATCTCCTGGTTGTTAACCATTTTAACTTCCCTACCCATCTGGATAAACATTGGATTCTCCAATTTTAGGTAACCTCCTACTAAACCTTCACACAATCTCCACAACCCCCCCCCCCCCCCCCCCCCCCCCCCCCCCTCCCCACCCCCCCCCCCCCCCCCCCCCCTTTTCTTTCCCCACCCCCTCTCCTACCCTGTGCCTGACCTAGAAATCCACGCATTTCACCCTAACCCCATCCCACCTGTTGTTTTGCTCTCTCTAAATTCACAATTCTTCAACCTTGTCTCACACCTAGCCAGCGGCCGTCTGTTTTAAATTCGTTTTTTTTTAATAGTTTTTAGTGAGTCCTGTTTTTTGTTTGTAGGGGATATGGTCTTTTTATTGTAGGGGGTAGGTCTAACTTTATTTCTAGGTCCCTACCTGGTCGGTGTGGCAGCCTTTTCTCCGGGCTGCCTGTCGACCCGTCCTGGTGGCCTACCAGCAGGCTTGGTGAGCCCGTTTCCTGGCGGCAGCACTGTGCTGGAGCGCTGGAGCGGAGCGGAGTGGAGCAGGCGATGCATTGCCTGGATCACCGCGCTGGAGCGACGCGCTGGAGCTCTAGCGAGCTGGACCGCCGAGAGCAACATCTCTGGGCTGCGGGTCTGCGGAGCGGAGAGGCGGCGTGTGGAGAGGTGGCAGTGCGGAGAGGCGCAGTGCGGAGAGGTGGCGCCGACTTTTTCATTGGGAGCCTGGGAGCTCCAAACCGGCGCGGCCTTGTCGGCTTCGGCAGCCGCGGGCTCCAACCAGGAAGCGGCCGTTCCAGGTGGCCCAGCCGCCGAAAGGACTCTCCCGAAGCCGGAGCAAGACCACCCGGTGAGAACGGCCAGGGACATCGGGCCTCCGTAGGGGCAATTGCTGTGGCCTCAATAGGCCTGACTTTGGGGTGAACATGGGGTGGGGACTGGACATTGTGCCTTCCCCCACAGTGCTATCCACTGTGGGGGGATGATTTTTTTGTCTAATTGTAATTCTGTAAGTTGGTGTCCAAGATGGCTGCCGTGAAGAGAGAATGGACGCTGGCGCGCTTTGGCTGCCGCTGCTCTCTCTTCACACTGTGTTTTTGATTTTCTGTTTTTGGATTGAATTCTGTTTTTAATTTGTGTCTCTGTGATGTCTTTATTACTCATTTTATTCCGATTATATGTTTTTATTCCGATTACTATGTAAGGTGTCCTTGAGATGTCTGAAAAGCGCCCATTAAATAAAATTTATTATAATTATTATTATTAAACCCCCCTTGCCTGCATCCACATATTACCTACCATATGTTGTCTCCCCTCTTCTTTCTTCTCCCCCTTTACAATTAGTCTGAAGAAGTGTCTCAATAGACAATAGGTGCAGGAGTAGGCCATTCGGCCCTTCCAGCCGACACCGCCATTCAATCTGATCATGGCTGATCATCCCCAATCAGTACCCCATTCCTGCCTTCTCACCATATCCCCTGATTCCGCTATCTTTAAGAGCCCTATCTAGCTCTCTCTTCAAAGTATCCAGAGAACCGGCCTCCACCGCCCTCTGAGGTAGAGAATTCCACAGACTCACAGCTGTCCTCGTCTCCGTTCTAAATGGCTTACCCCTTATTCTTAAACTGTAGCCCCTGGTTCTGGACTCCCCCAACATCGGGAACATGTTTCCTGCCTCTAGCGTGTCCAAACCCTTAACATTCTTGTATGTTTCAATAAGATATCGTCTCATCCTTCTAAACTCCAGAGTGTACAAGCCCAGCTGCTCCATTCTTTCAGCATATGACAGTCCCGCCATCCCGGGAATCAACCTTGTAAACCTATGCTGCACTCCCTCAATAGCAAGAATGTCCTTCCTCAAATTAGGGGACCAAAACTGCACACAATACTCCAGGTGTGGTGTCACTAGGGCTCTGTACAACTGCAGAAGGACCTCTTTGCTCCTATATTCGATTCCTCTGGTTATAAAGGCCAACATGCCATTCACTTTCTTCACTGCCTACTGTACCTGCATGCATACTTTCATAGACTGATGTACAAGGATCCCCAGATCCCGTTGTACTTCCCCTTTTCCCAACTTGACACCATTTAGATAGTAATCTGCCTTCCTGTTTTTGCTACCAAAGTGGATAACCTCACATTTATCCACATTAAACCTCATCTGCCATGCATCTGCCCACTCCCCCGACCTGAAATGTCACCTATCCGTGTTTTCGAAAGATGCTGTCTGATCTGCTGAGTAACTTCAGCGCCTTGTGTCTTTTATCTGCTGCCTTAGGACTTCCAGCACCTCCTTGACCGTAACACAGACTGTCCTCAAGACGTCACTATTAACAGTCCCAAGTTCCACAGTCTTCATATCTTTCTCCATGGTAAAATAAGAGGAAAAATACTAATTGAGGACCTTGCCCATGTCCTGCAGCTCCACACAGAGATGATCACTTCGGTTTCTCAGGGGCCATATTCTCTCTCTATTTACTCTCTTTCAATTGTACTTACAAAATCTCTTTGGATTTTCCTTTATATTATCTGCCGGAACTATCTCCTGCCCCCAATTTACACTCCTTCAACAGAAGGAGGGTATGTTCCTCGGATCACGAAAATCCTCCAGGGATACATGTGATCCCTGCTGTCTATACCTGTCCAATGCCTCCTCCTCTGTCCTGACTTGAGCCTCAATTTCTCTCCTCATCCAAGCTTCCTTACTCCCACCTGCCTTGCCTTTCACTCTAACAGTAACATGCATGCCCTGAACTCGTATCATCTTTGCCAACAAACAACCTACTTCAATCAACTTTAGCAAGTTCCTGTCTCATACCATCAAAGTTGGCCTTGCCCCAATTTAGAATTTTAACTTGTGGGCCCATCTTGTCCTTATCTAGAACTATTTCAAAGCTAACAGCACTGAGGTTGCTGGTTCCAAAAGGCTGGCCCACAGATATTTCCATCAGTTGCCCTTTCCACATTCGTAAGAGTAGACCAAGCTTTGCCCTCTCCCTTGTAGGGCCCGCCACATATTGCCTGAGGAAATTTTTCTGAACAAATTTGACAAATACCACACCTTCTAAGCCCTAGGCATGACAGACCCAGTCTTACTGGGAAAATTAAAATCCCCTGCTGAGACAACCCTAATAATCTTGTAGCCACCTGCAAATGCCAAGCATATTTGGTCTTCTAATTCCCGTTGACTATTTGGGGGGTCTATGGTACATATCCAACAAGGTGATCATTCCCTTTTAATTTCTCAGTTCCACAGATGTAGCCTCACTAGATGAACCATCAGTAATGTAATCTCAGACCACAGCCGTGACATTATCCTTTTAATCAATATAGCTTCACCACCTCCCCTTTTACCCTCACCTCTATCTCCCCTGTAGCACCTATCCCATGGAATATTAAACTCCCATTTCTGTCCCTCTCTTAGTTAAGTTTTTGTAACAGCTGAAGCATCCCAGTCACACATACCTATACATGCCTGGAGTTCATCCGCCTTACCTGTCAGGCCTTTCGCATTAAAATAAATGTAGGGCAAATGTAACTTGCTTATGTTAAATTCCATCTGCTATTCCTTACTCTACCTCCCCAGTTTATCTAGAACCTGGTGTAATTTGCAATAACTTTCTTCAGCCCACTGTTTAACCAACTTTTGTGTCATCTGTAAACTTACTACCCACACCAACTACATACTCATCCAAATCGTTAATATAGATGACAAGCAAGAGCACACAGCTGGTCATCGGTTTCCAAACGAAAAAAACAATCCTCCACTACCAACCTCTTACTCTTATCACCAAGCCAATTTAGTATTCAATTGGCTATTTCATCCTGAATCCGGTATGATCCATTCTTCCAGACCAACCTATCATGCGGGACTTTGTCAAAGACCTCGCCAAAGTCCATGAATCAACCAAGAGATCCTCTTGATCACCTCTTGGAAAATTAAAAAATAATTTTGTAAGAGATTTCCCATGCACAAAGCCATGCTCACTATCCCTAATCAATCCATACCTTTCCAAATGCCAGTACATCCTGTCTCTCAATAACTTTCCCTACCATTGATAGAGGCTCACCGGCTCTGCTACTCTGGCTTGTACTTGCAACCTTTCTTAAATAAAGGCACAAATAAGCCACCCTTCGGTCTTCCGGTACCTCACTAAAGACAATGCAAATATCTCTGCCAGGGCCGATGCCTTCCCACAATGCTCAATTAGTGATTATAAGTTTACAAGGTATAGGAGCAGAATTAGGCCATTTGGCCCATCAAGTCTACTCCACCATTCAATCATGGCTGATCTATCTTTCCCTCTCAACCGCATTCTCCTGCCTTCTCCCCATAACCCCTGACACCTGTACTAATCATGAATCTATCAATCTCTGTCTTAATATCCATTGATTTGGCCTCCAGTCTTTTGTGGTAACAAATTCCACAGATTCACCGCCTTCTCTCTAAAGAAATTCCTCTTTCATTTCCCTCTGTTACTCTCTTCATAGTTGGCTTCACCGGAGTTGAATGGTTTTGTACCAATTACCCAAAACGCTGCAATTGCTCTCCTCATAATTCTCATCCTCCGCTCTGATTCAAACTCTGGTGCTTTCGAAGTTTTATTTTTTGACAAGTCCACAGCATCGCGCCTCCATGACAGAATCTGCATTTAAAAAAAGGCATAATTGTGTTTAACGTATATATTTTCATATTATCTTGCTGCATTGCATGAAGCAGATTGTTGAGCATTTGCATGTCTTGGTTTGTTGCACAGCATTTTTTTCACTGTCTTGCAGAACATGTGCAATTGAAGTTCAATTAACACGTGGTTCATGTGTAGAGCCATAGTTTCATATAGCACATAAATGAGCGCTTGAGCCCAACTTGCTCTATCAACAAGATGCTCTATCTACAATTGTCTCACCTGCGCACATTTGCACACATCTCTCTAAATCTTTCCTATCCATGAATCTGTCCAAATGTCTTTTAAAAGTTGTTATAGTACCTGTCTCAACTATCTCCTGTGGCAGCTTGTTCTATATACCCACCACCACATGTGTGAAAAAGCTATATCTCAGGTTTCTACTAAATCCTTCCACCCTCAACTTATACCTACAGTATGTCCCATGTTTTTTTGTTCCCCTACTCTGGATAAAAGCATTTATCCTATTTCACTTCGGAGTCACGTGCGTGACTACGTGAAGAACCCCGCCAGGACGCATGTGTGTCATATCGCTACACGCATTGCGAAACAGTCAGGCGGGGTGGAACAACGTTCCCCCGCAGCGGCAGTTTAAAAGCCGGAACCTGCAGGTAAGAGTTACTCTGCGGTCTTTTTGTGTTTCCCATACCGATTTACAGGTGGGGAGCATGGACAAGTCAAAGAAAGCAAAGAGGGCTGCGACAAAGCTGGTGGGGGAGGGCCGCAGAGTAGCGGGCAGCCAGCAGCGGCCAGCGGCACTTGAATCACCGATAATGGGATCAGCTGTGCCCGATGTCACCTCCGCACCGGCCAGATCCACTCCGCGGCCGGGCGGTAAGGCAAAACAGAAAACTAACAAAGTCGTGGACTCAGATGAGTCCGACTTTGAGCAGCCGCGGGCGGCCAGCGACCGTGAGCGCTGGAGCCGGATGGAGCGGTGTGTGGAGCATTTGCTCCAACGTGACAGGCTCCGGGAGATGGAGTCGAGTCACTGTGGGCTCTATGTAAAACCCACAGCAGCACCTCTTGTAGGGCTGCACAGTGCTTCTCCCTCATCAGAGGGGAGCACTGGGGGTCAGTACTGGGCTGATCCTGAAGAGGGGTTTGCAGAAGAGAAATCAAGCGTGCAGGGGGTGCAGGAACGTGAGAATCTACTGGACATGGTGTCCAACTTCATAAACATCGAAGCAAGTCAAGGAGCTCGATGAGGAAGAAAAAACCCTGGGACTCATAAAAGGGACTTCATCAAAAACCCACTACGGCCATAGACAGCACCCCTACGCACCCACCAGTAGAACAAGACCAACTGGTGAAAGCTTGAAGGTCCGGTACACCAAACATGAGTCTTTTTTTAGGCCATGGCCCAGGCCGGCCTTCTTGGAAGATACGCGAACCTCCAACATCAACCAAACCACAAACCCAGACACCAACGCCTCAACATCAACGAAGGATTTACAAAAAGAAGTAAACCTGCCACTGATAACTATGAAGGTAGGTGGGTCTGGTTCCCTACAAATTGCAGGGAGCATGGAGGTTGGGGGAGAGATTACTCCATCCAGAAAGGAGTGTATGTTAACTACCGATACTTATATTTTAAGCAGTATCCAGGGATATACAATAGAATTTATACACAAGTACAGCCCTCCAGTTCAACATATACCGAACCGAATGTTCGTACTTTCTGGTAAAGAAAAATCAAAAGCGCATGCTGAACTGGAGCGGCTTTACGCAAAAGGTGTAATTGAAAAATCCCAACGCGAACCGCTAGAATTCGTGTCCAATATCTTTACCAAAAACAAAAAAGATGGTGGTTGTCGCATCATCATAGATCTGACCAAATTGAATACATTTGTACAATATATTCATTTTAAAATGGAAACCTTTGTTACTGCTAAACAATTGATTTCCAAAGGTTACTTCATGGCTAGCTTCAATTTAAAAGATGCTTACTATTCAGTGCCTATATGAGGTGACCACAGATGTTACTTAAAATTCAACTGGATGGGACAGCTCTGACAGTATAGAGAGCTGCCAAATGAGTTAACACCAGCCCCCAGGCTGTTCACAAACATTTTGAAACCAGCTCTAGCGTTTCTACGGAAACGTAAACACATGGTCATGGCATATCTAGATGACATACTTATTGTGGGCAAAACTTTGGAATTGGCCAAACAAACTGTAACAGCCACAAAACAGTTATTTGGAAAACCTGGGGTTTATTATCCATCCAGTTAAATCTAAATTAACGCCTTCCACTACTATGGACTATTTGGGGTTCACCATTGACTCAGTTCACATGTCGGTGACTTTGCCAAAGGGAAAGGCTATAGACTTAATAGAGGCTTGCAATAACCTCATTGACATCAGTAAACCGTCCATCAGATTGGTAGCAAAAGTAATTGGCAAAATGGAGGCTGCTTTCCAAGCCACACAATTTGGACCTTTACATTACCAAAATTTACAGAGAGCAAAAATACAAGCACTCAAAATCAATGCTGGTCATTTTGACAGACCAATGAAGCTACCAATCAAAGCTATAATGGAACTAAAATGGTGGATAGATAACATTTGGCTTTGTTTCAATCCAATCATTATCAGCAACCCTTCTATGGTGCTACAAACTGATGCCAGTGCACTTGGTTGGGGTGCCACCAATTCCATCTCCAGCTGTGGAGGTAGATGGACTGCTCAGGAGGCATCATTATTACTAACACTGGGCATAAACTACCTGGAAATGTTGGGTGCATTCTATGGCCTAAAGTCATATTGTACTGGGTCATATCACCAGCATGTTAGACTACAGATTGACAATACCACCGTGGTAGCATATATCAACCACATGGGTGGAAACAAATCGACATCATGTGACAATCTGGCTAATACAATTTGGCAGTGGTGTATCCAGAGAGATATTTGGATATCAGCTACTTACCTACCAGGTAAACTAAATTTAGTGGCAGACACCAGGTCGCGCAAATTTAACGAAAACACCAAATGGATGTTGACTAAAAAAGTATTTGCTGATATTACAGCACGATATGGAACACCAGATATCGATCTATTCGCATCCAGGCTTAATCACCAGTTATCAAACTATGTTTTGTGGGAACCAGACCCTGGGGCAGCGGCGACAGATGCATTTTCGCTGCATTGGGGGGAAATTGTTTATTTATGCATTCCCTCTTTTCTGCCTCATCAGTCGGGTATTAAGGAAAATACAGCAAGACTCTGCATCTGTTATTTTGGTAGTACCCGATTGGCCTACACAACCATGGTTCCCAGTGATACTGAACATGGTATTAGAACCATGTATCACCATCCCGAATAGACCAGACTTATTGGTTCATCCTGTAACAAGGGATAGCCACCCATGCCATAACTATTTGAATTTATTAATTTGTAGAGTTTAAAAATACCACTACTACAGCTGGGACTGACGGACCGAACAGTGAACATGATTTTGGCGGCCCACAGACAGTCCACCAAATAACAGTATCTGGTCTATATCAGGAAGTGGGAGATGTATTGTCACAAAAACAGCATCACCTACAGAGATATGAACATCCCGTCTATTCTGGAATACCTGGCAGGCCTCCATTATGATGAAGGGCTCAGGTATAGTGCCATCAACTGCGCCAGAAATGCCCTATCAACTTATCTATGGCAAGGAACAGAGCATCACTCTGTTGAGACTCACCCACTGGTAACAAAACTTATGAGGGGAATTTTTAATACCAATCCCCCAAGAACCAGGTACTCCCAAATATGGGATGTGAGTATTGTCCTGAAGATGCTCAGGAATTGGTCTCCAGCAACAGCTCTGTCCCTACATAGACTGACATTAAAAACAGTCATGCTAATGGCATTGGTCACGGCACAAAGGGTACAGTCTTTACATAAATTAAGACTGGACAACATGACTTCTTCATCTGAAAATAATACGTTTCATATTTATGAATTAGTAAAGCAGAGCAGACAGGGATCAGCAGGCCTCAATATAGAATTTAGGTCTTACCCAACAGATGATCGTCTCTGTATAGTAAGACATTTGTCGTTATACATGGAGAACACGAAAATCATCAGAGGCAATGAGAAGGCACTTTTAGTCAGCCATAAGCAACCACACAAAAGAGTGACGGTCCAGACCATCTCAAGATGGCTGAAAGAGGTTCTAATACAGGCTGGGTGGATACTAATATTTTTAAATCTGTCCACCAGGGCCGCAGCTACATCGGCAGCTATGCAGTTGGATGTACCAATGGACCAAATCCTCAAGGCAGCAGGATGGTCAGGGGAAAAAACATTCCAACTATTTTATCATAAACCAGTCATGAAACCTGGAACGTTTGCAGAAACAATTTTAAGTTCTGTAATTTAATTTACCCCATAAATAGGGGCTATAATTTTGTGTTAATAAATTTCATGGATTTCAATGTCGGATTCATGTCTAAATTATGTTGACACAATTCCTCCTACAGTCATTAAGGCAGATGTGATGCATGGACTCGTTTCCACGGCATGAAATCACAGAGCTTTGAACTCACGTGACTCCGAAGTAAAATAGTAAGATTAAACGAGAACTTACCAGTTCGAAGTTTGATCGTTATTTTATGAGGAGTACGTTGAGGGAATACATGCCCTCCGCTCCCACCCATGATCATATACTCAACTGATATTTCTTTCTCTAATCTTACTATGTTTAAGACATTACAGTTATCTGTGATTTCACACCGCTGCTTTGAAGAATGACACGCATGTGTCCTGGCAGGGTTCTTCACGTATTCCCTCAACGTACTCCTCATAAAATAACGATCAAACTTCGAACTGGTAAGTTCTCATTTAATCTTACTATGTATTCCCCTCATGATCTTTTACACCTCCATAGGATTACCCCAATACAACATCCCAACTCCTATACTCTATACCCTGACTGATGGTGGTCAATGTACAAAAAGCCTCCTTGACCACCCTATCTAACTGTTACTCTACTTTCAATGAACTATGTACCTAAACTCCTAGATCCCTCTGCTCTACAACAATCCCCAGGGGCCACCCATTCATTGAGTAATTTATGTTTTTGTGTGCCAGTAATGCTGCTGAAAGCAAGATCTTCATTACACTTGTACCTCACTGCATTTGTGCATCATGTGGCGGCACCTGGTGGTAGGCCACAGGCAGAGCGAACCCTCGGCTCTGGAGGGAGAAGTTAGCTGTCTCGGTGTGGGAGGCGCAGGTCACGGGGTTGACGCATAGGGGTATTGAAGGTCGGGCAACGCCCGTGCCCATTTGAGGAGTAGGGAGCTGTATCATGCCGAATAAAACACTTCTCGAGCACACAACTTGTGTCCGCTTAGTTTTTGGCTGGATCCTGCGAGTCCCCGCTACACTGGTGACCCCGACGCCCAGGAGTGTAATCCTGGAAGGGAAATTTAGTAAATGCATTTCGCCACTGCTGCCGATGAGGCTGACTCAACGCCTGAAGTTGCCTACAGTTTGGACCTCGCAGCCGGGAGTTTGGTTCCGACAGGCCGAGTCCCAATTCTACATCCGCAGCGTAACGGCCGACAAGACCCGTTTCCACACATTCAGAGACTGACATCGAGTGCTGCTGGAGGGTCATCAACTCGGTCAAAGACGCTCTTTGGTCTGCCCGAGCGTTGCTCACCACCTAGCAGAGCGAGATGTCCGTCAGGGAATGTTGCCGACTGGCCCACTGCAGACTGCAGGAGTACGTGCTAAGGGACTCGCTGAAGCTTGGTGCAGCCAACGCCAAGGCTCGGTGGGGGAGGGCCACAGTCTAGAGTCCTTCCGCTGCTGGACATAGGGGGCACGGTGTGGTGGAGACGCCTCTCAAATTAAATTAAGGGAAGGTATCCCACGCCAGGGGGCCACATGAGTGGCATGGGTGGGGGACATTATTTGTGGAAGTGAAAATGTCAAATGGAATTTTCGCACTGTAAAAACTGTATATATTTATTACTTGGACAGGGGCCACAGAGTGGCACGGGTGGGGGACTGTTTGGTGAAATTTGACAAATGTAAAAAAATTGTACTGAAAAAACTTGTATAGTCTCCGAAAATTTCGGATGAATTTTGTTTGTTTGAATGGTTCAGGAATTGTATATATTTATCAATTGAATAAAGTCTATTTTGAAATTAAAAAAAACAAAAAACTAGGGATCAGCAACTAAATGTGGACAGCCTGCAAATCCAAGGGCCATTATATTATGGAAAAAGAATCACCAGATAATATCCGGTCTATTGCTACAACATAGCTTTATCCCCTTTATATGGTTCTGGTTGACTTGAGGAAGTATGGTTCATGACTAAAGTCCGGAGTCATCTCAAGCCATACAATCAAAGGGATGCGAGTAGTATTGGCAGACTGCATCACCTGCGATAATAATCAGATTAGAAGGATTTCTACAATAGGATTCTGAACCATGCTGCGAGCATTGGGCAGCAGTACAAATGCCCAAAACACCACTCCACCAAGTTCAGGAACAGTTGCTTTCATATAACAATCAGGCTCTTGTATCGATCCGCACAACCCTAATCCTGCGTCAGCAATGGACCTGCCTCTTGCACAAACATAAACTTGTTTTTTTTTCTCATTTATTTTTTGCCCAGATGATTTGGTTTGTTGCAGTCCTTTTGCAAAACTATCTTATAGAATTTACGTGTGATTTATGAATTATTTAGGATTTTATGCGTTGTCTGTATATGTGTCTCTGCAAGTAAATATTCATTATACTTGTGTGTAGGACAACAAACAACCTGAATTCACTTGAATGGAGTATCTTAGTTGTAATAGGTGTGTGCAAAGTGGGTCGCAGCCCTTCTATATCAGATATCATTTAAATCACAATCTCCAATGATAGTTCACTGTCCACCATTTTGAAAGAGGCAGGAGATCCATTCAACCAGTGAAAATCACCCTTTACAAAATAGGAAACAACTCCAAAATCAACTGGGAGCACAAACAATTCCCTTCTCTGGCGAATGTCCAAAAACCTCGGATCATCGGGAAATGTAAAACACAATGGATCTACCAGGTTCTACCAATAGACAATAGACAATAGGTGCAAGAGTTGGCCATTCGGCCCTTCGAGCCAGCACCGCCATTCAATGTGATCATGGCTGATCATCCGTAATCAGTTCCTGCCTTCTCTCCATATCCCATGACTCCGATATTTTTAAGAGCCCTATCTAGCTCCTTCTTGAAAGCATCCAGAGAACCCGCCTCCACCTGAGGCAGAGAATTCCACAGACTCACCACTCTCTGTGAGAAAAAATGTTTCCTCATCTCCGTTCTAAAGGGCTTACTCCTTATTCTTAAACTGTGACCACTGGTTCTGGACTCCCCCAACATCTGGAACATGTTTCCTGCCTCTAGCGTGTCCAAACCCTTAACAATCTTATATGTTTTAATGAGATCCCTCTCATCCTTCTAAACTCCAGAGTGTACAAGCCCAGCTGCTCCATTCTCTCAGAAAATGACAGTCCCGCCATCCCGGGAATTAACCTTGTAAACCTAAGCTGCACTCCCTCAATAGCAAGAATGTCCTTCCTCAAATTAGGGGACCAAAACTGTACACAATTCTCCAGGTGTGGTCTCACTAGGGCTCTGTACAACTGCAGAAGGACATTTTTGCTCCTATATTCGATTCCTCTTGTTATAAAGGCCAACATGCCATTCGCGTTCTTCACTGCCTGCTGTACCTGCATGCTTACTTTCATAGACTGATGTACAAGGACCCCCAGATCCCGTTGTACTTCCCCTTTTCCCAACTTGGCGCCATTTAGATAGTAATCTGCCTTCCTGTTTTTGCTACCAAAGTGGATAACCTCACATTTATCCACATTAAACTTCATCTGCCATGCATCTGCCCACTACCCCAACCTGTCCAAGTCACCTTGCACTCTTTATAGCATCCTCCTCACATTTCACACTGCCACCCAGCTTTGTGTCATCTGCAAATTTGCTAATGTTACTTTGAATCCGATTCAGATTCAGATTCAATTTTAATTGTCATTGTCAGTGTACAGTACAGAGACAACAAAATGCATTTAGCCCTACATCCAAATCATTGATGTATATTGTAAATAGCTGCGGTCCCAGCACCGAGCCTTGCGGTACCCCACAAGTCACTGCCTGCCATTCTGAAAGGGACCCGTTAATCCCTACTCTTTGTTTGCTGTCTGCCAACCACTTCTCTATCCATATCAGCACTCTACCCCAAATACCATGTGCCCTCATTTTGCCAACCAATCTCCTATGTGGGACCTTATCAAATGCTTTCTGAAAGTCCAGGCACACAACATCCACTGGCTCTCTCTTGTCCAGTTACATCTTCAAAAAATTCCAGATGATTAGTCAAGCATGATTTCCCCTTCGTAAATCCATGCTGAATCGGACCGATCCTGTTACTGCTATCCAAAGGTTCGGCTATCTCATCTTTTATAATTGACTCCAGCATCCTCCCCACCACCGATGTCAGGCTAACTGGTCTATATTTCCCTGTTTTCTCTCTCACGCCTTTCTTAAAAAGTGGGATAACATTAGCTACCCACCAATCCACAGGAACTGATCCCGAGTCTATAGAACATTGGAATATTATCACCAATGCATCCACGATTTCTAGAGCCACTTCCTTAAGTACCCTGGGATGCAGACCATCAGGCCATGGGGATTTGAAGATTGTTTGTGTCCTCCTTAGTGAAGACAAATCCAAAGTACCTGTTCAACTCATCTGCCAGTCAATCTTCACGATAAACCTGATCGGGTATGCCCCATTAAAAAACAAAATTGCTAGGTACCTTTTGACCGCTGATTGTGCGTTTTGGGCTGGAACTTGCGTGAGATTTATCTTGCTCTTCATCAGTTGTTGTACTCTCAACTATTGTTGCATCTTTATCTTCCTGATTGTGCTTTGATGACTGTGCCTGTATTGGACAAGGGGAAGACATAATTACTCTCACCAATCCAGCACATATTTATTTACACACGCTGCTCCTCTCAATCAGGGTATTCCACACAGGTGTGAACATCTGGGAAATTTGCTACATAAAATAAGAATCCAATATGATTATGGGGCCCTTGTAAGTACCATGCTATGCCTGCCATGTTATTGGCTACAAGCAGTAGTCCTTGTTCTGAAAATACATTGACATCAACTGCATCTCTTTCTCTGGGTTGCCTCCTTCTTCCTTGCGATACCTATTGATTTCATCAACTTTACCACTGCACTTGATCAACACCTACTATAAACCCACTGACTTCCACAGTTACCAGGTCTCTTGCAAAGAACCGACCCCCTGCTCACAACATCTTCATCCCTGTTGCATTTGCTCCCACAGTGTGGCTTTCCACTCCAGGACATCCAAAATGTCCTCTTTCTTTAATAAACGTGGTCTCCCCTCACCCCCGCCCCCCCCCCCCCCCCACACCCCTGGTGGAGATGGATCCCTCACCCTCTAGATCCATCCTGTAGTTCTGCACTTGCTTCCTCTTGCCACAGTTGGAACAGGGATAGAGTTCCACTGGTCCTTACCTTTCAATGCTCCAGCCTCCACATCCAACATCATTCTCCAACATTTCCATCACCTCCAACATTTCCACCATTAGTCACATCTTTCAATCCCCAGCCTTTTTCATTTGAACTAGAGACCACTCCCTCCACATCTTCATGGCTTACTCATCCCTTCTATGGAAGAAAAAATCGTATCCTCCTATATTTAATTGAAATTGACAATGTAATGAAAGGGTGGATTGGAGAAGAGAATTGGTCATTTTTGTCCTGACCAGGTGTAGAAGTGAATCGGTGGGAAACAGCAAAGCAGATTAGAAGTTCTTAGCTCGTTTGGTAATATGATGAAGGTTGATGGTAATGTAAACATGAAATAGTTTTGCTGATAACGAAGTTTGTTTTCACTTCAGTGAACAGTTACAGAGGATCACCCGCATCCCCTACCGCAAGTATCATTGATACGTTGCAGTAAATGTGAGGCTTATGATCAGCCTGGAATGGGGATGGTGACTTGGGCCGCTTGAAAGATGAGATAGAATAATGTCAAGATTCCCCTGTTTTGCATTGGATTTGTATTAACCATCTGTTGTTGAATAACAGTACCCCCAGGTACTGAACCCACAAAACGATCATCCAACCTGCATTTGGTTTTGTCAGTGTAGAGGGGAGGACACGTTGCAAACACTGATGTAGTACACTAGAATGGAAGTTTCTGTATCTAGAAAGGTCTCGCCCTATCATAAATATTTATTTTGTTCATTTGCTCCCCACACCTTCATTGCAACTCAAAATTAGCAGTGCATGCAAAATACACTCCATCCTTTACATTCCTCCTTAATGGTACTTTTGGAAATGTAAGACTCTCATTATGTCTGCCCCAATTATATTACCAGGTTTGCTTGATAATCCTGGCATGACACTGACAGATCCAGAATATATGGTTCCTCACCGATGGAAACAGTACTTCAGAATCAAACTCTCAATGCAAATAATCTTACACACCTGTACCGGCTCGTTAACACCCTCTTGCACCTGGTTGCTTGCTTGACCATTGACTTCATCAGACGTGACCTCAGCTACACGTAGCTCACTGATGCCCAGATGCTTTGAGACAGGCCTGGAGATATCTGTTCTCACACTCTGAGGTGCAAAAAAGTTTCGATGCACAAATGATAATGAAGGCTTGATTTCTGCTACATCCATTGTATGACGTCTTGTAATTTTCATCTGGAATCAAAAGCATTTTATCATCTCCAATCGTTCTATCTCGTAATTCAAACCAAGTAAACCTAAACCCAAGTTCCTTCATTGCAAATTACAAACAAATACAAATGTAATTTCATGTTTGCCACACAACTGATTCACCACTTATTGGGCAGGTCTGCACTTAATCTAGTCTACTATAAAACCCATCAACTCCCAGTTACTGTACTTGTACTAAATTGTCTCCCACATTGCCTCTTACAAAGGCGCCACCCATCTCTTTCAAGTTCTCTATCTCTGCTGAATTTGTCTCAAAGTGAGGCGTGATAGTTCCCCCATCCATAATTTATCTGTGTCCCATAATTCTGTTCTTGTTCCCCCTCACTCTTGTTGCAACAAGAATAGATTTCCCCTGGTCCTCATCAGCCTCTGTATCCAACACTTAATTCTCTGACATTACCGCCACCTCCGACATTTCCACCACCAGTCACATCTTCCCATCACCACCCATTTCTATTATACTGTAGAGACCACTCCTTCCACATCACCACAGTTCACTCATCCCTGCCACAGAGGGCAGTGGAGGCCAAGTCACTGGATGGATTTAAGAGAGAGTTAGATAGAGCTCTCGGGGCTAGTGGAATCAAGGGATATGGGGAGAAGACAGGCACGGGTTATTGATTGGGAACGATCAGCCATGATCACAATAAATGGCGGTGCTGGCTCGAAGGGCCGAATGGCCTCCTCCTGCACCTATTTTCTATGTTCTATGTCTATCCCTTCCCTCCCAAACTGGCCTCACCCCCTAGCTACTTTCCACTGCAATTTCATACGGTGTAACACCTATCCAAACACCCTCTCCTCACATTGACCCAGGAGCTCCAGCATCTCTTCCAGGTGAACCAGAAGTTCACATGCACCTCCTCTATCCTTATCTGCTGCATTTGGTGCTCCTAATGTGACCTTGCTAGATTGGCGAGACTAAGCATAGACTAAGCGACCAGTCACTGAGGCCGCTGAATCACTCGGTTGCAATCCATTTAAACTCCTATTCCTATTCCGATCTTTCTGTCCTGGATGAAGCTAGGGCGAGGCCAAAATGCAAAATGGAGAAACAGATCTCATATTCCCTGGGTAGCTTACAACCCAATGTGTGAACAGTAAATGCTCCAATTTTAGCTAACAAAACTCCCCCTCTACACCTCTCTTTCCTCTGTCACAGCTGGGTGCGCATCCATTTCTAATGTTTCTAATTCTAATTTAAATGCTGCCTGACCCACTCCGAGTTACTCCAGCATTTGTTTTCTCCTTTTTTTTGTTAAACAGCATCTGCTGTTCCCCATGTCCTACTCTGGACTTGAATGTTATATAAAAAACAGTCAGAATACGTGTGGGTAAAGTAAGTAAGTAAGTTTTATTTATATAGCACGTTTTAAGTCAACTCGCATTGACACCAAATTGCTTTACATAAAATAGCTAATAGGTTTCCAAACCATAGAAAAAGGTTAACAAAAAAAATAAAGAAAATGCACACAACACATTATAGAGTTCAACTCAAACGTCCCCCCACAGCAGAATCAAAAATTTCAACTGTGGGGAAAGGCACCAGAAAGTTAAGTCCTCTTCCCCTGAAACACCCGAGGTCGGGGCCCATTTGTGGCCTTGCAGCAGATGATTTTCAGGGCCCTCTCGACGTGAAAGATGGAACTCCTGCGTCGGGTGAAACAATTCCTCAAACGGCTTGGAAAGTCTGGAGCGACTGTCTCCTCCTCGAAGCCCTCAGGCTGCGCCGGTTGGAGCTCCGACCCCGGCGAACTTGATCCCTGGCTCCACGGTGCTCCAAATCCAGCGCCGCCCGCGGACGGACGCCTGCAGCCACACCTCCGCGATGTTGGGAGTCGGCGGCCACAGCGCTCCGGAGCTTACCGCACGACAACCCGGTAAGGCATCGCCCGCTCCCTGTTGGTATCCCAGCGCTGCACCGCCGCCGAAGCTGTAGTCCCGGCCGGTCAACTACCTACTGTGGCAGAGAATTCCAGAGATTCACCACTCTCTGTGTGAAACAAGTTTTTCTCATCTCGGTCCTAAAAGATTTCCCCCTTATCCTTAAACTGTGACCCCTTGTTCTGGACTCCCCCAACATCGGGAACAATCTTCCTGCATCTAGCCTGTCCAACCCCTTAAGAATTTTGTAAGTTTCTATAAGATCCCCCCTCAATCTTCTAAATTCTAGAGTACAAGCCGAGTCTATCCAGTCTTTCTTCATATGAAAGTCCTGACATCCCAGGAATCAGTCTGGTGAACCTTCTCTGTACTCCCTCTATGGCAAGAATGTCTTTCGTCAGATTAGGAGACCAAAACTGAACGCAATACTCCAGGTGTGGTCTCACCAAGACCCTGTACAACTGCAGTAGAACCTCCCTGCTCCTATACTCAAATCCTTTTGCTATGAATGCCAACATACCATTCGCTTTCTTCACTTCCTGCTGCACCTGCACGCCTACTTTCAATGACTGGTGTACCATGACACCCAGGTCTCGTTGCATCTCACCATTACCTAATCGGCCACCATTAAGATAATAGTCCGGTAGGCGGCGCGACTCTCGTCAGCAGCGGCCTCTGCAGTCTGTCCGCACGACATTATTTTTTGTCGTGTTTTTATGTAGTTTTTGTTATTTTTGTTGGGGTCCCAGCGCTGGGGGGGGGGGGGGGGTGGGGTGGGAGGGTTGGGTCAAAAACCTTTGTTAAATCTCTCCCTGCACGGGAGACCCATCTCGGTCCCTTTTCCCCCTCGGGTTTCCATTATCGTTGGGGCTGCAACGAGGAGCGGCCTCCAACAGGAAGAGACCGGGGACTCTGGTGCCGACGACTCACCGTCGCTGTCGCGGAGCTGGCCGAGTCCGGAGCGGGTGGAGCGGTGGAGGGACAATCTTCCTGCTCTGCTGCTGCTGCTGCTGCCCCCCGACCGGAGAGTCGTAGGCTTCAACGGCAGGTCTGCCCCGGCGGTCACCGGGAGCCCGCGGGTCCCTAGGGAGAATTTTTCAGGGCTCCCGCAACGGCGACTTCTCCCGCCCGAGTTGCGGGGTTGAAGAGCTCCTGGAGCGGGGCCTTAAATCACCGCCCCGCGCGACTTGGAATGGCCGCGGGACTCTGCGAGCACACGCGGGGGCTCTAACACCAAGACCCGGTGTGCGACCTCGCATCACCCGGCGTGGCTTTAATGGCCGCGGGACAATCGCCATCGCCAGCCGGGGGCTTTGACTTTGACTCTGACATGGGGGGGGGGGGGGGGGGAGGGAGTGCAGTGGAGAGATAAGTTTTTTGGCCTTCCATCACAGCGATGTGATGGATGTTTATGTTAATTATGTTGTGTCTTGGGTCTATTTGTTTGTAATGTATGGCTGCAGAAACGGCATTTCGTTTGGACCTCAAGGGGTCCAAATGACAATTAAATGTATCTTGTATCTTGTAGTCGGCTTTCCTGTTTTTGCCACCAAAGTGGATAACCTCACATGTATCCACATTATACTTCATCTGCCATGCATTTACCCATTCACCCAACCTATCCAAGTCACCTTGCAGCCTCCTAGCATCCTCCACACATCAAACATTTCCCCCCAGCTTCGTGTCATCCGCAAACTTGGAGATGTTGCATTCAATTCCCTCATCCAAATCATTCATATATATTGTAAATAGCTGGGGTCCCAGCACTGAGCCTTGCGGTACCCCAGTAGTCACTGACTGCCATTGTGAAATGGACCCGTTTATGCCTACCTGCTTCATGTCCGCCAGCCAGTTATCTATCCACATCAATACTGAACCCCAATATCATGTGTTTTAAGTTTGTATACTAATCTCTTATGTGGGACCTTGTCGAAAGCCGTCTAAAAGTCCAGATATAACACATCCACTGGTTCTCCCTTATCCACTCTACTGGTTACATCCTCAAAAAATTCTATTAGATTCGTCAGACATGATTTACCTTTCATAAATCCATGCTGACTTTGTCCAATGAATTCACCACTTTCCAAATGTGCTGCTATCCCATCTTTAATAACTGACTCTAGCAGTTTCCCCACTACCGATGTTAGACTAACAGGTCTGTAATTCCCCGTTTTCTCCCTCCCTCCCTTTTTAAAAAGTGGGGTTACATTAGCTACCCTCCAATCCTCAGGAACTACTCCAGAATCTAAAGAGTTTTGAAAAATGATCACTAATGCATCCACTATTTCTGGGGCTACTTCCTTAAGTACTCTGGGATGCAGTCTATCTGGCCCTGGAGATTTATCGGCCTTTAATCCATTCAATTTACCTAACACCACTTCCCGGCCAACCTGGATTTCACTGAGTTCCTTCATCTCATTTGACCCCCAGTCCCCTGCTATTTCCGGCAGGTTATTTATGTCTCCCTTAGTGAAGACAGAACCAAAGTAGTTATTCATTTGGTCTGCCATGTCCCTGTTCCCCATGATCAATTCACCTGTTTCTGACTGCAAGAGACCAACATTTGTTTTAACTAATCTTTTTCTCTTCACATATCTATAAAAATGTTTGCAGTCAGTTTTTATGTTCCCTGCCAGTTTTCTTTCATAATCTATTTTCCCTTTCCTAATTAAGCCCTTTGTCCACCTCTGCTGGACTCTGAATTTCTCGAAGTCCTCTGGTAGACTGCTTTTTCTGGCTAATTTGTATGCTTCATCGTTTGTTTTGATACTATACCCGATTTCCCTTATTATCCATGGATGCACTACCTTCCCTGATTTATTCTTTTGCCAAGCTGGGATAAACAATTGTTGTAGTTCATCCATGCAGTCTTTAAATGCCTTCCATTGCATATCCACCGTCAATCCTTTAAGAATCAATTGCCAGTCTATCTTGGCCAATTCACGTCTCATACCCTCAAAGTTACCTTTCTTTAAGTTCAGAACCCTTGTTTCTGAATTAATTATGTCACTCTCCATCCTAATGAAGAACTCAACCATATTATGGTCACTCTTGCCCAAGGGGCCACGCACAACAAGACTGCTAACTAATCCTTCCTCATTACTCAATAACCAGTCTAGAATAGCCTGCTCTCTTGTTGGTTCCTCTACATGTTGGTTTAGAAAACTATCCCTCATACATTCCAAGAAATCCTCCTCAGCACCCCTGCCAATTTGATTCACCCAATCTATATGTAGATTGAAATCACCCATTATAACTGTTTTACCTTTGTTGCACGCATTTCTAATTTCCTGTTTGATGCCATCCCCAACTCCACTACTGTTGTTAGGTGGCCAGTGCACAACTCCCACTAGCGTTTTCTGCCCCTTAGTATTTCACAGCTCTACTCATATCGATTCCACATCCTCCAAGCTAATGTCCTTCCTTTCCATTGCGTTAATCTCCTCTCTAACTAAGCAACGTCATCCCACCTCCTTTTCCTTTTTGTCTATCCCTCCTGAATATTGAATATCCCTGGATGTTCAGCTCCCAGCCTTGGTCACCCTGGAGCCATGTCTCCGTGAACCCAACTATATCATAGTCATTAATAGCTATCTGCACATTCAACTCATCCACCTTATTACGTATGCTCCTTGCATTGAGACACAAAGCCTTCAGGCTGATTTTTACAACACTCTTACTCCTTATACAATTATGTTGAAAAGTGGCCCTTTTTGATTTTTGCCCTGGATTTGTCTGCCTGACACTTTTACCTTTCACCTTGCTACCTATTGCTTCTACCCTCATTTTACACCCCTCTGTCGCTCTGCTCACACATTTAAGAAACCCTTTCCCTTTAACTCCATTCCATTTGACACCCCACCCCCCTTATTCAGTTTAAAACCACCCGTGTGGCAGTGGCAAACCTGCCTGCCAGAATGCTGGTCCCCCACCTGTTAAGATGCAATCTGTCCCTTTTGTACAGTTCCCCCTTACTCCAAAACAGATTCCAGTGATCTAAGAATCTAAATCCCTGCCCCGTGCACCAGTTCCTCAGCCACACATTTAGGTCCCGTATCTCTCTGTTCCTGCTCTCGCCAGCACGAGGAACTGGAAGCAAACAGGAGGTAACAATTCTGGAGGTCCTGATTTTCAGCATTTTTCCGAGCTCTCTAAAGTCACGCTGCAGAATATTCATCCCCTTCTTTCCGACATCGTTTGTGCCTACATGCATTACCACTTCCGGCTGTTCACCTTCGCCCTTGAGGATTTTCTGCACTCTATCCATGACATCCTGGAGCCTGGCACCAGGAAGGCAGCACACCATCCTCGAATCCCGTCTGTTGCCGCAGAAACCCCTGTCCGTACCTCTCACAATGGAGTCTCCCACTACAATGGCGTTGCCTGACGTTGGCCTATTTGGTTTTGGTTCAACAGGCCTATTTGCTTCGCAAGCCAGTCCGCCGCTCAATGTAACAATGTCTTCTGTCCCGACAGCTTCTAAGTGGGTGAACATGTTCACAAGAGGTACAACACCCGGGAACCTTTGCATTCCATGCTTCCCTCCCTTTCTCACCGTCATTCACCTTCTCTCTTCCAGTACCTTAGGTGTAACAATCTTACTGTAGGACTTGTCGAGGAATGACTCCGTTTCTCGGACGAGCCTGAGGTCATCCACTTGCTTCTCCATTTCCCCAACACGGTCCTTCAGGAGCTGCACGTGGATGCACTTCTCACATTTGTAGCAGCCAGAGGCACCAGCAGTGTCCTTGACCTCCCACATACTGCAAGCATCACACTGAATCAGCTTGCCTGACATCTCTTTCTTTCGTCTCTCCCTCTCCAGCGTTTTGCTTAACCTCCTCTCCTCAGCCTCCTCGCCGAAGACTCTCGAGCCAAAGACTCACACTTTTCTCACAGGGCACTTTCCTCGCAAGGCCGCTCCCTCACTACCGCTCCCTAAGATCCGTATTGCTCATATTGACTGATAAATTGCATAATTTACCAATTTTCGAACCAAATTCCTCAGTTTTCAACTGTTTTTCCCCTCTCACTCACTTCTAACTCTCCTCCCATTTGGGCTAGAGCCAATCTGTGTTTTCTCCTGCTTCTTTTTTTTTAACAGAGAAGATTTACAAGGATGTTGCCAGACGAGAGGTTCTGAGCTATAGAGGGAGGTTGAATAGGCTGGGACTCTATTCCTTGGAGCGCAGGAGGATGAGGGATTGTCTTATTGAGGTGTATAAAAACATGAGGAATAGATTGGGTAGATGCACAATCTCCTGCCCAGAGTAGGTGAATCGAGGACCAAAGGACATAGGTTTAAGGTGAAGGGGAAAAGATTTAATAGGAATCTGAGGAGTAACTTTTTCACATGAAGGGTGGTGGGTGTATGGAACAAGCTGCCAGAGGAGGTAGTTGAGGCAGGTAATATGCCAACATTTATGATACAATTCGATAGGTACATGGATAGGCTGGGTTTGGAGGGATATGGACCAAACATGGGCAGGTGGGACTAGTGTATCTGGGACATGTTGGCCAGTGTGCGCAATTTGGGCTAAAGGGCCTGTTTCCATACTGTATCATACTGCAGGTGCACAACCTTTTATCCGAAGATCCAAATAACGAAAAGCTCCGAATAGCGGACATTTTTTCAGTCCTTGAAGAAAGGTCCTTGAAGACGTTCACCGAGGGCGGCCCGCAGAGGTGACAGCGGAACCTCCGGTCGGTCCTCGAAGAAAGTGGAACTAAATCCCCATTCATAAAAGAGGTGAGGGTATATCGCGTGGGAGGGTTAATAATTGACAATATGCTGCTGCCTGCCCGCTGAGTTAAAAAGTTCCCACGGTAGACTCACGATACACAGTGTATCGTGAGTCTTGCGTGGGAACGCTTTAACTCAGCGGGCAGGCAGCAGCAGATTGTCGCTCCCTTCAGTTTCACCCCACCTACACCCCTCTGCTTCCCGGCCATGTGTGTGACCCCTTCCCTCCCCTCTCCAGCTCCCCGCCCATTGCACCGGCACGGGGGCTTTGCACTGTCTTCACGTCGGCGATGTCAGCAGGTCAGTGCCAGTCACCGGAGATGTCAGGACCAACGGGACACGGCCCCCAGGCCGACCGCAAGCACGGAGATCCCAGAGACCCACAGCCAGCAGCAGCCCAGCCCCGTTCCAACTCCAGAGGAACACGCTTCCTGTAGGGACAGAAGCTGATGGTGTGCAAGGTATGTCTTGTTCTTGGGGTTGCAGATGAGGGGGCGCAGCTCGAGCTGTGACGTCTCCGGCCACCCCCCTGTACAGGAGCTGAGACTGGGAACTGTACCGCCCTTGCAGGTGAGCAGGAGAGTGGGGTTGTTTGCAGTTGCAGAGGGAGGAGGCAAGGGCGGTACAGTTCACAGTCTCAGCTCCTGTCCAGGGGGGTGGCCGGAGACGTCAGGACCAACGGGACACCGACTGCAAGCACGGAGATTCCAGAGACTCACAGCCAGCAGCAACTCTAGCCCAGCCCCGTTCCAACTCCAGAGGAACCCGGGTTGCAGATGAGGGGGCGCAGCTCAGGCTGTGGGCGAACTGCCACTTGTCGCTGTAGCGGCCCATCGGGGAGTGGGTTCCTGTTGGTCCTGACGTCTCCGGCCACACCCCTGGACAGGAGCTGAGAATGGGAACTGTACCGCCCTTGCCCCCTCCCTCTGCAACTGCAAACAACCCCACTCTCCTGCTCACCTGCAAAGGCAGTACAGTTCCCAGTCTCAGCTCCTGTACAGAGGGGGGTGGCCGAAGACGTCAGGAGCATCAGAAGCCGCTCCCCGATGGGCCGCTACGGCGACAAGAGCCAGTTCGCCCACAGCCTGAGCTGCGCCCCCTCATCGGGATACCGACCCCCAGGCCCACTGCAAGCACGGAGATCCCAGATCAGCAACTCCAGCCCAGCCCCGCTCCAACAGAGGAACACGCTCCCCGTAGGGGCAGAAGCTGATGGTGTGCAAGGTACGTCTTGTTCTTGGGGTGGCGCAGCTCGGGCTGTGGGCGAACTGCCACTTGTCGCCGTAGCGGCCCATAGGGGAGCGGATTCCTCTGGAGTTGGAGGGTCAGGGAGACACAGCGGCTTTTGAGAATGGTGGGCAATCACTTCCAAAGTTCTGCCCACACAGTCAGTACACCTCTACTACACTTGTCTCCCGCACTAAGATTATCTCGCAGAGAATGATCCCAGCCTAACCCTCCCTATTCTCTCCTATTCTGCAAGAAAAAACTACATTGAAGACTCAAACTCGCGATCGAGTAACTGCCGGGATCGAGGCGCAAATTCGCGACCTTGTGGATATGAGCTGAGCACTCTACCACTGAGCCAGCCGTTAAAATCTACGCTAAAAATCTTCCAATCCGAAAGCCGAAAAATTCCGAATTACGAAAAGTGTCTGGTCCCAAGGCTTTCGGATAAAAGGTTGTGCACCTGTACGACTCTAATTACTTTTTGACTGACATTGCATCTTTATCTTTCAGATTGTGCCGAGATAATTGTGCACTTGGTGACAATGTGAAGATAGGATTACTCTCATAAATCCAACACATATTTCTTTACACACTCTGTTCCTCTCAATCAAGGTATCCACATCAGATGTGAGCATCTGGGAAATTTGTGTCACAATATAAGAATCCAACATAATGTGGCGCCCTTATACTGTGCTTGTCTTTTTATTGTCTACGTCAAGCATTTCTTGTTCGGAAAATACATTTACACCATCCCCCGACACTTTCTCTGTTACTGAACATAGGTGCTCCACAAAATGATCACCGAAACTGCATTTGGTTTTGCCAGTGTAGAGGGGAGGCCACGATGCAAACACTGGAGCAGTACACACTAGAATGGAAGTTGGTGAATCTAGAAAGGTTTCACCCTATCACAGATAATTATTTTGTCCATTTCCTCCCCAACCTTCAATGCAACTCAAAATTAGAGATGCGTGCAAAATAGACTCCAGCCTTTACATTCCTCCTTAATGGAACTTTTGGAAATGTAACACTCTCATTATGTCTGCCCTAATTACATTAGCAGGTTTGCTTGATAATCCTGGCATGACACTGACAGATCCAGAATATATAGTTCCTCACCGATGGAAACAGTACTTCAGAATCCAACGCAGGAGGCAAATAACCTTACACACCTGTACCGGCTCGTTAACAACCTCTTGCCGTTGGTTGCGTGCTCGACCAATGACTTCATCAGATGTGACCTCAGCTTTAGGGAAGCTCATTGACGCCCTGATGCTCTGAGACTGGCCTGGAGATGTCTGTTCTCTCACTCTGGCGTGCAAAAATGTTTCGATGCAAATATGATAACGAAGGCTTGCTTTCTGCTAAATCCATTGTGTGAGGTCTTGAAAATTTTGAGCAAGTCATCCTTTAATGAATATCTCCTTTAGTAAGGATCTAAAATTCCACCTTCCAATTCACTAGAAGGGGGGGGGGGGGGGGGGGGGGGGGGTGTGCGTGCATGCCGTCCTGTTGCCACGCAACGCCAACTGGAGTACACGCGATGAACTGCAGGTAAGCATTTGTTATGGCTGCCAGCACAGCGGGCCCTTCTGGCCCAGCATCCGGACTGATTGCACACTAGCAGACCCCGGGCCGTCTATCCCCGCGGCCGGGGTGGGGGGGGGGGGGGGGGGGGGGGGTGGGAGGAAGGGTTGGGGGGGTTGGGGGGGAGGAGGGGTCGGGGGGGGGGGGGGAGGGAGTTTCATTGATTGCAATGAAACATAGGTTGCAACCGCAGAGCCCATACAGAATATTAGTAAACCTTTGTTTAATAACCCCTGGAATAATGCAGTTTAATGGTAATTCACAGCTACAGTAAAGGTTGGAAGCCAGCGGAGGTACTGAGTCAGATGAGAGCAGGAGAGATTATGACAGTATATAATCCATAGCACATTAGTGTACAATTTCATTATATATACTAAATAACAGAGCTGACAGACCTCGGCTGGGAACCTGGAGCTCAGCAAAATTGTTCCCAACTGGACCCCGCACCTCCTAAGGCCGGCCCTGGCTGTATCTCCTGGTTGCAATCATTACTACTCCTAATTCCATTAAAATACCAATCTTTACATCCTGGGTGAGGCCAGTGTGAGACCAAACACAAAATGGAGGAACAGATCTCATATTCCCTGGGTAAGTTATAACCCGATGTATGAACAGTGAATTTTAGTAAACAAAACTCCTCCACTCCTCCCTCTCTCTCTCTCTCTCCAGTGCCCCCTCCACAGATGTGCATCCATTTCTCCTACTGACCTGCCCTCCCCCCCCTTTGCCCATCCCCCACATCCTCTTACACCTGTATCACTTGCACTGGCTTCATATTTAATTTCTCTTCTCCCCTTGTCTGATACCCCTTTGTCTCATCGTTATCTCTTGCCTTTGCCCACCCATCTGCCGAACAAAACCCCTCTCACCTGCATCCACTACCATTTGCAAAGCTTTATCTCACCGCCAGCTCTTTTCCAGCCTCCAACTCACATTACGACATTCAGTCTGAACAAGGGTCCTGACCGGAAACGCCACCTGTCCAAGTCCTCCAGAGATGCTGCCTGACCCGCTCAATTAATCTCACTTTTGGAAATACAGGACTTTTACGATGTTTCCCTTAATTACTAATTACATTTCCAAATATTGCTTTAAAATCCTGGCAGTAGACTGATAGATCCAGAATATATTGGACATCACCAATGGAAGCAATGCTTCGGAATTATTCTAAGGGTACGAGTAAATACACGCACCAAACGACCATTGACTTCAGACGTGGCATTCGATTCGAGAAGCTCACTGATGTTCTGGTGCTCTGAGATTGGCCTAGAGATCGTTGTAGTTTCGCTCAGGGGTGCTAGCGTGTTTTCATCCAAAAATGATGATAATGAAGGCTTGATTCCTCCAGAATCCATGGTGTAACGTCTTATTGCTTTCATCTGGAATCAAAAAAAAATTATCTCCCTTTCCGAACAATGTAAACCCAGGAAATATAAGTTTCTTCATTGGAAATTACAAATTAATACAAATGTATTTCCTGTCTACCACACAACTGAATCACCACTTACCGTGTAGGAAACTATAAATGCGAACAACTGATCCTTTAATGAATATCTCCATTAATAAAGGTGAGAAGAGGCCGTCTCGTGGATAGAATAGCTAATCTGTTGAAACGGGATCCTCAAAGTTTAGTTATATTTTCTGTGCTTAAATAACCCAGGGGATGTCTCTCTCTCTCTCTCTCTCTGGTCATACAGAAATAACCAGAACACTGTTGGTCATACAGAAATAACCAGAACACTGTTGGTCATACGAGCTCCAGTATTGAGGTGACTATAATTCAAGCAGCTTTGAGATTGTCTGCCTGTTGTTGGCAAAGAGGTAAAGGTTCCAAAGTTGTGATTTCAGCAGGATCCAATAAAACAAGCTATAGCTAGACACTAAATGCTGGAGTAACTCAGTGGTTCAGGCAGCATTTCTGGAGTTGCCTGATCCGCTAAGTTACTCCAGCATATTGTTTTTATCTTAGGTATAAACTTGCATCTGCAATTTCTTATTACAAAGAAGCTAATGGCCTATTTGTATTGAGTTGGGTGAGAAAAAAAAATCCCGCTCATCTCACTGCTACCATCGGAAAGAAGGCCTGTGAGCCTGGGAACGACTATCTCCAATGTTCCAGAGCAGCTTCTTCCCGTCAACCATCTTCAACTACCCGACGTAACCCTAGCCACAAATCAATCAGTCTGAGGAAGAAGCTCCAACCTGAAAAATCACATCCCTGCCTTCCAGAGATGCTATCTGACCCAACCGAGTTACTCCAGCATTTTGTTTCTATTTTCTGTAAACCAGCATTTGCAGTTCCCAATGTCCTCCTCTTGACGTGAATGTTATATACAAAGCAGTCATAATACATGTGGGTAAAGTGGCTCACTGCCCTTCTCTTGGTATGGTATTTGGTATGGTACTCTCATGCATTGACCATGAGAATCACGCATTTGGCCAAATTCTCACGCTCTCACGCTGATCACAAATTTCTCACACTCTCACGCTGATCACAAATTTCTCATGCTCTGTCGTGAGAAATTCTGTGATCAACGAGAATGTCAAAACTCGTATCAAGTGCATGGGCCGCGGGTGTTGGAGAGCCGGGGCTGAGGGAGGGATGGAAGCAGAGGCAGCGGCGGGGACAGATGCGGATGGGGAGCCGGGGCTGGTGAGTGTTTGCTCCCCCAGTTGCTCGCTGCAGTTCCGACCATGGAGCAGCCTCAGTGCAAGTGTCCCGGGCTGTCTGAGGCATCGGAAGTGTTGCGCCGCTGCCGTTAGTCTCTGTGCCGAATTCACCCTGGTGACTGGGTGACGTTTCTGGTCGTGATTAGAAGTGTCTCGACCCGAAACCCTTAGAAGGGTCTCGACGTGAAACTTCACCCATTCCTTCTCTCCAGAGATGCTGCCTGTCCGCTGAGTTGCTCCAGCATTTTGTGGCTCTCTTCGGTTTAAACCAGCATCCTTCTCACACAATGAGACCAAACAAGACGACTTTGAAGCTAGTGCCACTCGAGTGGGGGAGGGACGGAGAGTGAAGGGATGTTAAAGAAAACGATATTCATACTCAATCGGGGAAATTAGTTGATACCTGTCTTTAAATTGATATTTTGTTCATCTTTAAATGTAAGTCATGGATTCATGTATTGCGGGAACAAATAAGCAAAGGCAAGATGGTAAATATAAACTACAAATTAACTTCAGAGAATGAAACTTGTAGAAACTTCACTTTACAAAGAATAACCTCAGGGAATGCCATTCAAATACTCTGCAACCTTGGGATAATATTGTTCATGTTCAAATCCGATAGGTAAGTCTTGATTTGTTCAATATTATAATAAGTTCAAAGATACAGTGTGGAAACAGGCCCTTCGGCTCCTCGGGCCCGTGCCGACCATCGATCACCCGTTCACACTGGTTCTATGTTATCCCACTTTCTCATCCCTACACACTAGGGAGCAATTTACAGAGGGCCAATTAACCTACAAACCCGGACATCTTTGGGATGTGGGAGGAAACCAGAGCACCCGGAGGAAATCCATGCGGTCACAGGGAGAATGTGCAAACTCCACACAGACAGCACCCGAGACCAGGATCGAACCCGGCGCTCTGGGGCATTCATTATAATACTTGGGCCTCTGCTGATATGCCGGGATGATTACTCAATATTACTGATTATTAATCCACTGTATTATTGATTATTTATGTTGCGCCCGTTCTCCTTTATCTGTACATTGTGAGCGGCTTGCTTGCATTTACCGGGTAGCACACAACAAAAGATTTTACCTGTACCTCGCCACAGGTGGCAATAGTAAACTAAATCAATCTATTTTCATGCATCTGTAATATCCCCTGGTCTACCCAATTCCCACGCACCTATAGGCCTGTCCCACTGAGGCGACTCTTTAGGCGATTGTCAGGGACTAGTTTTACTAGCATTCACCTACGACACCTCGCGACAACCTACGACAACCTCCGACAGCAAAAATTGTTGCTACTGTCGCCCAAAGATCGCCTAAGTGGGACAGGCCCTTCAGGACAACCAGTGGCTGCTGGAACTAGGTACCAAGCACTGGGTAAAAATGGTGGAAGTTAGTGGCTTTTAAATGGGGGTGGTTGGAGAAAGCATCCTGCTTGCCTGCTAGATTTTCACTTAATTTATTAATCCGGAATATCCAGGGGGATGGGATAAGTGTAATATTAAAATGATATGCCAGGTGTCAGGCTGTCTGTCACAACATACAGCCCCAATAACCCATTATTTCCTTCAGTTAAATATTGGGAAGGTAGCACTGTTGTCATTTGCCTCTCAACTATTATGTTTACCTCACTGACTATTTCTAAACCCCCCCGCCCCCCCAAATTCCTTTGACAGGTTGAATAGAAATGTCCCCAATCTCATTGTTTTATTAATTGAACACGTAGATGAACATACCAACGAGTGTAATCGGATGGAAACTGATTCAGGTGCGATGTTTAAGAGCTTGTTCAAAGAAGGGGCATAGTTTACAGGAGTGACTGAGATACTTGCAGGGGAATGCGTGAGGAGGTTATTATTTGTCTTTAGTTTTAGCTTGAACCAGGACATCTGAAGATTCAAAGTTTAATATAGCAATTGTGCTGATACTGACTCCAACCAACCATGTAATGAATATCATCAATTCCGGAGGTTTTATTTTTCTGATGCCATTTAAACTTCACTTGGATTTCAATCATTTCAATGTAAACGTAATTGGGAAAGGGGAGCATTGGAACAAAAATTTGCCCTCGGTACATATTAACTGTAATATAATAATATATGCATGTTGGTAGGTACAATCAAAATAAATATATTTTTATCATTGTTGCGTTATGAATACCACAGCAAATATTATGTACTCTCACGATCACATTTAATAGAATAATATTGCTTAAAAATATATAGTTATCGAACTTTGCATTTCGGAAAAGTCCAAGCTGAGAGGAAGACAGCAAAATACTGAAAATATTGGGGGTGAAAATGATTTCAGGACAGTTTGTTAGGAAAATGAAGGAAATGGTAACAGAATACTTATACAGCTGAGTGAGTATAATTTTATGGATAAGAAATTGTGTTCAACCAATTGATGACTTCTTTGACAAAGTAACTAGCATGTTAAATAACAAGGAAGCCAATGGATGTAGCAAATGTTGTTATAGAAAATTTGGTCCATGAAGTGCCCCATAAAAGATTACCGCATTAGATAAGCACCTGTGGACTTGAACATAATAGGTTAAGTTCAGGGGGTCAGATATGGGGCTTTGTGTTGGCCATTTCCGGAAGTGGCGGCGTGCATGCAGCTGCGGCTCGCCTGCATCCGTTGGTCTTTTGTTTTTTTGTTTTCTTTTGTCCTGCTGTTGTAGTTTATTCAGTTTATTTTAGTTGTGTATGTGTGGGGGAGTGGGAGAAACTTGTTCTTAGTCTCTTCCTTCAGGAGGGACGCGACCTTTTCTTGTCGTATCCCCCATCTCCATCTCCGCCTGTGCTGAGGCCTAATCGCGGAGCTGGTGGCCTCCAACTGGGACCGACCTTGAGGCTCCGGAGACAGAGCCAGGACTTACCAACTGGCCGACTTGGGGCTGTGGTGTCGTTGCGGCGGCGGCGACCCGACTTCGGAGCCTCGGAGGCTCGGCGGCTCGTCCGCAGGCCCAGTGGTCTCGACCGCGGGTCCAGTGGACGACAACGTCGGTAACTCGCAGGTCCCAGGTTGGTTCTCCGGAGCTCCCGTAACAACTGCTTCGTCCGCTGGACTGGAGGGTGGCAGCTTAGTCCGCCTCGGGCCACGGAGTTTGAACCGGCCCGTTCGTGGAGCTCGGATCCGGCCGCGGGACTTACCATCACCCGGCGGGTCACAACATCGGAAGCCTGGATCGCCTCAACGCAGAGGGAGAACAAGGATGGAAGAGACAAGGACTTTAAGACTTTTGCCTTCCATCACAGCGAGGAGGTGCCTGGTAGACTCACTGTGGTGGATGTTAAACCTGTGTTCATTGTGTGTTTTGTTATTTTATTCTATGTTATGACTGCAAGGCATGAAATTTCGTTCAGACTGAAAAGTCTGAATGACAATAAAGGATACTTTGACAGGTATATTGTTAGTGCAGAGGCGCTAGGAGCCAGGCCAAGTGTGCATTCAGAGTCAAGGTCTGGAATAGTACAAGGTGTGCAGTCAAAGCTGGGATAATGGGAGTGTTCAGCACTGGGAACCTAAGCAGGTAAGCAGCCATGATCAGGGTAGAATAGGAGGCCAGGTGTAAGGCTGGACTCAGGGTCAGGAATGAGAGAATGTATGTGATTGGAGTCAGGGTCAGGAGTAGTACCAGGTGTGCAGTGAGACCCAGGTTGGTCAACATGGGCCAAGTGTTTGATTATAATCTGATTTCCATACATGAATACACTAAGATCATTCATGTGCTGCACCTGTTGATCAGAGGCTGGCTATACTGTGGAATGTAATTAGGAATGTAATTTAGCCTAACCTTATAGCTTATCCAATTTAAAGCATAAATATGGCATTCAAGTGTAAATTAAAAGACTCGCTACAGTATGCACCTGATTGCACAATTTCAAGCTGAAAACGGCGAAAGCACCGTACCAATGGGAGGGAGAACGTCCCCCTCCCACACCCTCTCCCACCCCCCCACCTCGGTCGCTGCACTCCACCAGGCTTGGTCTCTCGCAAATTCTCACTCCCAACTCTCACCCAATGTTGGCAGCCTACATATGCACTTGCTGTAGATAAATATTAGATAAACATCTCAAATACAGTACAAGTGCACAGCAGCAGTACAATGAGACAACATAAGTTTGGTGCCATTTTCAAGTCCCAGTTGTTGTAAGTGCGGGGATCATGATCCGACCATGAAGGTCCTGGTGGTGTTGTAGGTTCGGTCTGGCCGTTGGTGACATAGCCGTTGGTGACCTTCACTGCTGTAGGTCGTGTCTGGTCTACGTGCTCAGCCTCTTCGAGCAGTGCTGGTCCAGCCGAGCCCCAGGCTGTTGCAAGGCCTACAGCGGCACACTCCACAGTCGAGGCCGTGCACTCCCTCCCTTAGCCGGTCCATTACCAGCCCTCCAGGTGGGTTCCTGTGGTTCCTTGATCCACGGCGGGCGAGCCGGGTCCTCCGGGTGGGTTTTGATCCGCGGCGCGGGTTATCCTTCCGTGGCGGGCGTGTCCCTGATCTGCGGCAGGTGGGCTGGCTCAACCAAAGATACTAGAGGAGCTCTCTTGTATCTTTGGGCTCAACGCCGGCCCCCCAAAATTGTCTCCCACAACGCCTCTTGCAAAGATGCCATCCGTCGCTTTCAAGTCCTCCATCTCTGCCGCATTTGTCCCAAGCTGAGGCTATCCACTCCAGGACACCTCCTTTCGTAAGTAAAGATGGATTCACCCTGCTGTTGTAGGTGGATCCCTCACCCGTAACTTCTCTGTGTCCCATACTTCTGTTCTGCGACGCGGGTCCATCAATGCAGCGGTCCTACCGAGCGAGTCCCCTGTCTCCAGCGGGCGAGCTGGAACTTCCAGGCGGGTTCTCGGTCTACGAGCAATCCTCCCATTTTGCGTGAGGAGTCTCTCCTTGCTCTGCTGGCAACCTGTCGTGGTCAGCTCATTGCCGGTGGCTGCATTTCCAATGATAGTTCATTGTCCGTCACTTAGACTGAGGCGACAAAGAAACACAACCTTCACCAAATATCGAACAACCCCAAAATCAAGTCAGGGTAGAAAAAACGCCATTCTCTGGTGAATATCCCAAAACTTCTAAACATTTTCAAATGTTAAAATACGTTGAATCTGATTCTCTTTCTACCAGTCATTCTTCACAATGAACTTCACAATGTGCCCCAGTTTAAACAAAATGCCAATTACCTTTTGACTGTTGCTTGAGCGTTTTGGTTTGGAGCCTCTGTTAGGTATATCTTGCTCTTCATCAGTTGCTGGAACCTTAACTAATGTTGCCTCTTTATCCTTCTGATTGTGTTGAGATGACTGTGCCTGTATTGGACAATGGGAAGATTATCTGGACTAAATTGTCTTTCACAATGCCTCTTGCAAAGATGCCACCCGCCTCTCTCAAGTTCTCCATCTCTACTGCATTTGTCCCATGGTGGGCTATCCACTCTAGGGCATCCTCTTTCTGAAGTAAAGATGGTTTCATCCTGCTGTCATAGATAGATCCCTCACCTTTAACTTCTGTGTCTCATCATTAAGTCTGGTTCCCCCTCGCCCTATTTGCAACAAGGATAGATTTCCCCTTGATAGACACAAAAAGCTGGAATAACTCAGGGGGACAGGCAGCATCTCTGGAGAGAAGGAATGGGTGACCCTTCTTCAAACCGGAGTAGGGTCTCGACCCAAAATGTCACCCATTCCTTGTCTGCAGAGATGCTGCCTGTGCCGCAGAGTTACTCCAGCTTTTAATGCCTATCTTTGATTTAAATCAGTATCTGCAGTTCCTTCCTGCACTATGGATTTCCCCTGATCCTTACATTTCACCTCACCAGCCGCTGTATCCATCACCGATCACATCTTCCCATCTCCACCCCTTTCTGTTATACGTAGAGGCAACTCCTTTCACATCTCCATGGTTCACTTATCAAAAGTTCACATGCTTCATCCGGTGTTTCCGATGTGGCTTCTGTTACATTGGCGAGACTAAGCGTAGACTCAGCGACAGGTTCACTCAGGCCCGGACATCACCAATGCTTCAGAATTATACTAAGGATACGAGTAAATATACGTACCAAATGACCATTGACTTCTTCAGACGTGGCCTGAGTTTCGAGAAGCTCACTGATGTCCTGATGCTCTGAGATTGGCCTGGAGATCGTTGTAGTTTCTCTCTGGGGTGCTGACGTGTTTTGATCCAAAAATGATGATAATGAAGGAACGATTCTTCCAGAATCCATGCTGTGCCGTCTTGCTGCTTTTATCTGGAATAAAGACAAAAAAAAATTATCCCCCTCTCTGAACAATGTAAACCCAGGAAATGTAAATGTTTTAATTGGAAATTACAATTTAATACAAATTTATTTCATGTCTGCCACACAACTGATTCACCACTTACCAAACTCTAAATCTGGACAACCGATCCTTTAATAGACATAATATACAATAGACAATAGGTGCAGGAATAGGTCATTCAGTCCATCGAGCCAGCACCGCCATTCAATGTGATTATGGCTGATCATCCACAATCAGTACCCCGTTCCCGCCTTCTCTCCATATCCCTTAATTCTGCTATCCCTAAGAGCTCTATCTAACTCTCTCTTGAAAGTATCCAGAGAACCAGCCTCCGCAGGCAGAGAATTCCACACACTCACAACTCTCTGTGTGAAAAAGTTTTTCCTCATCTCCGTTCTAAATGAATTACCACTTATTCTTAAACTATGGCCCCTCGTTCTGGACATCCCTAACATTGGAAACATGTTCCTGCCTCTAGCGTGTCCAAATCCTTAATAACCAGTATATCTCCCGGTTGCAATCCATTTTAACTCTTCCCATTCCCATACCAATATTTCAATCCAAACTCCTCTTCCCTCCCTCCCCCTCCCCCCGTTTTCTCCCCATCTCCCCCACCGCAGATGCGCATCCATTTCTCCTATTGTCCTGGCCTCCCCCACCACCCCTTTTCGCATCCCCCACATCCTCTTATGCCGGTAACATTTTGTTTCTCCCCTTTTCTGATACCCCTTTGTCTCATCATTATCTCATTCCGTTGCCACCCATCTGCATAACAAAACCCCTCTCACCAACATCCAACTACCATTTGGGAAACTTTATCTCACTACCAGCTCTTTTCCAGCTTCCAACTCACATTATGGCATTCAGTCTGAACAAAGGTCCTGACCAGAAACATCACCTATCCAAGTCTTCCAGAGATGCTGCCTGACTCGCTCAGTTAATCTGACTCGGAAATACAGGACTTTTATGATGTTTCCCTTAATTACTAATTACATTTTCAATATTGCTTTAAAATCCTGGCAGTAGACTGCTAGTTCCAGAATATATTGGACATCAATATATACATTTCTTCACTGGAAATTACAAATGAATACAAATTTATTTCATGTCTGCTGCACAACTGATTCACCACTTACTGTGTAAGAAACTGTAAATCTGAACAACCGATTCTTTAATAGACAATAATAGACAATAGACAATTGGTGCAGGAGTACGTTATTCGGGACTTTGAGCCAGCAGCACCATTGATTGTGATCAAGGCTGACCATCCACAATCAGTACCCCGTTCCTGCCTTCTCTCCATATCCCTTAACTCCGCTATCCCTAACTCTCTGAGGCAGAGAATTCCACACACAACTCTCTTTGTGAAAAGGTTTTTCCTCATCTCTGTTCTAAATGACTTACCACTTATTCTTAAACTGTGGCCCCTGGTTCTGACTCCCCCAACATCGGGAACATGTTTCCTGCCTCTAGCTTGTCCAAACCCTTAATAATCTTATATGTTTCAATAAGATATCCTCTCATCCTTCTAAATTCCAGAGTATACAAGCCAAGCTGCTCCATTCTATCAACATATTACAGTCCCGCCATCCCGGGAATTAACCTCATGAACTATTCTGCACTCCCTCAATAGCAAGAATGTCCTTCCTCAAGTTTGGAGACCAAAACTGCACACAATACTCCTTTATTAATGAATATCTCCATTAATAAAGGTGAGAAGAGGCTGTCTCATGGATGGAGAGGCTAATCTGTGGACACGGGATCCTCACATTTCAGTTATGTTTTCTGTGCTTAAGAGGAAGGTGTCCCCAGGGAACACCTTCCTCTCTCTCTCTCTCTGTGGATATTATTCTCTGTGGTCATGCAGAAATAACCAGAACACTGTTGGTCATACGAGCTCCAGTATTGAGGTGACTATAATTCAATCAGCTTTGAGATTGTCTGCCTGTTGTTGGTCCCAAAGTTGTGATTTCAGCAGGATCCAATAAAATAAGCTATAGTTAGTCACTAAATTATGGAGTAACTCAGCGATTCAGGCAGCATTTCTGGAGTTGCCTAACCCGCTAAATTAATCCAGCATGTTGTTTTTAAATCTTAGGTATAGAGTTTTATTTTAGGTATAAACTTGCATCTGCAATTTCTTATTACAAAGAAACTAATGGCCTGTTTGTATTGAGTGGAGTGAACCCCCCCCCCCCCCCAAAATCCCTCTCATCTCACTGCTATCATCGGAAAGATTGCCTGTGAGCCTGGGAATGACTATCTCCAGTGTTCCAGAGCAGCTTCTTCCCGTCAACCATCTTCAACTACCCGACGTAACCCTACCCACAAATCAATCAGTCTGAGGAAGAAGCTCCAACCTGAAAAATCACATCCCTGCCTTCCAGAGATGCTATCTGACCCAACCGAGTTACTCCAACAATTTGTTTCTATTTTTTGTAAACCAGCATTTACAGTTCCCAATGTCCTCCTCTTGACGTGAATGTTATATACAAAGCAGTCATAATACGTGTGGGGAAAGTGGCTCACTGTCCTTATTTTGAAGATGTCATTTGATATTTCATTTTTGTATACAGTTCAGCACGTATCACTATACATAAGCACTTACCGTCGATACATATTGGATAAACATCTCAGATACAGTACAAGTGTACAGCAGCAGTACAATGAGACAGTATACTGAGTCGGCAGTTTGGTGCCATTTTTAAGTCTCAGTTGTTGTAAGTGCAGGGATCTTGATCTGACAAGGGTCTTGTTGGCGTTGCAGGTTCGGTCTGGCTAAGCGTAGACATTGGTGGTTGGTGTCCTCTGCTGCTTTAGGTCGTGTCTGGTCCATGTGCTCAGCCTCTTGGAGCGGCGCCAGTCCAGCCGAGCTCCAGGTAGTTGCATGGCCTACAACGGCCCACTCCACAGTCTAGGCCGTACACTTCTTCCTGTAGCCGCTCCACTACGAGCCCCCAGGTGGGTTCCTGTGGGTCCTTGATCCACGGCGGGCAAGCCGGGTCCTCCGGGTGGGTTTCGGTGCATGGCGTGGGTCATCTTTCCGTGGCAGGCGTGTCCCTGATCTGCGGCATGAGGGTTGGCTCAACGCCGTCCCCCCAAAAACTGTCTCCCACAACGCCTCTTGCAAATATGCCATCCGTCTCTCTCAAGTTCTCCATCTCTCCCGAATTTGTCCCAAGGTAATTGAATGGTTGATGGTGCAGACCTTGAGGGTCTGTTTCTATTACCCCAACGTCTTTATAGCAGGAGTGCAAGGTATCTCTATCTCCCTCCAATGTCCAACTGCAGTTTTAAATTGAGCACCACTTTATGCGGATAAACCCTGCTGGTTAGGCAATTCCTAATCCTATCTCAGCAACAAACATGACAAACTACCTCTTGCACTCTTATGGACTTTGTTTTCCAATTGTACTTTGGACTAATGTGCTGATTTTTTGTGCATTCTTTTCCTTTTCACTTTCTTGTGGAATTTTTGTGTGTTATCATAGAGTCATAGAATCATACAGTGTGGAAACAGGCCCTTTGGCCCACATGCCCACACCGGCCAACATGTCCCAGATGCACTAGTCCCACCTGCCTGCGCTTGGTCCATATCCCTCCAAACTTTTCCTATCCATGTACCTGTCTGTTTCTTAAACGTTGGGAGAGTCCCAGCCTCAACTACCTCCTCTGGCAGCTTGTTCCATAAACCCACCATCCTTTGTGTGAAAAAGTTACCCTTCAGATTCCTACTAAATCTTTTCCCCTTCACCTTAAACCTGTCCTCCAGTCCTCAATTCCCCTACTCTGGGCAAGAAACTCTGTACATCAACCCGATCTATTCCTCTCATGATCTTGTAAACGTCCATGAGATCACCTCTCATCCTCCTGCACCCCATGGAATAGAGACCCAGCTTACTCAACCTCTCCCTATATTAAACACCCTCTCGTCCTGGCAACATCCAAAGCTTCTCTGAACTCTTTCAGGTTTGACAATATCTTTCCTATAATATGGTGCCCAGAACCGAACACAATACTTTAAATGCAGTCTCACCAATATCTTATACAACTGCAATATGACTTCCCAACTTCTATACTCAATACTCTAACTGATGAAGGCCAATGTGCCAAAAGCCTTTTTGACCACCTTATCTACCTGCAACTCGACCTTCAATGAACCTTGCACCTGCACTCCTAGATCCCTCTGCTCTACAACACTCCCCAGAGGCCAACCATTCAATGTGTAGGTCTTGCCCTTGTTAGACGTCACAAAATGCAACACCTCACACTTCTCTGTGTTAAATTAAATCAACCATTCCTCAGTCCACCTGGCCAATTGATCCACATCCTGCTGCAATCTTTCACAACCATCTTCACTATCTGCAAAACCACCTAGTTTTGTATCATCAGCAAACTTGCTAATCTACCCCTGTATGTTCTCATCCAAACCATTAATGTAGGTGACAAACAGTAATGGGCCCAGAACCGAACTAGTCAGAGGCCTCCAGTCCGAGAAGCAACCTTCCACCATCACCCTCTGCTTCCTTCCATGAAGCCAATTTGCTATCCATTCAGCTATCTCTCCTTGGATCCCATGCGATCTAACCTTCCAAAGCAGCCGACCATGCAGAACCTTGTCGAATACCTTACTGAAACCCATGTATACAACATCTACAGCTCTGCCCTCATCAACCTTTATGGTCACGTCTTCAAAAAACAATCAGATTTGTGAAACATGACCGTTCACGTACAAAACCACGCTGACTATCCCAAATCAGCCCTTGCCCACCCAAATGCTAGTCTAACCTATCCCTCAGAATACTCTCTCATAACTTTCCAACTACTGATATTAAGCTCACCGGTCTATAGTTCCCAGCATTTTCCTTGCCACCCTTCTTGAATAGAGGAACAACATTTGCCACCCTCCAGTCTTCTGGCACCTCTCCAGTAATTAAGGACGACTCATAAATTTCAACCAGGACTCCCGCAATTTCCTCTCTAGTTTCACACAATGTCCTCGGATATATCTGATCAGGTCCTGTAGATTTGTCTTCCTTCATACACGATAGTACCTTCAGTACTTCTTCGACGGCAACTGACTGCTCTCAAACCACTTCCATTGGCTTCCCCAAGTTCCTCTGACCTAATGCCTTTCTCCTCGGTAAATACAGAGGAGAGACTGTGTGCCAGCCTTACTGCTGCAATCAGGAAATTCATTTTACCATCCTGAAAGAATTGCGGGGGTGCCCATACCTCAAGAGCTGCACTGGTTCTTGGCGGCAACTCATCACCACCTTCTCAAAGGCAACTAAGGATCGCCAATTAAATATGGACTTGCCGAGTTCATGGGGTGAATGAATATTACCACTCACGGCAATTTAATCCCAGATCCACTGCATTATGGAAATAGAATCACCAGATAATAATAATAATAAATTTTATTTATGGGTGCCTTTCAAGAGTCTCAAGGCCACCTTACAAAAATTTAGCAGGTAGAGGAAAAACATGTAAAGGGGAATGAAATAAATAGTAGAGACATGACTAGTACACAAAGTAAAGCCAAAAGTCCTGACATCTCAAGTAATGCTTGATACCATTGGACTGGAGATACAGAAGCCTGAAGTCCCAGGTTCAGGAACAGCTACTTTCCTACAACTGTTAGGTGCTTGAACAGCCTCACTAAACCCTAATCCTACCTCGGCAACAGATCACTATGGACTGTCTTTTGGACTATCATGGACTTGTTTTTATTTCCTATTGTTTTTGCACTATTGTATTTTATTTCCAGTTTTTTTTCTATCTTGCACAATTTACAAATATTAATTATTTATTTTTCATTCTTTTCTGAGTCTGTGCATCTGAGATGTTGCTGCAAGCAATATTTTTATTGTACTTGTAGATATTGTAGATAGTGACATTTTTATATCAAGGATTTAGTCCTTTAGTCACTAATTGAAGAGGGGATCAGAAGATAATTGATACGTACCCACGAGCTCTCCACGACATTCAAATGACGTTAAAATATAAATAATCCAAACCCAGTCTCTTGATTAATACAGGTGCACAACCTTTTATCCGAAGATCCAAATAACGAAAACCTCCGAATAGCGACATTTTTTCGGTCCTTGAAGAAAGGTCCTTGAAAACGTTCACCGAGGGCGACCCGCAGAGGTGACATTTTTCCGGTCGGTCCTCGAAGAAAGGGGAACTAAATCCCCATTCATAAAAGAGAAGGTGAGGGTATATTGCGCGGGAGGGTTAATAATTGACAATATGCTGCTACCTGCCAGCTGAGTTAAAAAGTTCCCACGGTAGACTCACGATACACAGTGTATCGTGAGTCTTGCGTGGGAACTTTTTAACTCAGCATGCAGGCAGCAGTAGATTGTCGCTCCCTTCAGTTTCACCCCACCTACACCCCTCTGCTTCCCGGCCATGTGTGTGACCCCTTCCCTCCCCTCTCCAGCTCCCCGCTCATTGCACCGGCGCGGGGGCTTTGTACTATCTTCACGTCGCGATGCTAGCAGCACAGTGCCAGTCACCGGAGACGTCAGGACCAACGGAACACCGACCCCCAGGCCCACTGCAAGCACGGAGATCCCAGATCAGCAACTCCAGCCCAGCCCCGTTCCAACTCCAGAGGAACACGCTCCCCGTATGGGCAGAAGCTGATGGTGTGCAAGGGGTACGTCTTGTTCTTGGGGTCGCGCAGCTCGGGCTGTGGGCGAACTGCCACTTGTCGCCATAGCGGCCCATCGGGGAGTGGATTCCTCTGGAGTTGGAGGGGGAGGGGGGTATTGTGCTGTTTGATCGCCCCCTACTATTCCAGGGACAGGGAGACAGGACGTTCACCGAAGGCGGCCCGCAGAGGTGACAGCGGAACCTCCGGTCGGTCCTCGAAGAAAGGGGAACTAAATCCCCATTCATAAAGGAGAAGGTGAGGGTATATTGCGCGGGAGGGTTAATAATTGACAATATGCTGCCACCTGCCCGCTGAGTTAAAAAGTTCCCACGGTAGACACGATACACAGTGTATCGTGAGTCTTGCGTGGGAACTTTTTAACTCAGCGTGCAGGCAGCAGCAGATTGTTGCTCCCTTCAGTTTCACCCCACCTACACCCCTCTGCTCCCCGGCCATGTGTTTGACCCCTTCCCTCCCCTCTCCAGCTCCCCGCTCATTGCACCGGCGCGGGGGTTTGTACTGTCTTCACGTCGGCGATGGCAGCAGTGCAGTCACCAGAGACGTCAGGACCAATTGGACGTCGACCACCAGGCCCACCGCAAGCACAGATAACCCAGAGACCCACAGCCAACAGCAGCCCAGCCCAGCCCCGCTCCAACTACAGAAGAACCTGGGTTGCGGATGACAGGGCGCAGCTCGGGGCGTCGTAGGGGCCCATCGGGGAGCGGGTTCCTGTTGGTCCTGACGTCTCCGGCCACCTGCTATCTTCCGGGAACTGTACCGCCCTTGCAGGAGAGTGGGGTTGTTTGCAGTTGCAGAGGGAGGGGGCAAGGGCGGTACAGTTCCCAGTCTCAGCTCCAGTCCAGGGGGGTGGCCGGAGACGTCAGGACCAACGGGACAGCGACCCACAGGCCCACTGCAAGCACGGAGATCCCAGAGACCCACAGCCAGCAGCAACTCCAGCCCAGCCCCGCTCCAACTCCAGAGGAACACGTAGGGGCAGAAGCTGATGGTGTGCAAGGTGTTCTTGGGGTGGCGCAGCTCGGGCTGTGGGCAAACTGCCACTTGTCGCCGTAGCGGCCCATCGGGGAGCGGATTCCTCTGGAGTTGGAGGGGGAGGGGGGTATTGTGCTGTTTGATCGCCCCCTGCTATCCCAGGGACAGGGAGACACAGCGGCTTTTTAGACTGGTGGGCAATCACTTCCAAAGTTCTACCCACACAGTCAGTACACCTCTCCTACACTGCATTTCATACAAACATTTATTCTGCAAGAAAAAACGACATTGAAGACTCAAACTCGCGACCGAGTAACTGCCGGGATCAAGGCGCAAACTCGCGACCTTGCGGATATGAGCCGAACACTCTACCACTGAGCCAGCCATTAAAATCTATGCTAAAAAATTTCCATTCCGAAGACCGACAAATTCTGAATTACGAAAATTCCCAAAGCTTTCGGATAAAAGGTTGTGCACCTGTAGTTTCTTTATTGTAGTAGCAAAAACAGTAAGATATTCATCCAAACTTCTTCTTGTATAAGTACATTTCAATTCAATCGTGATCATGCTCGTGCATGATTGAAAGTTGTGACCACTCCTGCTTCTTTAAACTAAATTAGCTACTAGCGAGTCTGCGCGAGAATCCCTGCCACAAACACGCCTCAGACCACGTATAAATCGCACCCACATAATTATAGGCAGATAAAATTTAAAGGTAACTGGTATGGAACATTTGCATTTTTCAGCTTGAAATTGTGCAATATGGCGCGAGTCTTATAACTTACACTTGAATGCCCGGGACCGTTGGAGCGAGGGGAGGAGGGTCAGGGCGGTGAGTACTTAAATCGGGCGCGGGGCTTGCTTTCACAGAGGCCCGGGACCGTTGGAGAGAGTGGAGGAGGGTCAGGGCGGTGAGTACTTAAATCGGGCGCGGGGCTTGCTTTCACAGAGGCCCGGGACCGTTGGAGAGAGTGGAGGAGGGTCAGGGCGGTGAGTACTTAAATCGGGCGTGGGGCTTGCTTTTACAGAGGCCCGGGACCGTTGGAGCGAGGGCAGTAGGGTCAGGGCAGTGAGTACTTAAATCGGACGCGGGGCTTGCTTTCACAGAGGCCCGGGACCGTTGGAGAGAGTGGAGGAGGGTCAGGGCGGTGAGTACTTAAATCGGCGCGGGGCTTGCTTTTACAGAGGCCCGGGATCGTTGGAGCGAGTGGAGGAGGGTCAGGGCTTTTACCAAAATCCGTAACGTTCCACACTCCATAGGGAGGGTTCTGGTGGAAGCCGCTGATTGGCGGAAGCAGACTAGAGGAAGCAGCTGATTGGGTGCAACCTCAGGTTAGCATTTCTGCTTTCTGGTTAAAGGTACAGTGCTTTAGTAAAGGTACAGTGAGCCAAGGGTACAGTGGACTAAAGGTACAGTGCTTTAGTAAAGGTACAGTGAGCTAAGGATACAGTGGACTAAAGGTACAGTGCTTTAGTAAAGGTACAGTGAGCTAAGGGTACAGTGGGCTAAAGGTACAGTGCTTTAGTAAAGGTACAGTGAGCTAAGGGTACAGTGGGCTAAAGGTACAGTGCTTTTTGTTTATATAATAAAGGTGCAGTTTAAAGGGCAAGAGGGAGCAGCTGTTTGTGAGTCAGATACCTGCTGAGTTCTCCCAACAGTTTCTATTGTATTGTACTTGTATCGGATCCAGGGTAAGGCGGGAGAATGACAGCCAGAGCAGTGTACTGTTCTGGATGTCAGGTGTGGGAGGTCATGGTGTTGGATGGCCCTCCAGACGTCCACATCTGCACCAGGTGCAGAGAGATGGGGCTCTTAAGGGACCGTATTAGGATCCTGGAGCAGCAGCTCAATGACCTCTGTCTGGTCAGGGAGAGTGAGGAGGTCATAGAGGGGAGTTATAGGGAGGTGGTCACTCCAAAACCACGGGAGAGAGACATGTGGGTCACGCTAAGGAAGGGCAAGGGGCAGAGGCAGGAATGAGTGAGTCTCCAATGTCGGTACACCTTGCAAATAAGTACTCCTGTTTGAGTACGGATGGGGGTGACAGTCTACCCGGGGGTAGTGACAGCGGACGGGCCTCCAGCACAGAGACTGGCCCTGTTGCTCCAAAAGGTAGGGAAAAAAAGAAGAGGGCAATAGTAATTGGGGACTCTATTGTTAGGGGGTCAGATAGGCGTTTCTGTGGACGCAGTCGGGAGACCAGGATGGTGGTCTGTCTCCCTGGTGCCAAGGTCTCGGACGTGTCTCAACGCATCCAAGATATCCTGAAATCAGAGGGAGAGGAGCCTGAGGTCGTGGTACATATAGGTACAAATGGCATAGGTAAAAAAAGGGAAGAGGTCCTGAAGGGAGGATTTCGGGAGTTGGGAGGAGAGTTAAGGAAAAGGACCAAAAAGGTAACAATCTCAGGATTACTGCCTGTACCACGCGACAGTGAGAGTAGGAATGGAGCGAGGTGGAGGATAAATGCGTGGCTGAAAGACTGGTGCAGAGGGCAGGGATTCAAGTTTCTGGATCATTGGGACTTCTTTTGGGGAAGGTGGGACCTGTACAGAAAGGATGGGTTGCACTTGAACCCATGGGGGACCAATATCCTGGCGGGGAAATTTGCAAAGGCTACTGGGGAGACTTTTAACTAGAATGGTTGGGGCGAGGGACTCAAATAGAGAAAGCTAGTAGACAGAATGGGAAGCAGGAAGCAGAAAAGGGAAGCACTCGGGCACAATAGGAGAAAGAAAAAAAAGGAAATAAACAGAGAAGAAGAGACGGGGGGTTTCTTAAATGTGCATATTTTAATGCTAGGAGCATTGTAAGAAAGGTGGATGAGCTTAGAGTCTGGATAGACACCTGGAAGTATGATGTTGTGGCGATCAGTGAAACATGGTTGCAGGAGGGCTGTGATTGGAAACTAAATATTCCAGAATTTTGTTGCTTCAGGTGTGATAGAATTGGAGGGGCAAGAGGTAGGCAGCTATCTGCAGAGCCAAAAGAGATGGGGCAGATATTGAACAATTTCTTTTCATCGGTATTCACCAAGGAGAAGGATATTGAATTATGTGAGGTAAGGGAAACGAGTAGAGTAGTTATGGATACTATGAGTTTCAAAGTAAAAGAAGTACTGACACTTTTGAAAAATATAAAAGTGGATAAGTCTCCAGGTCCTGACAGGATATTCCCTAGGACATTGAGGGAAGTTAGTGTAGAAATAGCCGGGGCTATGACAGAAATATTTCAAATGTCATTAGAAACGGGAATAGTCCCCGAGGATTGGTGTACTGCGCATGTTGGTCCATTGTTTAAAAAGGGTTCTAAGAGTAAACCTAGCAATTATAGACCTGTTAGTTTGACTTCAGTGGTGGGAAAATTAATGGAAAAGATACTTAGGGATAATATATATAAGCATCTGGATAAACAGGGTCTTATTAGGAACAGTCAACATGGATTTAGAAACATAGAAACATAGAAATTAGGTGCAGGAGTAGGCCATTCGGCCCTTCGAGCCTGCACCGCCATTCAATATGATCATGGCTGATCATCCAACTCAGTATCCCGTACCTGTCTTCTCTCCATACCCCCTGATCCCCTTAGCCACAAGGGCCACATCTAACTCCCTCTTAAATATAGCCAATGAACTGGCCTCAATTACCCTCTGTGGCAGAGAGTTCCAGAGATTCACCACTCACTGTGTGAAAAAAAGTTATTCTCATCTCGGTTTTAAAGGATTTCCCCCTTATCCTTAAGCTGTGACCCCTTGTCCTGGACTTCCCTAACATCGGGAACAATCTTCCTGCATCTAGCCTGTCCAACCCCTTAAGAATTTTGTAAGTTTCTATAAGATCCCCTCTCAATCTTCTAAATTCTAGAGAGTATAAACCAAGTCTATCCAGTCTTTCTTCATAAGACAGTCCTGACATCCCAGGAATCAGTCTGGTGAACCGTCTCTGCACTCCCTCTATGGCAATAATGTCCTTCCTCAGATTTGGAGACCAAAACTGTACGCAATACTCCAGGTGTGGTCTCACCAAGACCCTGTACAACTGCAGTAGAACCTCCCTGCTCCTATACTCAAATCCTTTTGCAATGAAAGCTAACATACCATTCGCTTTCTTTACTGCCTGCTGCACCTGCATGCCTACCTTCAATGACTGGTGTACCATGACACCCAGGTCTCGCTGCATCTCCCCCTTTCCCAATCGGCCACCATTTAGATAATAGTCTGCTTTCCCGTTTTTGCCACCAAAATGGATAACCTCACATTTATCCACATTATACTGCATCTGCCAAACATTTGCCCACTCACCCAGCCTATCCAAGTCACCTTGCAGTCTCCTAGCATCCTCCTCACAGCTAACACTGCCCCCCAGCTTAGTGTCATCCGCAAACTTGGAGATATTGCCTTCAATTCCCTCATCCAGATCATTAATATATATTGTAAATAGCTGGGGTCCCAGCACTGAGCCTTGCGGTACCCCACTAGTCACTGCCTGCCATTGTGAAAAGGACCCGTTTACTCCTACTCTTTGCTTCCTGTTTGCCAGCCAGTTCTCTATCCACATCAATACTGAACCCCCAATGCCTTGTGCTTTAAGTTTGTATACTAATCTCTTATGTGGGACCTTGTCGATTTGTGCCTGGAAGGTCATGTTTGACTAATCTTCTTGAATTTTTTGAAGAGGTTACTAGGGAAATTGACAAGGGTAAAGCAGTGGATGATGTCTATATGGACTTTAGTAAGGCCTTTGACAAGGTTCCTCATGGAAGGTTGGTTAAGAAGGTTAAACTGTTGGGTATAAATGCCGGAATAGCAAGATGGATTCAACAGTGGCTGAATGGGAGAAGCCAGAGGGTAATGGTGGATGGCTGTTTGTCGGGTTGGAGGCAGGTGGCTAGTGGGGTGCCTCAGGGATCGGTGTTGGGTCCTTTGTTGTTTGTCATGTACATCAATGATCTGGATGAAGGGGTGGTAAATTGAATTAGTAAGTATGCAGATGATACCAAGATAGGGGGTGTTGTGGATAATGAAGAGGATTTCCAAAGTCTACAGAGTGATTTAGGCTATTTGGAAAAATGGGCTGAAAGATGGCAGATGGAGTTTAATGCTGATAAATGGGAGGTGCTACACCTTGGCAGGACAAATCAAAATAGGACGTACATGGTAAATGGTAGGGAATTGAAAAATACAGTTGAACAGAGGGATCTGGGTGTAACCGTGCATAGTTCCTTGAAGGTGGAATCTCATATAGATAGGGTGGTAAAGAAAGCTTTTGGTATGCTAGCCTTTATAAATCAGAGCATTGAGTATAGAAGCTGGGATGTAATGTTAAAATTGTACAAGGCATTGGTGAGACCAAATCTGGAGTATGGTGTACAATTTTGGTCGCCCAATTATAGGAAGGATGTCAACAAAATAGAGAGAGTACAGAGGAGATTTACTAGAATGTTGCCTGGGTTTCAACAACTAAGTTACAGAGATAGGTTGAATAAGTTAGGTCTTTATTCTCTAGAGCGCAGAAGGTTAAGGGGGTACTTGATAGAGGTCTTTAAAACAATGAGAGGGATAGACAGAGTTGATGTGGACAAGCTTTTCCCTTTGAGAATAGGGAAGATTCAAACAAGAGGACATGACTTCAGAATTAAGGGACAGAAGTTTAGGGGTAACATGAGGGGGAACTTCTTTACTCAGAGAGTGGTAGCGGTGTGGAATGAGCTTCCAGTGGAAGTGGTGGCAGCAGGTTCGTTGGTATAATTGAAAAATAAATTGGATAGGCATATGGATGAGAAGGGAATGGAGGGTTATGGTATGAGTGTAGGCAGGTGGGACTAAGGGAAAAAAGTTGTTCGGCACGAACTTGTAGGGCCGAGATGGCCTGTTTCCGTGCTGTAATTGTTATATGGTTATATGGTTATAATGCAATATATATGCTTTAAATTGGATAGGAGCATTTTTGAAAGGGGGGAGGCTGTGCGATCACTGATCACTTGCCTTGGGGGTACCCGGTGAGGGAGTGGAGCAACTGAGTGGGGAGAGGGTGTGGAAGAAGGGTAGGAACTTTTTGAAATTTGATGTATTAAAATCATGTTTTAGTGCACTGTAGAAGTATGATTTCAATGTTTTTTGTTTGAAGTATTTTTAAGAGGTAACTTTGTAAGGGGTAACTTTATCCATACAAAGGGTGATGGGTGTATGGAACAAGCTGCCAGAGGAGGTAGTTGAGGCAGGGACCATCCCAACATTTAAGAAAAAATTAGACTGATACATGGATACGACAAGTTTGGAGGTATGGACCAAAAGCAGGTAGTGTAGCTGGGACATGTTGGCGGGTGTTGGCAAGTTGTGCCGAAGGGCCTGTTTTCACACTGTATCACTCTATGACTACATTATACCTCCACCATGCATGAATGTTTCAAAATCAAGTGATCGAGTTTTATTGCCATATACTCAAGCATAGAAACATAGAAAATAGGTTTAGGCCATTCGGCCCTTCGAGTCAGCTCTGCCATTCAATATGATCATGGCTATTCATCTAAAATCAGTACCTCTTTCCTGTTTTTTCCCCATATCCCTTGATGTCGTTAGCCCCAAGAACTAAATGTAACTCTCTCTTGAAAACATCCAGTGAATTGGCCTGCTCTGCCTTCTGTGGCAGAGAATTCCAGATTCACAACTCTCTACGTGAAGAAGGTTTGTCCTCATCTCAGTCCTAACTGCCCCCCCTCCCTTTATTCTTAAACTGTGACCTATGGTTCTGAACGTCGGGAACATTTTTCCTGCAGTTACAGTAAGTGAAAATCTAGCAGGCAAGCAGGTTGCTTTCTCCAACCACCCCCATTTGAAGTCCACTACCTTCCACCGTTTCTACCCAGTGCTTGCTACTTACTTCCAGCAGCCACTGGTTGTCCTCCAGGATGCACCGAGCCGCAGCCTGATCCATGACGGTCACCTGGGCAAATTCGACACAGAGACTCTCTCTCTCTCCCCCCTCTCTTCCGCTCTCTCTCCTCTCAACCCCCCTCACTCTCACTCCCCCTCTCTTTCCCCACTCTCTCCCTCTCTGTCTCTCATCTCACACCCTCTCTCCCCCCTCTCTCTTCCCCCCTCTCTTCCCTCCTCTCTCCCTCCCACCTTACTCTTCCTCCTCTCTTGTCCCCTCTCTCCTCTCTCTCCCCCTCTCCCTCCCCCCTTTCCCCTAACTCTCTCTCCACTTCTCTTTCCCCTAACTCTCTCTCCCTCTCTCGCCCCCTTTCTTCTCTCTTTCCCCCCCTCTTCTCTCTCCTCTCTCTCTCCCCCTCGCTTCCCCAACCTCTTTCTCCCCCTCCCTCTCTCTCCACACACACTTTCCCCTCTCTCTGTCTCTCCTCTCACCTCTCTGTGTCTCCTCTCACCTCTCTGTGTCTCCTCTCACCTCTCACACTTCCCCCCTCTCTCTCTCCCTCTCTCCCCCATATCTTCCTCCTACCTCACTCTGGCTCCCTCTCCCCTCTCTTTCTCCTCTGTCTCTCTCTTTTTCTTTGCCCCCTATCTCTCTTTCCCCCATTTCTCTCTTTCCCTCTCCCCCCCTCTTCCCCCTCTCTCGTTTACCACCCCTCTCTCTCTTCCCCTCCTCTCTCCCACTCTCTCCTACCCTCTCCACCCCCTCCCACCTCACTCTCCCCCCCCCCCCCCCCCTCCCCTCTCCCCCCCCCCTCTTCTCTCTCTCCATTCACTCCCCCTCTGTCTCTCCCCTCTCTCTCCTCTCCCCCCCCTCTCTCTCTCCCCATTGTCTCCCTGTCTCCTTCCCCTCTCTCTCTCTCTCCACCTCCCTTTGAGAGTCTGTCCCTTCAGCACAGAGACTCTCGTGGCAGCGGCAGCGGCACAACGCTTCCGACGCCTCCGATGCCCGGGACACTCACACTGTCCGGAGTGCTCCATGGCCAGAGCTGCAGAGAGCGACATGCCGGCCCCGGCAAACACTCGTCCGTCCCGGCTCCCTGCATCTGTATCCGCCCGCTGCTCCCATCCCTCCCGCAGCCCCGGCTCTCCCACACCCGCGGACCATGCAGTTTATCCTAGTTTTGAAATTTTCGTTGATCACAAATTTTCCCACCACTGAGCGTGAGAAATTTCTGATGAGCGTGAGAGCGTGAGAGTTTGCTTGAGGGCGTGACTCTCACGCTCAAAGCATGAGAGTTGGCAGCCCTGTAAATGGCTACTACAAATATGACAAACTTAACCTGATCTGACTTGAATTGACTTGACAGTCGGTCTAAAGAAAGGACCTGACCCAAAACATCACCTATCCATGTTCTCAAAAAAATGCTCCCTGACCAAATTACTTTGTGTATTTTTTTGGAAACCAGCATCTGCATTTTTTAATTCTACACTTTACTGCTCCATTGTGAAACCCACACCAGACACACAAGGAAACGCAAATGCTGGAATCTTGAGTCAGACACAAACTGCTATAGTAACTTAGGACAGCCATGCCACCCTGTCATCTTGCTGCTACCATTGGAAAGAAGGCCCAAGTGCCGAGGAATGATTATCTCCAGGTTCGAGAGCGGCTTCAATCACCCTTCAACCACAATGTTCAACCACCCTGAGGAACTCAGACTGAGGAAGAGCCTCTGACCCAAAACATCACCTATCCATGCTTTTAAGAGATGCTGTCTGACCTATTGAGTTACTCTAGCGGTTTGTGTCTATTTTTGGTAAGCTGCAATTCCCTGTGTTCTACTCTTGACTTGAATGTTATATCCAAACCAGTCATAATATGTGTGTGTAAAGTGGGTCACTACCCTTCTTTGTCAGCCCTTCAACCTGTGTCTCCAATGACAGATTACTGTCTGTCTTTTTGACTGAGGCAGGAAGATTTACACAACCAGAGAAAATCAAACTTCACCAATAGGGAACAACTCCAAAATCAAGTCAGGATACAAAAAAACTCCCTTCTCTGGTGAATATCCAAAAACCTCAAAAAGTATTCAAATGTTAAAACACATTGAACCGCACCTTCTTTCTACCAGTTATTCTTCACAATGAACTTCATGATGTGCCCCAGTTAAAAAAAAATGACAATTACCTTTTGACTGCTGCTTTGTTTTAGTTTGGAGCCTCCGTTCAGTATAACTTGCTCTTCATCAGTTGATGGAATCTCAACTAATGTTGCATCTTTATCCATTTGATTGTGCCTAGATGACTGTGGCTGCATTGGATAATTGGTAGACATGATTATATTCAACAATCTAACACATATTCTTTACACTGCTCACAATCAAGGTAGACGATATTAGGTGTGAGCATCTGGGAAATTTGTGTTTCCCAGTTCGAGGAATTAATAATTTTGTAAAATGTTATAATAAACCTTTCCCCCCCGCCCCTTTAACTCCCCCTTTCTTCTATGACTCCACCTGAGTGTGCATCAATGTATTCTATTGTTCTGCCCTCTTTATCCCCTCTCCCTGTGCCCTTCCACTGGTTTCTCATTTCAATTCCCATTTTGTTCCCAAACCCTCAATGCAACTCAAAATGAATGGTGTATGCAATTTACACCCCACCCTTTACATGGGCTCCATAATATGACTTTTGGAAATGTAGGACTCTTACTATATCTCCCTGAATTACTTATTACAATTAGCAGCATTGCTTGATAATCCTGGCAGTAGATTGACAGATCCAGAATATAAAGTTTGTCACCGATGGAAATTTGCACACCTGCACCTGCTCGTTAACATCCTCTTGCAGCTGATTGCTTGTTTGACCATTGCCTTTTTCAGACATGGCCTCAGTTTCAGAAAGCTCACTGGTGTCCTGTTGCTCTGAGACTGGCCTGGTGATCTCTATACTTTCGCTCTGGCCTGCAGATCTGCCTTGATTGAAAAATAATTCCTCGATCGGCTTAATTTTT